>NC_091437.1:67579554-67918260 GCF_964237555.1 Oryctolagus cuniculus | reverse complement strand
AGTTCACCTCCTCAAATATTTCAGACAGCTCAGGCTGGGCCAGGCTGAAGCTGGGAGCCGGGAGCTCAGTTGGGGTTTCCCCTGGAGATGGCAGTGACCCGAGTATTTGAGCCGTCACCTGCTGTGTCTCAGGGTACACATCAGCAGGAAGCTGGGTTCAGAGGTGGAACTCCCATGTGAGACGCACCAGCTTCACTGCTGCACAGACGGGCAGCCCAGCTTTGTACATTTTCACAGATGCTGTAAAACTGATGTGCAGAAAGGGCTTCCGTTCTGCACAGCCACAGGCAGTGTGTCAGGGCCCGTTTCCTCTTGCCAGCACAGGGAGCGATGAGGACTCTTGGTCTTCAGTCTGACAGACAAAGCAGCTCATCATCCCAGATTTACTTTAAAAGACTTATTTATTGGGGCTGGTGCTGTGGCGCAGTGGGTTAATGCTCTGGCCTGAAGCGCCGGCATCCCATACGAGTGCCATTTCAAGACCCAGCTGCTTTACTTCCAATCCAGCTCTCTGCTATGGCCTGGGAAAGCAGTGGAAGATGGCCTAAGACCTTGGGCCCTTGTACCCATGTGGGAGACCCAGAGGAAGCTCCTGGCTCCTGGCTTCAGATTGGCATAGCTCCAGCCGTTGCGGCCGATTGGGGAGTGAACCAGAGGATGGAAGGCCTCTCTCTCTCTCACTCTCTTTCACTGCCTCTCCTCTCTCTGTGTAACTCTGACTTTCAAATAAATAAATATTTTTTAAAAAGATTTATTTATTTACTTGAGAGAGCTACAGAGAGAGAGAGGAAGAAACAGAGAAAAAGGTCTTCCATCCTCTGGTTCGCTCCCCAAATGGCTGCCGACAGGCGGAGCTGGGCTGATCAGGAACCAGGAGCTTCTTCTGGGTCTCCCATGCGAGTTCAGGGGCCCAGGCACTTGGGTCATCTTCTGCTGCTTTCCCAGGCCATAGCAGAGAGCTGGATCGGAAGAGGAGCAGCTGGGACACGAACTGGTGCCATATGGGATGCTGGCGTCACAGATGGAAGCTTAGCCCACTATGCTGCAGCACTAGCCCCTCAAATTTACATTTTTGAGAAGCAGGGAGGTCAGGTTTGGTTTTTTGGTTTGTTTTTTGGAAGGCAAAAAGACACAGAACTTCCATTCACTGGTTCACTTCCCAAATGCGCACAACGGCCAAGGCTGGGCCAGGCCAATGCCAGGAGCTAAGGACTTAGTCCAGGTGTCTCACGTGAGTGGCAGGGGCCCAGTTACTTCAGCCTTCGCTGATGCCTGTCAGTTGGGCCATCCTGCCAGGTCTGTGTTAACAGAAATGAGTCAGAACTGTAGGTGGGTATGAAATGCAGGTACTGGATGTAGATGATGTGAACGCCTTAACTACTAGTACAGACACCCACCTCGGGTATTTTTGCATGCTTTATTTGCCAGTAGCAGTTGAGTTTTTGTGACTACCTGTTCATATCCTCTGCCTGTTTTCCCAAGTTTTCAGTCTTTATCTGCTTCTTCACTGTAGATTAAGGATATTGTTCCTTGGTTGGAATTTCTGTCTGGATTCTCAGGGAGTAGTTTTCTCTGTAGAATTTTGTATTTATTTATTTATTTATTTATTTATCTATTTTTATAATCATACTTTGCAGCTTTTATTTTTATTTTACTTTTTAAGATTTATTTATTTATTTGTTTATTTGAAAGGCAGCATTACAAGAGGGAGGGAGGGCCAGCGCCGCGGCTCAGTAGGCTAATCCTCCACCTTGCGGCGCCGGCACACCGGGTTCTAGTCCCGGTCGGGGCGCCGGATTCTGCCCTGGTTGCCCCTCTTCCAGGCCAGCTCTCTGCTATGGCCAGGGAGTGCAGTGGAGGATGGCCCAAGTGCTTGGGCCCTGCACCCCATGGGAGACCAGGAGAAGCACCTGGCACCTGCCTTCGGATAGGCACGGTGCGCCGGCCATGGCGGCCATTGGAGGGTAAACCAACGGCAAAGGAAGACCTTTCTCTCTGTCTGTCTCTCTCACTGTCCACTCTGCCTGTCGAAAAAAAAAAAAAAAAAAAAAAAAGAGGGAGGGAGAAACAGAGAATCTTCCATCCTCTATTTCATTCCCCATATGGCCTCAATGATCCAGGCAGGAGCTCTGAGCTGCTTCTGCATCTCCCACGTGGGTGCAGGGGCCTAAGCACTTGGGCCATCATCCGCAGTCATGTTAGCAGGGAACTGGATTGCAAGTGGAATACCCGGGTCCTGAACCAGCGCTCATATGGGATGCCGGCGTCACAGGCGGCAGCTTTATGCACCACACCACAACATCCAGCCCCTCCTTTATATTTTCTAAGATACTGTGCTTTGAAAGTCCCTCCTACCTTAAAAATTAGCCCAATTTTTAAAATCAGATGTGTATTTTTTGCATTTAAATAATTCATTTTGACACAGTGTGAAGTGGAAATCTAGATTTCTCTTACAAATAATAAGTCCATTTTCTCAATATCACTTATTAAATGTCGTTTTTCTAGCAATTTGAAATTCTACCTTTATTGTGTATGAAATGTCTATAATGTGCTTAGGTTTATTTCTGATCTGTTCTGTTCAGTCCCTAGATCTCTTGTCCTATGTCAGCAGCTCATTCTTTTAATCACTGGAGCAGTATAAGATGTTTTACACCCTGGGAATTAACTTCAGCCTGCTTTGTTGTACTTCTTTTCAAATATTTCTAGGCTGTCCAGTTTACCTGGTGAACTTGAACATCATTTTTCCAAATAATAAAAGCTCCATTTGGGATTTATATTAGTTAATAGATGGGATTGAATACCCTGGTCCGTTCTTATCTTGAATGGCAGTTGTTTTCATATGTCATCTAATTAAAATTAACCTGTGGGCAAGTGTTTAGTCAGATAGTTAAAACACTTGCATCCACATCGGAATGCCTGGATCTGATTCCTAGCTTCAGTTCCTGACTAATGCAGATCCTTGGAGGCAGCAGATGTAACTGGGTTCCTGCAATCCAGGAGGGAGACCTGGATTGAGTTCAGCCCTGCCAGTGCAGGAATTTAGGGAGTGAACCAGCAGATGGGAGTTTCTCTCCTCCTTTTCCCCCCTCTCTGCTCCCCCAAACCTGCCTCTTAAATTAATAAGTAAAATTAACCTGAAACTCCAGTTAATTTTTAGATGGAAAGAGCCTTCAAACATCCGTTAGTATATTTGCTGTTGACAGCTGAGGGATCCTTTCTTCTGATTAGGGAGTACTGTTCTATTCCAGTTTACTTTTGTGTTTTTATTAAAAATACATATCAGGGGACTAGTGTTGTGGCATAGTGGGTAAAGCCACCACCTGCAGTGCTAGCATCCCATGTGGGTGCTGGTTCGTGTCCCTGCTGCTGCACTTCCATTCCAGCTCCCTGCTAACAGCCTGGGAAAAGCAGTGGAAGATGGCCCAAATGCCTGGGTCCCTGCTACCCACATGGGAAACCTGGAAGAAACTCCTGGCTTTGGCCTGGCCATCGTAGCTGTCTGGGGAGTGAACCAGTGGAGGGAAGATTCTCGCTCCCTTTCTCTGTAATTCTGACTAAAACACATGTTGAATACTAAGAGCATCAATTGGCAAGGCATATCTGTATTTAACCCTAAATATAACTGGGTTAATTCATAGATTTCTCATTTTAATATCATTCCTATATTCCTAAAGTAAGTCTCCTTGGCTTATCTGTTATTCTTTTAGTGTACCTTTGTATTTCATATGTGTGTGTATGTGTATGGTTTTTTTGGATTTTTTTTTTAAAGATTTATCTATTTATTTGAAAGAGTTTCAGGGCTGGCATTGTGGTATAGTGGGTAAAACTGCCGTCTACAATGTCAGCATCCCATTTGGGCACCAGTTCAAGTCCTGGCTGCTCCACTTCTGATCCAGCTCCCTGCTAATGTATCTGGGAAAGCAGTGGAGGATGGCCCAAGTGCTTGGGTCCTTGTACCCACGTGAGAGACCCAGAAGAAACTCGAATCTCTTTCCTTTAGACTGGATCATTGTGGCCATCTGGTGAGTGAACCAGCAGATAGAAGATCTCTCTGCCTGTAAACTCTTCCTTTCAAATAAATAAATTTTTAAAAAGAAAGAGTTTCAGAGAGAGCAGTTTCTATCCACTGGTTCATTCCCCAGATGTCTGCAACAGCCACGAGCCAGGAGCTGCTTCCAGGTCTCCCACATGTCCTAGACCATCAGCAAGGGAGCTGGATCAAAAGTGGAGCAGCCAGGACTCGAACCAGTGCTCATGTGGGATGCCGGTGCTGAAGGCAGCAGTTTACCCACTATACCACAAAGCCAGCCCCTCCAGTTTATCTTATGAGGCTAAAATAATCCTGACCCTGAAGAGTGCCAAAGACAGTATAGAAAAGAGAGTTTCATTTAAAATCAGACACGCAAAAATTCCAAGAAACAAAGGGCTGACATTTTGGTGGCTGCTTAACTTACTGTACCACAATGCTGGCCCACCACTTAAAATTTTAACCTGAAACTCTACATATCACGCAAATTGATCCACTGCATTCTTTGTTGCAACTGGATATGGTTCTGCGATCCGACTATAACATGACTGATGTAAATTTTTCCCCATAGACAGGCATTTAGGTTGCACCCAGTTTTTCTATATTTCAAATAGGAATGGTGTCACTTACACTTGAGCACCGTATTTCCTGCCAGAGGTCTTGATAAGGTGTGTGAGGTGTCTTGTTCCCCTTCAGTTCCCAGCAGAGTGGGAGAATTTTTCCCTGAGATACTGATCTGACCATTTCACCACAAATGGGGAAGAAGGACTCAGAAATTAAGTCACTTTAGTCTAGAGATCCAGCTCTCTCTTAATTTTAAATCCAAACATTGTTGATTTTTGTAAATAGCAGAATTACTGAATAAACACAGAAAACTAACATTAACGAGGTGGTAAATTTTAGAATGTTCTCAAATTCTGAGTGTTTTCATTAGTTGATACTCTCAGGGTTTTGTTCATTTTTAATTGACACATAGCCATTGTCTGTGTTTTGGGGTTTTTTATTTATTTATTTATTTTTATTTTTTTATTTTTTTTTTTTGGCAGGCAGAGTTGGACAGTGAGAGAGAGAGAGAAAGGTCTTCCTTCTGTTGGTTCAACCCCCACATGGCCACTAAAGCCGGCGCACTGCGCCGATCCGAAGGCAGGAGCCAGGTGCTGGCTGCAGGGCCCAAGCACTTGGGCCATCCTCCACTGCCTTCCCAGGCCACAGCAGAGAGCTGGATTGGAAGAGGAGTAACTGGGACAGAATCCGGCGCCCCAACCGGGACTAGAACCCGGGATACCGGCACTGCAGGCAGAGGATTAGCCTAGTGAGCCGTGGCGCCAGCCTCATTGTCTGTGTTTTTGCATACAGCGTGACAGTTCAGTGCATGTACACAGTGTATAATGATCAGATCCGGGTCACTGGCACATCCATCACCTCTGACATTTATCATTTGTGTGTGTTGGGAACACTCAAAATCCTCTCCACTAGCTAACATTGTCCAGCTTGGTATCATTACAAGTTACTCCTCCCGTGCAGCTTCTCCCTTGTTCTGCTCACCACGCTCTGCATTCCTCCTTTAGTTCTGGTTTTTAGTCAGTTTTTCTTTCAAAAAGGTGGGCTAGTTTTCTTTTGGTTTGTTCCATTGATTGCCATTCTTCAGAGCTGATTAGCCTAACTAAATGTGCACAGGAATGGTAAGTGCCCTGAATTTTAAAGACGGTAAGGTTTGTGGAAAGTGGAAAATGGTATTTTTGACTTTGTGTGTTTTATTTCTGTCAGGTTGGAGTGATTGACTTTTCCATCTACCTCAGGGATGTGCAGGATCTTGACGGAGGCAAAGAGTAAGGGCTCTGGGTGCTGTTGTTCTGTGGCTTTGCGCTCTGAAAAGTCTTGTCCGTT
This sequence comes from Oryctolagus cuniculus, assembly GCF_964237555.1. Taxonomy (NCBI): domain Eukaryota; kingdom Metazoa; phylum Chordata; class Mammalia; order Lagomorpha; family Leporidae; genus Oryctolagus; species Oryctolagus cuniculus. The sequence continues at coordinate 67,912,346 of NC_091437.1, read as the reverse complement.
CCCTGAGTTAGGCTCCTTTTCTTCCACACAGTAAAGGCAGGGCCATGTGCCACTTTCAGAGCCCTTTGCTTATGGTAGATGGCTGTCCCCACTAGAGGCCCTGCCACTGTGTCCCCATTGTTTACCCTGGGACCATGCACGTGTTGCTCAGCTGTGGCTGTCTTTTGGTTTCTTGAAGACATTGGTACCGTGACAAGGTGATATGAAGGTTGGGAAGACAAAGTATTACCTATGAATTTAAAAGGCTCCCTTTTTCTGCTCTTTTTCAAAGACATGAAAGAATTACTGATGTCCTTGATCAAAAAAATTACGTGGAAGAACTTAACCGGCACTTAAGGTAAGACACACTTCTTGGGTCTGGTGTTGTTCCGGTTACGTGCTGTGTATCCTGTCATTGCTTCACGGCACTTTTCTGAGCTGCCGTGTATTTATAACACGTTTTTCAAACCAAGAAAAGTTATTCAAGCAACATGTGTCCAGACAGGATGAGTGTGATTTCTTCTTGATAAAGCAGCTTTTGGAAGTCTTTGGTTCTTTGTGCAGTTAGACAATCCAGAGAGGTAAATCCATTAAACCTTCCCTCTGCGCCCCCAGCCGTGACTGCACTGTTGCTGCTGGGAATCAGCATACAGCCCTTGGGGCAGGAAAGGAGGATTGAAAGCCACCGAACTAAGCCTTCCAGAGCAGTGGCACAGCACTCGCAGGCATCTTTGTCTTGACTAAAATTTCAGGTGGAAAGCTGCTGACATGTGTGTTTCATGAAACATTAATCCTTGAAGGTGTTGATGGGCCGTGAGGGACTCTTGGGGGGACACATTCTCTCTTTTTTTTATATTTATTTATTTTTTTGAAGGTCAGAGTTACACAGAGAGAGGAGAGGCAGAGAGAGAGAGAGGTCTTCCATCTGCTGGTTCACTCCCCAGTTGGCCGCAATGGCTGGAGCTGCGCCGATCCGAAGCCAGGAGCCAGGCACTTCTGGGTCTCCATGTGGGTACAGGGGCCCAAGGACTTGGGCCATCTTCTGCTGCTTTCCCAGGCCATAGCAGAGAGCTAGATCAGAACAGGAGCAGACGGGACTCAAACTGGTGCCATATAGGATGCCAGCACTGCAGACGGTGGCTTTACCCGCTACGCCATGGCGCCAGCCCCAGGGGAGACACATTCTCTGGGACCCCCTTCTGGAGCGCACATTAGTCATTAACAGTGCTGCACAGGAGCAGCCTCTCTGGCCCCCAAAGCCGATGAAACAGGCTAGGAAGTTGGCTTGTTGTTCCCGACATGCTTGAGGAGATGCAGCTCCCTCCCTGTCAGCTTGGCTGCTGTGTTGGGGCTTTCTTGATTGATACCTAGTTTGAGAGTTTTTATAAGGAACAGATGCATTTTAGCATCATTAAGGTAACCATTTTTATCCGTGTATCTATTGATGAGATGTATTCTTTTGTTGGTTTGTGTATGTGTGGTGTGTGTGTGTTTTGAAGGGCAGACAGAGAAAGATCTTCCGTCTGCTTGTTCACTCTCCAGAGACCTACAACAGCCAGACGGGGCCAGGCTAAAGCCAGGAGCCCAGAATTCAATCCCGATCTCCCACACAGGTGGCAGGGACACAAGTACATTGTGGGGAGCAGCCGGACTAGACTGAGTTACTGGAATTAAGACTTATTCTATGCATCTGCTCTCCCACAATATGGCGCTGGGAGAGAAGTAAACAGCTTCCGCACAGCTGCCTCCAGTTCAACTAATAAACTGTAGGACTTGCTCCTGATTGGAGGAGAGCAGCGTACTCGGCGTGTGGGCAGCCGAGTTAGGATTGGCGGAGGAGGATTATAAAGGAGGAGAGAGACGGCATGCACTAGGAACATCTATGGGGAACATCTAAGGGAACCCGTGCAGCCCCCGAGAAGAGCCGGCCGGCGGTGTGCCGCTCCCCTGCGGAAGTGGGGAATGTGGCCAGGGGGAACTGCCCTTCCACGGAGGTGGAAGGGATAGTAGCCAACCCGGGAAGAACCAGCAGCAAACCCGGGGAGGGCCGAGCAGACGAAAGAACAGCGCAGGGTCTTGTGTCGTTCCCCCACGAAGACGGGGAGCGACATAATGGTGCCGTGACTCGGATAGAAAACCTGACTCAGATGGGAAACCTAGTTCGGATAGGAAACCTAGGACGGATATGAAACTTAGGAGGGAAGAAACGGGAAGAACTGGGAAATTACCGGAGAGAGAGACTAGCAAACAGCCTAGGGAAAAGCCGGACGAAAAGGGTGCCGGAAGAAGCTATTGAAAGCCTAGGCATAGACTCGGATACGGACTACTACGGGGGGAGGCTGGGAGAAATCTCTAAGGTCGAAAGCGAAAGTGAAAGCTAGAACAAACAGACTCGGACGCGGACTGTGGGGAGAGGCCAGGAGAAATGAGGGAGGAACATCGTTGGAGGAAAGCTTGGGGAAACATACCGGGTAGAGAAAAATGTTAGGGAAATTGAAGCCGTGGGGGGCAGGCCAAGGCGGACACGAAAGCCACTTTGGGGTTCTCAAGTTAGCCCGGGAATAGGGGGCGAAAAGTTGAAACCAGAAGCTGAAACGTGAGCCTGGTTGGGATCCGTCTGATTAGCCCGGGGAGCAAAGGACGGGAAGCCAAACCGTGGGGCGGAGACGTACGCTGGGTTGAATTCGCCAGGCTAGCCCGGGGAACTTAGATTGAATGCTAGTGGCGGACACGTAAGCTACGCTGTGTTACTCGCGGAAGCCGCCGCGTGCAGAGAGAGCACGGGGCGTGAGTAGATAGGGAACGGGGCTGACGGGGCTGGCGAGGCTGTGGTTCAGACGCGAAAGGGTTAAGCGTGGAGACCGCGGAGCGCGCGAAGCCGAGCCGCGCAAAGCCGGGAAGCTGCGCAGATGAGAGAGGCGCGGGCTGAAGCGGCTCAGCCGGGAAGCCGCCGAGAAGTAGCCTCGGGGCGGGCAGCGGGAAGCTGCGGGGATAAGAGAAACAGAAGTTTAGAAGTAAAAGAGAAATAGGAATGCTGGAAGATAGAAGTAAAATGGGAGAAATAGGAATACCCGGAGATAGAGAAATAGAGAAAAATAAGGCCTCCCCTCAACATGGCAACGAGAAAGCTTGGATTCGGTCTGCCTGATTAAGTGAGGCGATGAGCACCTGGGCGGCTAGCAGCTTATGCGCCGCAGGTCACCGAAGACAGGCACGAATTAACATCAGTAAGGCTTCCCCACAATGCAACAATGAGAAGGCTTGGATTCGGTTTGCCTGATAGGTTTTGTAAGCCCCTGCGGGCAGAGCAGAGCATGCGCTGCAGGGCACCGAACACAGGCACGCATCAGCACCTAAAAACCTCCTCACAATGGCGAAGAGAGGACCCGGATTCGGTTTTCCTGATTGATAGGACTTGTAAGAGCCTGTGGCAACTCTAGCAAGTAGAGCAGAGTGTGTGCCGCGGGACACCGAAGACAGGCGCGTATCAACGCCAAAAATAAAAAGAAAGGGGGATCTGTGGGGAGCAGCCGGACTAGACTGAGTTACTGGAATTAAGACTTATTCTATGCATCTGCTCTCCCACAATATGGCGCTGGGAGAGAAGTAAACAGCTTCCGCACAGCTGCCTCCAGTTCAGCTAATAAACTGTAGGACTTGCTCCTGATTGGAGGAGAGCAGCGTACTCGGCGTGTGGGCAGCCGAGTTAGGATTGGCGGAGGAGGATTATAAAGGAGGAGAGAGACGGCATGCACTAGGAACATCTATGGGGAACATCTAAGGGAACCCGTGCAGCCCCCGAGAAGAGCCGGCCGGCGGTGTGCCGCTCCCCTGCGGAAGTGGGGAATGTGGCCAGGGGGAACTGCCCTTCCACGGAGGTGGAAGGGATAGTAGCCAACCCGGGAAGAACCAGCAGCAAACCTGGGGAGGGCCGAGCAGACGAAAGAACAGTGCAGGGTCTTGTGTCGTTCCCCCACGAAGACGGGGAGCGACATACATGAGGCATCACCTGCTGCCTCCGAGGATGAGTTTTAGCAGGAAGCTGGATCAGAAGCTAAGGAACCAGGGCTGAGCCAGGCCCTCTGGGCTGTGATGCAGGCGTGCCACGTGGCCCAGATGTGATGTGTCCTGTTGCCAAGGATGGACTCAGCAGACCAGTTGTTGATCTCACCATCCTGTAAATGTTGTGTTTCCTTTCTTGAGCATGGCATCTGGATTAAGCAGCTTCACAGAATGAATTCATCTACTTTGCCGTATTTTTGTACTTGGGAACAGCTTCTAGTTGCAGGCATTATTTTCTCCTTAAAAATGTGAAGCTTGGGGGCTGGCATTGTGGTGTAGCAGGTAAAGCATCCCTTGTAGGTGCCAGTTCATGTCCTGTCTACTCCACTTCTGTCCAGCTCTCTGCTAGGGGCCTGGGAAAAGCAGTGGAAGTTGCATAAGTCCTTGGGCCCCTGCCACCTGCATGGGAGACCTGGATGAAGCTCCTGGCTCTGCCTGGCCCAGCCCCAGCCATTGTGGCCATCTGTGGAGTGAACCAGCAGATGGGAGATTGATCAATTTCTGTCTCTCCCTGTCTATGTAACTGCCTTTCAAATAAACTTTTTTTTTTTAAAAATAAAGCTTGAATCCTTTATAAGGCAATGCCATGTCAGCTTTTTGGTTTTTCCTTAGTTGTGAGTTCATCCAGGTTTTCTCCCCTTGAGGAAGTGTGTTGTTTTGGTAATATATATTTTCTAAGAAAATTTTAATTTGGTTATTTTTTGTTAGATGCACAGTATAACTTTTTGTAAATATTTACTTTATATATTTGAAAAGAAAATTGACAGAGATCAATGTTCCATCTGCTGGTTCACTCCCCCAGTGGTTGCAATAGCCAGGGCTGGTCCAGGACAAAGCCAGGAGCCAGGTACTCCAGTCAGGTCTCCCATGTGAATGGCAGGGACCCAAATACTTTGGCCATTTCTGCTACCTTCCCAGGCACATTAGTAACAAGCTGGATCAGAAGAGGAGCAGTGAGGCCTAGAACTATCTCTGATATGAGATGCCAGGATTACAAGTGGCAGCATAACCCACTGTACCACAATGTTGACCCCAGTTGGTATAACTTTGAAAATTATATATTGTTAAAAATTTTTTATTCCCTCCATATTTCTTGTTTTTTACATTTTCATTGTTGTGTCTTTAGTGGCTTTTTCCCCTTCCATCCAGGTCCTCATCTTGATTTGTTAGCCTTGCCAGGTTTGTTCTTAGTCTCTGACAATCTGGTCTGATGCTTCTGAGTGTGGCTGTGCAGCCAGACCACGTGGGTTCTCCTGCCACCTGCCTGCACAGATGTGTGAACTTGAGTGACTTCTCTAACATAAGCTTAGGGTTTCCTCATGTGTAGAATAGGTTAACAGTAGGATCTATTTCATCAAACTGTGGAGGGATTAAGTGAATTGATGCATTTAAGTGGTTAGGAGGGCTGGTGCTATGGCGTAGTAGGTTAAGCCTCTGCCTGTGGCACTGGCATCCTACAGGGATGTGGGTTCCAGTCCCAGCTGCTCCACTCCTGATCCTGTTCCCTGCTGGTGGCTTGGGAAAGCAGAAGATGGCTCAAGTGCTTGGGCCCCTGCACCCACACGGGAGACCCAGAGGAAGCTCCTGGATCCTGGCTTCGGATCAAGTGGCCGATGCAGCCATTTGGGGGGTAAACCAGTGAATGGAAGATATCTATCTCTCTTCTCTCTTCTCTCTCTCTCTCTCTAACTCTGCATCTCAAATAAATAAATAAAATTTAAAAAAATAAAAATAAAGTGCTTAGGACAGGAGTCAGCATTGTGGCACAGCAGGTTAAGCTGCTGCTTACAATGCCAGCACCCTCTATTAGACTGCCAGCTCAAATCCTGGTTGTTCCGCTTCCCATCCAGCTCCCTGCTAATGTGCCTGGGGAGGTGGTGGAAGATGATCCACGTACTTGGGCCCCTGTCACTCACATGGGGGACGCAGATGGAGTTCCTAGCTCCTAACTTGAGCCTGGCCCAGACTTGGCTGTTGCAGGCATTTGGGGAATAAACCAGTGGATGGAAAATTTCTCTTTGTCTTTATCTCTCTCTTTTGCTCTTTTGTTTATTTACTTTTCAAACAAATAAAAATAAAATTCTGTAGGTTCTTTAAAAAATGAATGAATATTTTAGGAATAAATCTTATTGAAAAAGAATAAAACTTAGTGACCAGTAGGTGTGAGTGTCTGTGCGCACACATAGACATTTAGAATCCTCTGAGTACTTTGGGAAGAGGCTTTGCCTTTCCGTTCCTACGTACAGGAAGGCCAGAATCGGAGTCTCACAGTTGACAGGCTGGGAAAACAGCCTTGATGCATTCACATCGACCACTGTTTTACCTTCTACAGCTGCACGGTTGGAGATCTTCAAGCAAAAATAGATGGCTTAGAAAAGACTAATTCAAAGCTCCAAGAAGAGGTGTGTAACTGTTTGAAATTCTTCCACAGAACAGAATGACCCAAGGTTAAGGGAAATGGCGCAGCTGGTCTGTGTGACCTGCGCTTCCTGCTGGTAGGAAGGGGAGTTGCTGACAGCGGGATGAGCTGCACCTGGGGCAGGCTTCCTGCGTGTCTGTTGTGCCCTCTCCAGGGCTCCCGGGGAAGACGCTCGGCTGCTCATGAGCCCGTTCTCTGTGACTTAGGTTTTATCACCACAAAGTAATCCAGTGGCAGAAAGCACCTCGGAAAAGCCCACCATCTATCAGGAAAGTGCATTTTCTTCCTCTTCTCCACCTCTGCTGTGATGGTGTGTGCCCTCACTGCCCGGGAGGCAGAGGCTCTGCCCCTGGGTACCAGCTCCCTAGCCCTCCGTGTCTTCTGGCCTCGGGAGCACGGAGCCAGGCTCCCCACAGTGTGGTCTTTCTCTGCTTTCTCACTAGGAAGCGAGAGAATGAAAGGACAGGAAGAAGGAGGGCTGAGGCCGAGGAAGAAAGCTTGCTGCCAGCCGCCCGGCAGGCTCCTTGGTGGACACATCTTTGTCTCCTGTTAGCAGGAGCGGGGTTGCCCAGCCTTGCTAAGGCCTTCCACAGGTAGCGGTCCCCGGCTGCCCAGGCCTGCCCACCTAGTCTCCCTGGCGAGGAAGAGGGCTTAGAGCAGAGGCTCGAGGATGCAGGCAGGGGACAGCTGGAAGGCATCTCAGAGCAGGCCTCTGTAATGCAGGACCCCACTTAAGGCCCCTGGAAGCTGCTCTGTGCTGCGGCACCAGCCCTGAGGCTTTGAGGAGAGGCCTCATATAATAATGTGTGAGTAAAGGCAGTTCAGAGAGCGCATCCAGGGGTACAGGAGGGGGGCCTCTTGAAACCAGCCGTACATTGGATGATAACGCATGCTTCACATTATTGTAAAGATACAGTCAGATATTAACATGCGCAATACCACTCTTAGCAGGCGGGGCACATAAGCAGATTCTCTGTTCTCAGACAAGGTGGCTGGCTTTGAAAGGAGCTCTCAGTTGGTTTGTAACAAGGTGTGCACTGGAGAAGAGGACACTCCCTTCAGGGCACACCCCCTGCTCAGCTTTTGCCTGCTGCTTCTGCTGTAGCCACTACATGTGCTTTAAAGCTGGAGACTGGCTTAGTAGGGCTGCAGTGGTTATGTTTACTGACTCCAGGCCTGGGTTCTAGGTCTGAGTGGAACTTATTCCTGGGGGTTGTAGACACAGTTGGCAAAGAGGAGGTGAGGAGTTTGGTGCTCCTGGGTGCCTCCGTTGCTGATTGACGCTGAGAGCAGAGCCTGCTACCAGGGCTCCTCGTCCTGCTTCCGGCCCCTTCTCCAGCCCCCCTGCCCTTGCAGGCTGTGTCCTGGGGTGGCTGGGGCGGCTGCTCTCCCCACCTCTCCTGACATTCTGTCCTCAGCCAGGCTGGGGAAAGCATCCTGTCCCTAAACCACAGCAGCTCATTCGAGGAAGGAAGGCTTCCTCTAGCGCTGGTCTTGAATGGTGTCTTTTTACCCATCCCCTCACACGCCCCCACTTTAATTCCCTCTCAGTGATAAAATGTTGACTAGAAAACCTGAAAGGAATGGAGAATCAGAAAAACAAAACAAAAAAAGCCATAATCCCTGTGCTGAGCTCTGCTGTGTCACGCCTGTCATGTCATTTATCTGTTACACAGCTCCATCATTTCTTAAGCATCTTCAACCTGGTGGATGTTTTAATTACAAGTGAGAGCATACCATGTAACCCACCTGCGCTCCCTGTCCGTGTTGCATCCTGGGTTGTTAAAAGCCTTCAAGTATTTATGAACTGTAATTTCTTGAACCACTTCTCTCGCAGTAGACTCAGACTGTTTCTGGTTTTGTGTGTCCGTGAACCACTGCCTGTATTAAGTAGCTCATGGTCGATTTTGCCAGAGAGAGCGAGCCTAGGGAGGCAGAGCTGGCGAGGGGAGGGCCGGAGTATTTACAGCATGTATTTTTTGGTCTTTGGAATTTTGAACCGTGTCTTACCCATTCAAAACAAGGAAATAAAACGTCAGACACGTGAACATGCATCATAAATAGTGAAGACGCCAAATAATGTTAGTTTTTAATTAGCATAGTAAGATAAATGCTGATGTTAAGAAATGTCAAAATCTTCCCTAATCAGCTTTCAGCGGCAACTGACCGGATTTGCTCACTTGAAGAAGAGCAGCAGCAGTTAAGAGAACAAAATGAATTGATCCGTGAAAGAAGTGAGAAGAGTGTGGAGGTGAGAGCCTGGCCTCGCAGCCAGGCGGCCTGTCTTTCTCTCAGATACACCCGGTGCCAGTCTTGAGCTCAGTAGCCCTTGAGGGATTGGTTCCTGGGTCCCTGGGGATACCAAAATCTGTACATGGTCCCGTCCTTGTATACAGTGGCATAGCAAAGGCATGGAACCAAGGAAATCCTTATCTACTCTAAGTCGGCTGTAGGGATGGGCCTTTGCCCTCGCCTTTAGGATGCCCACAGCCCACGTTGCATTCCCTAGGTTTAATTCCTGGCTCTGGCTCCTGACTGCAGCTTCCTGCTAATGCAGTAATGGTTCAGTTGACTTGGCTTTCTTCCTTGCACATGAGAGAGCAGGACTGAGTTCCCAGTGCCCATATTTGGCCCCAGCGGGGGGCCATTTCAGATATTTGGGGAGTGGACGGGAGCCAGCTCTGTGAATCTGCATCTCAATAAATAAATAAATAATGTTTTAAAATCATCTCTAGGTTACTTATAATACCTTATATAATTAAATGTATGTGAGTGGTTGTTAAGTTGTACTATTTAGAGAATAATGACAAGTAAATTATGCATATTCATTTGTTTTCCCTGAATGTTTTCAATTTGTGGTTGGTTGAATCCACAAATGTAAAACCTGTGCAGACACAGCAGGTCAGCTGTAGTACAGTACTGACTCAGTGCTCATAACATGTGAGGGGCCTAGCCCACGTCCCTCTTGGTCTATGTGGACGCCTCCACTCTGGACCTCTGCAAGCCACACTTCCTGTTCACTTTTCAACATCTGCTCACATGCAGACTCCTGTACCACCACCCTCGGCACGGTGGTGGGCCTAGGCATCCCCTCTCCCATGTTCCCGTAGCTCTTTTACCTCCCTCCGGTACAGAACCCGGTTACTGTTTGTAGAATTCCTGGCTTGCAGCTAAGTCTCAGCATGTCTGAGTTCCCTCTAAATCCTCCCAGGGCTAGATCAAAGTACGGTCAGTAAACACTAAGTGACCCATTAGGAGAAGGCCTTTCCCACTAAGGACTATTATTCTGTCATAAAGAACATCAGCTCTAAGTGACTGTGAACGTGACCAGGACCTTTCAAGCATCTCTTGGCTGCTCTCATCCTTTATCTCCAAGTTCAAATATTGTCAAGATTTTATATCTCTGTCATGCTTAAAAATAGAAATTATCTCTCTTTTTAAAAAATGTTGGTCTGTTTTTAAAATACTTTGTAGCTAGCTTTTGGAAGCAAACGGTTGCTCTGGGTATTGTTTGATACAGATGACAAAACAAGATACCAGAGTGGAGCTGGAGACCTACAAGCAGACCCGGCAAGGCCTGGATGAAATGTACAGCGACGTGTGGAAGCAGCTCAAGGAGGAGAAGCGGATCCGACTGGTGAGCGGAGGTGGCGGGTCTGGGGGGCGCTGCGGGAGCCCGCGGCCCTGTGCCGTGGGGAGGCGGGAGCTGCCCATTCTCCGTGGGAAGCCCTGTGTGTTTACGGCTCAGTGCTGCGTTGTCACTCAGACACCTTTTCCCCCATTCTGCAGTCCTGTTTTCAGGGGTTGCCTTGACCAGACTCGTGGTTTCTGTGACAGAACTGTTCCCTCAGTCCGAGCCCTAGGTCCGCGTATTTCCACGCACTGTGTGTCTGCGACCAAGGTTCTTTACTACACATACTTCTCACACCTGCATGGTGCGGGAAGTGTGTCCTGAGCTGTCCAGGACAAACGGTTGCACTCTGGTGCCATCACCTAGCAACCGTCCCAGAAGTTCTACCATCGCGAAACAGCCAGTTGCTGCCAGCACCGAAGCCCACGACAGACATCCTTGTACACCGTGGGGAGAATGTGGGTGCTGGAGCTCTAGGCAGCCAGTGCCACTGAGCAGCTCTGTCAGCTTGACCATGGACTGTGCCATCTAACTGTGCTACAGACTCTTGTCCATCTCCCCAGCTGTCCTGACTTGTGGTTTGTCTTTGAGACGTTGCCCACCATACAACCTCAAGTAATACCCTGCTGTGGTTTAACATCTTCCTTGTAAATATCCTCTTAAGGAACTAGAAAAAGAACTGGAATTACAAATAGGAATGAAAACGGAGATGGAAATTGCAATGAAGTTACTGGAGAAGGATACCCACGAGAAGCAGGACACCCTCGTCGCCCTCCGCCAGCAACTGGAAGAAGTCAAAGCAATTAATTTACAGATGTTTCACAAAGTTCAGGTGGGAGCTGGCTCCGTGTCTTCCCTGCTGCTTTCTATAGCCTTTAAAAAAAGAAAAGATTTATTTTGAAAATGTTAGAGAGAAAGGAAGAGACAGACATCTTCCATCCACTGGTTCACTCCCCAGATGGCCACAGTGGCTAAGGCTGGGCCAGGCCGAAGCCAGGAGCTAGGAGTTTCATCTGGGTCTTCCACATGGGTGCAGGGGTTCCAAGCACTTGGGCCATCTTGCACTGTCTTTCTCTGGCCGTTAGCAGGGAACTGGATCAGAAGTGGAGGAGCCGGAACTGGAATCGGCACCTGTATGGTATGCCAGCATCGCAGGCAGCGGCTTTACCTGCTATGCCACAGTGCCTGCCCCTCTACAGTCCTGCTTCACTCTTCCTGCCACGTGAGTGGCCCAGCACATCTGTGCACCTCTAGTATGTCAGGCCTGGTCTCGGCCCTCTGGCATGTCATGAGTGAAAGACACTCACGGCATCAAAACTGGTGACGCTTCCTTACCCAGAGGCCACTCGGGGCACCATCCTGCGTCCTTCTCAAGCTTGTCCTTGAAGTTCTGCTTCCTGTTTCATTCCCAAAACATTCCCAAAATGCTGCATTTTCCATGGACGTAGGCTGACTCTCACCAAAGATGGCATGAGGGCAGACAGTGTAATAAACCGGGTTCAGTTTGACTTGACTTGAATGATAATCAGTATTATACCAGCAACAAAGAAAATTTAAATACCACAAGGGGGAAAGGAGGAGCAGGTTTCCCCTCATGACAAATCGTCTACGTGAAGTGCTCCTGGTTTCCTCTGCTTGGAGCCCGTATGTAAACGTGCTGTTAGTTAGGGTAAGCTACGCCGCCGTTGTGACTTAGCAGACCGGCTACAGAAGGGAAGCCTGCGTCTCCGTGACTGAGTAGTTGCACGGAAGTACTCAGTGTCACTCCTCACAGCCATTCAGCTACCTAGGCAGCTCTCGCTCTCCCATTCTTCCCACTGGAGAGGGAGAAACACAGGAGTCCAGAGCCAGAGCGTGCTCCCAGCGGCGCAGTGAGAGAGGGGTCGCACACACCACTTCCCATCCCCATCCGTCCCACGGGCAGTAGTTCCTCACCTAACTCCTGCGACAATGCACTTGCCTCAGTTATAGTCTCTGGACAGTTCTCCAGCCTGGTCTTGTTTTTACCTTTGTTTGAAAAGCAGGGAGGGCCGGCACCGCGGCTCACTAGGCTAATCCTCTGCCTGCAGCGCCGGCACACCGAATTCTAGTCCCGGTTGGGGCGCCAGTTCTGTCCCGGCTGCTCCTCTTCCAGTCCAGCTCTCTGCTGTGGCCAGGGAGTGCAGTGGAGGATGGCCCAAGTGCTTGGGCCCTGCACCCGCATGGGAGACCAGCAGGAAGCACCTGGCTCCTGGCTTCAGATCGGCGCAGCACACTGGCCACAACACACCGGCCACTGAGGGGTGAACCAACGGAAAAGGAAGACCTTTCTCTCTCTCTCTCTCTCACTGTCTAACTCTGCCTGTCAAAAAATAAAAAGAAAAGCAGGGAGAGAGAGAGATTTCTCATCTACTGGTTCACTTCCCACATGCCCCTGTTAGCTGAGGCTGAGCTAGTCCACAGCCAGAGGCAGCAACTCAGTCCCTGTCTCCCATGTGGTTTACTGGAGCCATCACCTGCTGCCGCCCAGGGTGTGCATTAGCAGGAAAACGGGAGTCTGCAGTGGAGTGAGGCTCCGAACCCAGACACTCTGATATGGGAAGTGGGTGTCCTAACTGATTTCCCCTGGGCCAACTGCTTGCCCCCGGTCTGTTTTCTCAGCTCAGCGGTTTTTGGAAATAGGTTGTTTAGTTGGCAGATATGAGGTGGTTTTGAAGCTATTCTCTACTGTAGTGTATTCTATTATAGTGTATCTCCTTAAGGTCGGTTGCTACATCCTTTCATTGTAAGCGCCCAGGAATAGAGAGCTCCCTCCTGGGCACTTGGTGTCTGGTCTGGCTAAAGGCCTGGACTCAGAGAGTCGTACAGGCGTGGACGGGAACAATCACGCCCCCGCGAGCTTTCTACCTGCAGCCCATTGCTTCCTCTTCCTGGGCCTCCATCTGTCCTAGGGAGGTGAGGTGTCCTAGGGTGAGGCTGACAGCGCCTCCCTGGAGAATCCTGCAGGGGCTTAGTTGCATGGGCCTGGCAGCTGGGGACAGTTGGGGACCTGACTCAAGGCCCTTGTCAAGGAGCAGCAAAGGTCGTACCTTCCTCTTTGCCTTTCTTTCTGTTGGCAGCTGGGAGCTGTCGCTCCCCCTCTTTGCGGAGGAACGACACTAGACCCTGCGCTGTTCTTTTATCTGCTCGGCCCTTCCCGGGTTAGCTGCCGTTCCCTCATTCATGGAGGAATGACGCCGTCCAGGGTTAGCTGCCGGCCCCTCCACCTCCGTGGAGGGGCGGCACCCCCTGCCGCTTTCCCCGCTTCCGTGGAAGAGCGGCACACCGCCGGCTGGCTCTCTCGGGGGCTGCTCAGATGTTCCTCAGGTGTTCCTTCAGATGTTCCTGGTGCATGTTGTCTCTCTCCTCCTTTATAGTCCTCTTCCACCAATCCCAACTCTGCTACCCACACGCCGAGCACGCTGCTCTCCTCCAGTCAGGAGCAGGATCAGCTCCTGCAGCTTATCAAACTGATGAGGCAGCTGCGTAGAGGTTGTTTGCTCCCTCAGCGCCATATTGTGGGAGAGCAGATGCATAGAATAAGTCTTAATTCCAGTAACTTAGTCTAGTCTCAGTTGCTCCCCACAGGGAGCCCTGCCCAGTTTGTCTGCCAGGGCTGTAGGGAAGAGGAGTAATCAGAAAAAGTAGGCTAACATTAAACCCCACTAGTAATCCGAACAGGGATGGGGGAGGTGGGCGACTCTGAACCCCTGTTCTTGCTTTCGCAGGATGCTGAGAGCAGTTTGCAGCAGAAGAATGAAGCCATCACATCTTTTGAGGGTAAAACCAACCAAGTTCTGTCCAGCATGAAGCAGATGGAAGAAAGGTAATCCCTCCCCCGAGAAGATGCCAGGCATTTCCTGGGCTTGGAAGCTGACTCAGAGACCCTCTCAGTACAGACCCTGAGAGGGCAGCATTGTGGTTAAGTCCCCGCTTGTGATGCCAGCCTTCCATGTCAGGGTGCCAGTTTGCATCCCGGCCGCTCTACTCCTAGCTTCTTACTATTGCTCCTGGGAAGGCAGCAAGTGGCAGCCCTAGTACTTGGGCCTCTGCCACTCACATGGGAGACCAAGATGGAGTTCCTGGCTCCTGGCTTCAGCCTGACCCAGAAGTGAACAGCAGGTGGAAGATCTCATTCTCTGCCTGTCTCTCTCTGTCTCTCTGTCTCTCTCTCTCTCTCTCTCTCTGTTACTTTGCCTTTCAAATAATTAAATAAATATTTTAAAGGAAAATAAATAACTACAGGCAAGATGGAATGACTTCTGCAGGTCCACATCTTACCAGAGAATAGGACTGGATCCAGCAGCCTTGCCCAAGCCGGTGTTCAGTTAATCAGCCTCACAGCAGGTCAGAACTGCACAGTGAGCTCCTTGTCCCTGTCACTTCTCTTTTTTAAAGATTTGTTTATTTTTTAAAATATTTATTTATTTATTAAATTGAAAGGCAGAGCCATAGAGAGGCAGAGGCACAGAGAGAGAGAGAGAGGTCCTCCATCTGCTGATTCACTCCACAGTTGGCCGCACAGCCAAAGCTATGCCATTCCAGAGCCAGGAGCATCCCCCAGGTCTCCCACGTGGGTGCAGGGGCCCAAGGACTTGGGCCATCCTCTGCTGCTTTCCCAGGCCACAGCAGAGAGCTGGATCGGAAGTGGAGCATCCGGGACCTGAACTGGCACCCATATGGGATGCTGGCATTCCAGGCAGTGGTTTTACCCGCTATGCCACAGCGCTGGTTCCTGATACATTTATTTTTTATTTTAAGGTTTATTTTATTTATTTGAAAGGCAGTGTTACAGAGAGGGAAAGATCAAGATCTTCCATCTGCTGGCTCATTCCCCAAATGGTCACAATGGCCAGAGCTTGACTGACCCAGAGCTAGCATCCAGGAGCTTCCTCCAGTTCTCCCATGTGGGTTCAGGAGCCCAGGGACTTGGGCTATCTTCTGCTGTTTTCCCAGGCTAATTAGCAGGGAGTTGGATCAGAAATAGAGTAGCGGGGGATTGGGGTGGGGCTAGAGGCTGCAGTGCTGGCATCCCGTATGGGCACTGGGTTAGGTCCCAGCTGCTCTACTTCCAATCTAGCTCTATTGTGGCCTAGGAATGCAGTAGAAGATGGCCCAAGTGCTTGGGTCCCTGCACCCACATGGGAGACTGGAAGAAGCTCCTGGCTCCAGGCTTCGGATTGGCGCAGCTCCGGCCATTGTGGCCATTTGGATAGTGAACCAGAGGTCGGAAGGCCTCTCTCTCTAACTCTGCCTTTCAAATAAATAAATAAATCTTAAAAAACAAAACAAAACAAAAAAACAGAGCAGCCAGGATTCAAATTCGTGCCCATATAGGATGCCGGTGCTACAGGCGGCAACTTAACCTGCTATGCCACAGTGCTGGCCCCTTAAAGACTTAATTGATTTATTTGTAAGGCAGAATGACAGAGAAAGAGATCTTCTATCCGCTGGTTCACTCCCGAAATGTCCTAAATAGCCCAGAGGGGCCCAGTCTGAAGCCAAGAGGACAGAACTCTGTCCAGGTCTCCCTCTCCCACGTGGGCGGCAGGAATTCCAGTACTCAGACAGTCATCTGCTGCCTCCCTCTCCAGCACGTTAGCCAGGAAGCTGGATCAGAAGCCTGGAGGACCTGGGAAGCAAACCAGGCACTCTAGTATAGGCTGTGGGTGTCCCAAGCAGTGACTTAACGGGCTGTGCACAATTTAAATATCAAGTCAGCAGTGGATCAGAATAGAGTCCAAAACTAGACCCACACAAGTACAACTGCTGCTTTTTCACAAAGGTACCGAGGCAATGGAGGAAAGGTAATTGTTCCAGTAAGTGATCGAGACACAATTGGACATCCATCTGCAAAGAAAGGAACCTGAACCTACATCTCCTCTCCTATCAAAAATTAACTTAAAATGGATCAAATCTAAATGTAAAACTTAAAAAACTATAGAAGTAGTAGAAGAAAACAATCTTCATGTCCTCAGGTTAGACAGAAAAATCTTAAAATGACCTAAAAACACAGTCCTTAAGAGGAAAACTTGGTCACTTGGGCTTCATCAAAAATTTAAAACTTGTTTTGGGTGGGCAGACATTGACATAGCAGCTAGGACACTGCTCAGGATGCCCAAATCCATATCAGGGTATCTGGTTAAGTCACCGCTCCTCCACTTCCAATCCAGCTTCCTGCCAGGGTGCACTCTGGGAGGCAGCAGATGAGCCTCCACTACTTGGGTACCTGCCATCCGCATGGGAGGCCCAGATAGAGTTCCTGGCTCCAGGCTTCAGCCTGGCCCAGCCCTGGCTGTTGCAGGCAGTTAGGGAATAAACCAGCAGATGTACGTCTCTGTCTCACCACCTTTCAAGTAGAATGAAAATAAACTTTTAAAAGTAATGGAAATGGGAAATGTGTAAAACTTGTGAAAGGGACAATTAACTCTGAGAAAAGCAACCTTGAAGTCAGCGCTGACACTGTTTGCAGTGGACATGTTTGCAGTTTCCTTCAAACTCAGGTGATGCTGGTAAAATGCTTGGCTATTCTGTATACGGTTCATTGTTTCTAAGACAACTGAACTTTTTTCTGGAAGGTGTCAGGAGCTTTTTCACCCCAAAACAGCCGCCTTTTCAGGATTAAGTTCCATCAGCCTCGAGGTATTTCTGCACTTATAGGTCACCCGAAGTCTATCATAAAACAGCCAGAAGAACCAAAGATTTAATTGACTTTTTTCTGGAACCATTTCAGAAGTTAATTTTCTTCCAGGATTAACACTGGAGACTTATTCTGAGACTAGTTATCAGTGCCTTCTGCTTGTTTGAACTCTATTCTGGTCTGGTCATTCCAAATGAGGTCCTCCCATAACATGGTTTAATAATCTCGAACACTTATTTTTCCCCTTCATTAGGATAAGTAGGTCCCTGAGACTGATTGACGACTTTTTTTTTTTTTTTAAAGATTTATTTATTTTTATTTGAAAGAGTTACACAGAGAGAGGAGAGGCAGAGAGAGAGAGAGGTCTTCCATCCAAATGGTTCATTCCCCAATTGGCCGCAACGGCTGGAGCTGCACTGATATGAAGCCAGGAGCTTCCTCCAGGTCACCCACATAGGTGCAGGGGCCCGAGGACTTGGGCCTTCTTCTACTTCTATCCCAGGCCATAACAAAGAGCTGGATCGGAAGTGGAGCAGCTGGGTCTCGAACTGGTGCCCATATGGGATGCTGGCGCTTCAGGCCAGGGCGTTAACCCACTGTGCCACAGCACAGGCCCCATGATTGACTGACTTCTTTTTTAACATTTATTTGAGGGGCGGGCACTGTGGCATTGCTGGTGGGGCTACCGCCTTACAGTGTTGTCATCCCATGTGGGCGCTGGTTCAAGTCTCAGCTGCTCTGCTTCTGGTCCAGCTTTCTGATGTGGCCTGGGAAAGCAGTAGAAGATGGCCCAAGTCCTTGGGCTCCTGCACCCATGTGAGAGACCCAGAAAAGGCTCCTGGCCCCTGGCTTCAGATCGGCGCAGCTCTAGCTGTTGCGGTCAACTGGGGAGTGAACCATCAAATGGA
The DNA here is from genome assembly GCF_964237555.1 of Oryctolagus cuniculus. Classification (NCBI taxonomy): domain Eukaryota; kingdom Metazoa; phylum Chordata; class Mammalia; order Lagomorpha; family Leporidae; genus Oryctolagus; species Oryctolagus cuniculus. Next base: position 67,894,689 of record NC_091437.1, on the reverse strand, counting down.
AGACCTCTCTCTCTCCCTCTCTGCCTCTGCCTTTCTGTAGCTCTGCCTCTCAAATAAATAAATAAATCTTTAAAAAAATTTATTTGAAAGGCAGAATTACAGAGAGAAGGGGAGATAGATTTTCTGTCTGCTGGTTCAGAGAGATTTTCTATCTGTAGGTTTACTCCTCAGATGGCCACAATGGCCAGGGCTGGGTCATGCCAAAGCCAGGAGCCAGGAGCCTCCTCCAGGTCTCCCCTGTGGGTGACAGTGGCCCAAGCACTTGGGCCATCTTCTGCTGCTCTCCCAGACATGTTAGCCAGGAGCTGGATTAGAAGTGAAGCAGCCAGGAATCAAGCTGGGACCCATTATGCCACAGTGCCAGCCACAAAACTGACTTTCAATTCCAAATGACCAGTGAATCCCAATCCTTGAAAATATTAATACATGTTATGTACTGTTAAAAAAGGAAGAAGAAAGATACAATTAAGAATTTAAAAGGCAAGTTGTAAGTTTGAGAATATTTGCAAATTACATATCTGACAAAGGACTTGTGTCCAGAGTATATAGAGAACTCTCAAACTCAGCAGTATAACCAAAGAGTCCACTTTAAAAATGGACGACGACTTGAGCTCACACTTCACCAAGAGGACCTATGATGGGCAAACAAGCTCAAGACAAGACGTTGAGTGTCGCTAGCCAGGAAGGAACACACGGTGAAAACATGATGAGGGGCTTGCGTGTGGTGCGGCAGTGAAGACACCACTCGGGCCACCTGCGTGGCAGGGGGTGCCTGCATTCACTCCCCAGCACCGCTCCTGATTGCAGCCTTCTGATAACGCGCCCCGGGAGGCAGCAGGTCGTGCAAGGACTCGGGTCCCTGCTGCCCAGCGGCAGACCTAGGTTGATTTCCCAGTCTCTCTCTCATCTCTCTCTTTCAAATAAACAAGTTTTAAAAAATCAAGACCATGATGAGTTCCCAGTACACATCTATATTTTTTTAAGACTATTTGAAAGAGTTAGAGAAGGAGAGACAGAAAGATCTTTCATCTGCTGGTTCACTCCCCAAATGGCCACAATAGTCAGGGCTGTGCCTGGCCGAAGCCAGAAGCCAGGAGCTTCTGAGTCTCCCATAAGGATGCCAGGGCCCATTTTCTGCTGCTTTCTCAGGCGCATTAGCAAAGAATGGGATTGAAAGTGGAGCTGCCAGGGGATGCCATATGTGATGCTGGCGCTGCAGGCCACTGCTCAACCTGCTGTGCCACAGTGCTGGCCCCTTCACACCTGTTAAAGTACTTTTGTTTTAAGAGGCAGGATGCTGAAATCAGGAGCCAGAACGGGCTGGGGAACAAACGGAGATCCTCCAGTGAAGATGCTGGATCTAACCAGGGTCTCCACCACTAGGCCAAATGCCTGCCCCTGTTTCTTTTAATGACCACACAGTGCTGCTGAGAGCACAAAGCAGCTGGGAGCCACAGCTTTGCTGGTGGGAATGCCAGGCAGCACAGACCCTGTGGGGGATTCCCTGCAACAGCTAGGCCTCCTTACACGTGGCACTCCTGGATTCTGCCAGGGGGAGGTGAGAATCGTATCCCCGCAAGCCAGCGTGCCGAGCTGCACAACAGCTCTGTTCATAGTTGCCAAAATCTAGAAGGCACCCAGTGTCCTGTGTTGAGTGGCCAGATAAACACACGGCGGTCAGTCTGTCCAGTGAGGTACAGCTCCACCCGCGTTGGGAACCAACCACCAAATGTGTCAGGCTAGGCTGCTCCCAAAACGTTCTGAGAGACGGAGGCTGGAGAAGTACAGCTGCATCTGTGTGATGTTTTCAGAGAGACAGTCACAGAACAAGTCAGGGTTTGCTGGGCGGAGAGTGTGGCTGCAGAGGGGCGGGGCCGCACCCGGAGTCTACTGGCAGGAGGGGCTATTGGCCTGAGGGTGATGATCCCCCATATATGTGCAGCACAGCACAGGGAGCCATGCACACACAGCAGCCATCTTGGCTGCTCGTTCACTTTAAAATCAGAATGCCAGAGCCTGCTTTTAAAAGGCACAACACAGAAGTCACCTCAATTGTGAAAATTAACCAAGCAAAAATACAGGATACCAAATTAAATTTGAATTGCAGATAAACAACAAATATATTTGTCATATAATGTATATATTCCAAGGAATATATGAGACATACTTAGGATGTAATTTTGCTGAAAATACAGGAACCTATTTGTTGTCCATTAGAAATTCAGATTTGCTTGGGTATCTTGGTTTTTATTTTCTTTTTTAAGGTTTATTTACTTACTTGAAAGGCAGAGTTACAGAGAGGCAGAGGCAGAGAAAGGTTCACTCCCCAGAGGGCTGCAACACCTGGAGCTGTGCAATCAGGAGCTTCTTCCGGGTCTCCCATGCGGGTGCAGGGACCCAAGCACTTTGACCATCTTCTTCTGCTCTCCCAGGGCATAGCAGAGAGCTAGATCAGAAGTGGGGCAGCCAGGACTCGAACTGGTGCCCACATGGGATGCTGGCACAGCAGGCAGCTGTGGTCTACTTTTTATCTGACATCCCCAACAACAGCTTTGGTTCAGAATGCTTCTTGGGAGACCATTGGAAGAAAGTACACTGAGTGGGATGTTTTCTTTCCCTCTACACCGTGTAGGTTACAGCTCTCAGACCAGGCGAGACGGGGCGCCGAGGAGCGGAGCCGTAAGCTGCAGCAGGAGCTGGGCAGCCGGGTGGGCGCCCTGCAGCTGCAGCTCTCCCAGCTGCACGAGCAGTGGTAGGCAGCGCGGCCGCGCACAACTTCCCACCTCTCACCTCCAGGAAGAACTGGGGCCGAGCCTGGCCTCAGACTCAGCCTGTACGGCCAGTGCGGGGGAGGGCGCACAGATGCCAGGTTGGCCTGGGGGAGCCAGCAGACGGCTTTATCCCCCTTACCCAAGTGGGAGAGCAGAACAGGGGTCAGCCCAGCTCACACCTCCCGCCAGCGCTCGCGTGACCTTGGTACCTTTCTCCTTCCCCTCCTCCCTCTGGCATCTGTTGGGCGCCGGCTGTGGGTTGTAGAAAGAATAACTGCGGTGGTACCCTGCCCGTCAGGGCTCCCTCTCAGGAGTGGAGTCTGGTGGGCACCATCGGCTCAGAGCTCTTCCCTCTGCTCAGCATGTGCAGGGCCGCCTGGAGTGCCTGCCCCTCCTGCCTGCCCTCGGCGAGGGGCGGCTGGCCCGGAGCGTCTCGTTCAGTGGCAGTGCAGAGGGCTCCCCGGTGCCCGTACAGGACTGTGGGTTGTGGCTCTTCCATGGGGATCTCGCCCTGACACTAACTCCAGTTCATTTTGGGGAAACAGCTCAAGTCTAGAGAAAGAGTTGAAATCAGAAAAAGAACAGAGACAAGCTCTCCAGCGGGAATTACAGCACGAGAAGGATACCTGCTCTCTCCTGCGGACGGAGCTGCAGCAAGTGGAAGGACTGAAAAAGGTAGGAGGCACAGCCCTGTGCCTTTGGGAGCCAGGCCCTAGGGTGAGGGAGGGCTGCCCTCCCTCCACTACCCGCCCTTTCCCTCGGCCTCTGCTGCAGCTCCTGGCCAGTAAGCCTAGCAGTGAGCTCGGGAAGGCAGACGCCCTCTGAGGACAGAGAAAGAGTGCAGTGTTTGCGCAGGGCCTCTGGGGACCTGGGCAGAGCACCTGTCGGGCATGCGGCAGGCATAAGGGTTCTGTCTTCGTGAAGGTGGAGAGCAGAAGGGGCATGGAGCCATGGGGCAGAATCTGGGCTTATTGCGGGCATGACAGGAAGCTGCTGGACAGATGCATTACCACAAGACGCGTACCGGCTCCCGTGTGGAGAGTGGGTCAGAAACTTACGAGGGAGGAAGCTGCCAGCGCCCCCCCTCATCCCAGAGGTTAGCCGGGTGACCTGGGAAGCAGACTTAACCCAAGCCCTAAGACACCCTGGGCTAGACCTGAGCCCCAGACTGCTGCTGGTGCTGCCTCTCTGCTCTGGAGGCCCATCTCACTTGAACGCTTGGCCTGGGTCCGAGGGCTCTTAGCCAGCCAGACAAGTGGGGGTGCTGGCGAGGCTCCCATGTCGTCATGGAGCTGGACCTCCCAGGGCACTGGAGCCTTTGCCCTGCTGACCGTGGCCTGCTTACTGTGGCTGCCCGGGCTGTTCTCAGGGGCAGGGCGCCCATGACCCTCTCCTTGGTGAACAGGTTGGGCAGCTTCCCAGCTTGGGTTTTGTGGTATTGAACACAGTATTGAATACCACTGCACAATTTGTTTTTAATTTTAACAGACATAAAAATTGCTCCCATTCAGAATACTATGTGATGTTTCGGTCTGTGTATATATCAGAGTGTGCAGTCAGGATACTGTTTTTATCTCCAGACATCTAACATCCCTTTATGGCAGAAACATCCAAAATCCTATCTTGTAGTTTGTTGTTTCCATAGAGAAATGTGCAACACGCTGACATCTGTTGTCACCGTACTGTGTGGTAGCCGCCAGTCACGGCTCTCGGGGTCGGCTGGGAAGGGAGCTCCCTTGGGGGTGGGGGGCAAGAGAGGGCTTAGAGCCCCTGCTGAGCCTGGAAGACAGCCCTTTATTCCACTTCAGAATACTCGGTCTGAGCCTCAGATTACCCCAGCCCTCCAACAAAAGAACCAAACAAAGTACTTTAGGCAGAAAAAGGCAAGGGGCCTGTCAGGAGCCCCTGGGTGAGCAGGCTCTGGGGTCAGAAGAGGCCGTGGAGGTGGGTAGGTGTCTGCCATCCTTCTAAGCCCTCCTGCTGCTCCCCATGAGCTGGGAAACCCCCAGTTCCTTTCTGGGTCCCCAGCCTGGATGCGCCAGCCTCAGGTGACGTGGTTGCCAACGCTGCCTTCGCTGGGTAGCGTCCTGCCCATAGCCCATCCCTGGGTCTCATGGGCCCCTGATGGTCGGTCTGGCCGCTCTTGAGCCATGAGCAAGGTCCCACGTCCTGGCTGGCATAATTTTTGCTCATGCGTTCCCCGGAAGGTTTGCCCGGCCCTTCTCGCAAACAGCTTTCTCAGTGCAGACCAAAAAGGTCACCTTTCACAGAGGCCTTCCTGATGCGGCCTCTTGTAACCTTGTGGAAGGTTCATCTAAATATGTGTTTTAAAAATCTAAAATACTTTGGACAGATAGCTGTTTAACATGCCTGAAGAATGTCACCGAACCCTGTCCCCAGCTGAGATCCTGGGGGAGAGGGAGCAGGAAGAACCCTGTCTAAATGACCTTGATACAGCAGTCCTTGGAACATCCTGATCTGTTTGTCACTCCAGTTGCTAGTGCTCCCAAGGGGGCGGGGGGGGCGTGGTTTGGTGTCCGGTGCCTCGTTTGTTCATTGTAGGAGCTGCGGGGGCTCCAGGACGAGAAGGCCGAGCTACAGAAGGTGTGTGATGAGCAGGAGCAAGCCCTCCAGGAAATGGGACTGCACCTCAGCCAGTAAGAGCCCAGCTTCCCTCCCCCCGTGTGCAGGGCTGGGGCCTGGGCGCCCTCCCCACGGGGAACGTCACTCCTATCTTTCACCCCACCCATCACGGGCCAGATGCTGCTGGAAGGGAACCAACAGCGCCCTGCCCGGAAGGCAGGCCGGCCTCTGGGGAACCAAGAAGGGTGTTCGTTAACTAGCTACTAATTACTAGTTAGTTAACTCCTCAGGAATACTCTGTTCTGGGGACCAGAACTATCACGTTCCCCAACCTGCCGAGGTGATGGGAAAGTCACTGGGCCGGCCCGCAGTCGGGCCGCTGCACGAGTGCACTCCCTGGCGCTGCTGAGCACAGCCCACCTGCCTCTCCGCAGACTGCAGTTGTGGTGCCAGGCTGCTGGTTGGTGCGAAGGGAGCACACACCCTCACAGTTGCTCTCCTCCATATCCCAGGCTGGCCAGGTTGCTTGTGGGTCATGGTGCAGACTGGAACTCGCCCTTTTGTGTGATGATTGCATTTCAGACTCAGTGGGTTCAGAGCTTTTTCTGTCTTTGGGTTTGGGCTACAAGGGACAGCTCAAGTGGCTTCAGCCAAGAAAGCCGTCAGGAATCAGTCTCCACCTCCCAGCCCTGCTCTCCTGCCTGTTGGTTGCCTCGCGGAAGAGGGTAGGCGCTGTTGGGGCCAGCAGCACCATCCAGCTGAGGTCCTGCATAGCTTGTCCTTCCTGTGCCCTTGAGTCCTGGACCAGTGCCAGGCACAAGTACCCTGACCAAAGAGATAGCCCTGCACAGCCTGGGCTCAGGCCCAGCATTTGACACCTCACCAGAAAAGGCCCGCCCCTGGGGCTCGCTTGAGAAGCGGCTGAAAACAGCCACAAGGTGCACAGATATGCTCGGGTGTTTTCTCAGCCTGCAAGCTCTGGTGTCAAGGAGGAGAATCTTAGGACTGGCGGGAGCGTGGCCCCATTCAGGCCCTTGCTGAGCCCTGCCTGCCCAGCCCTGCCCACCTGACAGCAGCTCCATACACAGGGGCACAGACAGAAGCAGCTCGAGGAACACGTGCCAGAACCAGACCCAGACCGCAGTTCAGGCCTTGTGATGAAGCAGGTTAAGCTGCCACCCGGGACAGCTGCATCCCACATCTGAATGCCTGATTCAGGTCCCAGCTACTTTGCTTCTGATCCAACTTCCTGCTATGCATCCTGGGAGGCAGCAGCAGGTGATGGCCGAAGATCACGGGCCCCTGCCACCTACACAGGAGACTTGAATGGAGTTTCAGGCTCCCAGCTTTGGCTTGGACTAGCCCTGGCTGTTGGGGAGTGAACCAGAGGATGGAAGATCTCTCCATCTGTCACTCTTCTTTTCAAGTAGATGAGACTAAACATTAAAAAAAAAAAAAAAAAAAAAAGGAGGCCAGCGCTGGCATGGAGCTGGCTGGCTGCAGGGGTGTGCAGCCAGTGGTGGTGAGCACGTTCCCCCTGCGCACCCTCCTCCACGCTGGACAGGCAGCAGGGCAGATCAGAGTTCACCCTGCCGGTGGAGCATCCACTTCAGAAACCTGTGTGGTCTCTGCACTTGAAAATGTATGGTCTCGTTGCCACTGCCTGATCCAACTTCACCCCCGGGGCCCCAGCCACTGGTGACCCTGCCCGTCTCAGTGGAGGTGTGTGCCTGTTGCAGGGCCAGGTGCCCGCAGCCCACAGGGTCGCCCACACGCTTGCCTGTGTGTTTCTCCCTGCTTCCCCCTCCCTCCCGGGAGCCCGTGCCAGGCGCAGAGGGGGAGGAGCGTGTTCTCAGACCCTTCTGCTTGGACTCATCCGGGTTCTTCCTCATCTGCCCTCCAGATTAGAGCAGGAGTCCCTGCACCTCCAGAGCGCCGTCTGAACCTGCTTTCCCAGGCCCCCATCCGGGCAGCTGACGGGAGGGGAGGCACTGCCTGCCTGGGCACTGGCCAAGGCCACAGGGCTGTTCTCCAACCCCTTCTTCAGTGGTCGTCTGTGGTGGCCAGAGAGCTGCTGTTCTGACGCTTAGTCCGATGACAGGTCAGACTAACAGGAAAGGCCTGCACTGCAGCCCACAGTTGCAGGTGCAGTGCTTCCTTGTATTTGCCTTGTTCTGCCCATTCAGGTTGTGTTCATTCCTGTCTCTTAGTGGACATTAGCTAAAGAACAGTACTTGCTCTAACAAGAATGGACCAAGAACAACCCTCCCTGCTCTCAGAACCTGCCCCTTCTAGCCAGAACAGGTAGGAGTGCAGGCCACAGAGCCTGCGGAGTAGGATTCCTGCTGGGCAGAGCAGGGCACCCTTGCCCCGCAGGGAGCACACGTCCAGGCAGGGACTGCTGTCCAGAGATGCCAGAAACCTGTGTTCCAAGAGCTCACTCTCCATTTTGCTTTGTTTATTATTTAGGAGACAGAGACAAAGAGAGCTCCCATGTGCTGGTTCATTCCCCAAACGCCTGCAAGGGCTGAACTAAGCCAAAGTTGGGAGCTGGGACTCCAATCCCAGTCTACATGGGTGATAGGAACCCAGCTACTTGAACCATCACCACTGCCTCCCAGGTCCACATTAGCAGGAAGCTGGAGTTGGGAGCCAGAAGGGTAGCAAACCCGGGTTACTCCACCCGATGTGGGGTGCAAACATCTTAACTGCTGGGCTGAACGCCTGCCCATTCTGTGTTTAGATTATGGCAGCTGTTACACATCTTTTTAAACCCTTGCAACTAAGTAATTGTTTTCTTGAGCCAGATTCAGTCCCCAGGCTCAGCCCCACAGCTGGTGGCCACATGAGCTGGTGCAACAAGGTGATCTTGGGACCCCAGGGCTCTCCTGCCTCACCCATGCCAACCCTTTGCAGAGCCCAGGTCACTGGAGTTAGCTGTGCCAGAGTCCCAGAGCCTCTCTCCACAGCTATAAAATGGCCTCTTTTTTTTTTTTTTTTTAGATCCAAGTTGAAGATGGAAGACATAAAAGAAGTAAACAAGGCCCTGAAGGTACTGGTGTTGGTGTCCACCCTCAGCGCTGCTTGCAGGTGCACAGCACCTACTTGCTCCTCTGTAGTCCCAGCAGCAGGCAGCACTGGCTGTGCGGACAAGTGGCAGGGCCAACTCCCAGGCCCCTGGTCTCCTGAGTTCAATTCCTGTGCCATCAGCTGGAGCCTGGAAATGGGCCTGTAGTTTACGGGAACCCTAAGGAAAAAGGTAGCGGAGATCGGTTTTTGTTGTTGTTAAGAGATTCTTCATTCAAGTGAGAAGGGCCAGAGATGGACGGTGCCCGGCAGGACCCTGAACCGTCACCACTCAGTCTGAGCCTGACTCGGACCAGGTTCCTGCACCATCTGAGGGGGGCAGCACTGTTCCACTTAGGACAGGAGCAGGCTGTTCTGAGGAGGATGGCCCCCGCCCACCTCTCCTGCGCTGGGACTTCCACCCTGGGGCCTTGTTCTGCTCTTCCACATACGTGGCCCCTCCAGGACCCTCAGCACTGACCCTGATGTCTCTTGGGCACCTAACTTGCCAAGTCATGGCAGGTCAGAAGCAGCCAGTTGTCCGCACCAATAGCAACCCTCCCCTGGGTGTGATTGCGGTGAGCTGCCTGTCTTCATTATTCTCACACCGCGCAAAAGTGTGTGCACAGAGAGACAGCTAAGAGCGCCAGCGAGCGAGGAGAGAAGCCACACAGCAGGGCTCTCTGCTGTGAGGATAGATGCCCTGGGCGAGACAACGTCCAGCAGATGCTAGGGGCCCAGAAGAAGCGCGTGTGCCTTTCCACAGACCCCTCGGGGCAGCGCCCTGGCTCCCAGCTGCAGGCAGACCCCAGCTGGCTGCGCCCCTCAGAGGCTGTCTCGTCTCCTCCTCTGCAGGGGCACACGTGGCTGAAAGATGACGAAGCCACACACTGTAAGCAGTGCGAGAAGGAGTTCTCCATCGCCCGCAGAAAGGTACGTGGGGGCAGGGTAACAAGAAGTCCTGCCCGGCCCCTCGGCCTCAGCCCTTCCCTTAACTGGCAGACCTCCTGGAGACGGGCCTACTCTGTCTACTCCGGTCATCTCAGAATTCTCTCTGCAAATTCTGACCAGGTCAGGCAAAGACCATCCGTGGGGCAGCAGGTCATAAGAAGGTCCCTGGTGCCCTGGGCTGCCCCTTCCTCTGCCTGCCTTCAGGCTCCGGGGAACAGGAGGTCCCGGGCCCACCCTGTATTCCAGGCGGCCCGCCCCACCGCCCACAGCCCTCCGTGCTGATCACTGTTCTCTGTTGAGTCTCTGTGGAAAAGCGGAAGCCAGAGTCCTCCCAAATTCTTGGCGGTACTTGCTTCCCAAGGCTGCCTGAGGTCACGTTTGTCCCCTGTGCCTGCCGAAGGTTGGGCAGGGCCAGCCAGAGGTGCAGCCCCAGTGGAGAGCAGTCGTCTACGTGTCTGTGATGTGCCCAGGAACCCTGGGGTCCCCTGGAATGCTGCAGTTACAGGGACCCCCCCCCCAGCATTCCACGGGCTCACAGAAAAGGAAAATATAAGGAGGCCACACTGGCAACGCTTCTGGGGGGGGGGGGGGGTGGAGAACGCATGAAAGGGACGTCGGGTGGGGGGTGAGGGCACATCCCCTGTGCAGACGGCCCGTGACCGCCTCTTTCCCCCTCCCCCAGCACCACTGCCGCAACTGTGGCCACATCTTCTGCAGCACCTGCTCCAGCAACGAGCTGGCCCTGCCCTCCTACCCCAAGCCCGTGCGCGTGTGCGACAGCTGCCACACGCTGCTGCTGCAGCGCTGCTCCTCCACGGCCTCCTGACCTCCCCACTGGGGCGCGGCGGGAAGACGGCATGCTGGGACTGTCTGTGCCGGGGCCGGAAGAGCTCCTCTGGGTTCCAAACCCTTCCAGCTTCCTCAGACTTCGCTGGCTTTGGTTCACATGTGACTTACTGAGTTTGCTACTGTCATTCTCCACTTTTCAAAAGAATTAGCCTACTGTTTTGCAGCAACTGTGCTAGCGCATAATCAGCTTCTCTCCCACCTTTCAGGATGTGCAGTGTTTTATTCAAGGGAGAGGGGGCAGGTCTGTGGGCGTGCCTTCTCAGCCAGAGTCAAGAGGTTCGCCTCTTCACACCCTTGTGAGTTCCTATCATTGGGCCTGCAATAAAATCACTTATTTTTCACTCTGTTGTATAAAAATTGAACTTAGGTCAGCTCTGCGGGAGCCGCCAAGCAGGCTCTTGGAGGTCTGTCACAGGGCCACCCCTCAAGGAGTCCTCAGGATTGAAGGCCCTGGAGGGGAGGGGCAGGCATTGGGAGGCAGCAGTCATAGCTGCAGTACCGGGGTCCCTGCCTGAGGACTCCGATGCCAGATCCAGGCTCCTGGCTTTGCCCAGGCCCAGCCCTGATTGGGCCTGCCAGATCCTCAGGAATGACCCCGTCACACAACGTGCAAATGCTCCTAAACATAGGATGGCAGGGCCTGAACGAGCCCGCCACAAATTGAAAGTGACATTGAAGAACACATTGAGTAGAGCTGCCCTGCCTAGCTTAGTCCACCCTAACATGTTCAGACACATCAAGTGGCATTAGGTGCCTCATATCATTTTATTGGCTACCAAGTAAAACAATCATGAAACAGCCATCTTAAATCAGGGACTGCCTGTATAATTGCGAGTTGACAGATTAGATGGAGACACCTGTGGGAAACCAGTCATGTTTTTATTTTCAGAGGCAGTACTTTTTCAGAGGCAGTACTAAGTGCTGGCTGTGGGTGAGGGAGCAGCTCCAAGTCTTCCTCCTCATGCTCACATACACCCGGGGGGTAGGGGTCACGTCCTGGAACTTAGAAGGTAGGCATGAGCAAGCACTGTAGTGTTCAGATACGGCCAGGGTCAACCTATCTGCCCAGGACCTCAACCCTTGTCCAGCCTCTGAAATGCCAGCTTGCTTGGGTGAGCCCTGCCTTCACTCCCACTCTGATGCCTGCTGTCCCGACTCCTCTGATCACTGGCCCGCCTCTTCCCTGCAGAAAGCTCACCCACAAACATGGCTCAGTATGGTTCTGACACTTCCATTATGATCTCAGCAGATTGCACCTGTCTAGTTTACTGAGTAAGTTTTAGGATAGGGAGATAGAGGAGGCTAAGCCCCAGAATTCACCCAGGGTACTTGCTAAAAATTTATTTACAAGGCAGAGTCAGAGAGCAAGCAAGTGAGCTTCCATCCACTGGTTCACCCCCTAGATGGCCGCGAAAGCTGGGGTTGGGCCAGGCAAAAGCCAGGAGCCTAGAACTCCATCGGGGACTCCTGTGTGGGTAAGAAGGGCCCCAAGCACTTGAGCCATCTTTTGCTGTTTTTCCAGGTGCATTAGCAGACAGCTGGATCAGAAATGGAACAGTCAGGAAGGCAAGCATCACAGGCGACAGCCTAACCCACTGTGCCATGCTGACCCCTTCCCTACAGCTAGGCAACGGCACAGCCACCAGGTCCAGACTGCATCTGCACAGCTCCAGTCATGTTCCAGGGTGGGAGGTTTTAAACCCTGGCAGTGGAAATGCATGGCAGCAAGCAGCTGCCAAGGGCCCTCCTCCCTCAACCTGGGCAGCTGTTAGCCTCCCACAGGACTCTCATCAAGTTTACAGACCACCACATGACCCAAAGTTCCTAGAATTAGCTTGTTTTCAGCACACCCAATTTAGGCTCCCCAGCTTGCTGGAAACCCTTGGGCAAGCCACTCACTCCTGTGAGTGCTCAGTGAGGGGCTAGCACTGTGGAGTAGCAGCTGGCATATGGGTGCTAGTTCGAGTCCCGGCTGCTTCACTTCAGATCCAGCTCTCTATGGCCTGGGAAAGCAGATGGCCCAAGTCTTTGGGCCCTTGCACTTGTGTGGGAGACCCAGAAGCAGCTCCTGGCTTTGGATTGGCACAGCTCAGCTCTGGCCGTTGTAGCCAATTGGGGAGTGAACCAGCGGATGGAAGACCTCTCTCTCTCTGCCTCTCCTCCTGTTAACTTTCAAGTAAACTTTAAAAAAAAAAAGTGCTCAGTGAAGGTTTCTCTTTCATCATCCCCTGCCCCTTCTCCCAGCCTTCCCTCCACCAAGCAACAAATGGTCAAAGTCAGCAACAAATGTAGGGAATATTTGGCTGCCTTAGTGTCAAGTAACTTGTAACTTCTACTCAATCCACAATACACTGTTACCAACTTGGCACCACACTTCCTGCTCAACCTGGAAAACAAGACCTGTGTTCCGAGTGCTTCTCAAGCTTCCACATAGGCTACTGAGCTGCAGATTCTGGAGCAGTCATCAGGCAGTGCCTCACTGCTAGACACACACATCCCAGACAGCAGTGCCCGCTCCGCTCTCCATTCCAGCTTCCTGCTGTGTACCCTGCAAGGGTCCCTGCCACCCACAGGGAGACCCAGACTGAGTTCTAGGCTCCTGGCTTTGGCCTAGCCCTACACTGAGAAATACACCAGCAGATGGGCAATCTCTGTCCTTTCAAACAAGAAAAATCCAAGGGCTAGAGGTTCTGAGTCCCTGGTGGGAAGCTCCCAGGAGGGGGCGTTGGGCCAATATATGGCACAGGCTTCCAGGGGCCGACTCACTTTTTGTAAGCCAGATTCACCTAGCTACATTCACTTCACCTTGATTCTCTAACAAGGAGAGATGTCCCTAAGCATGAACAGTTAACTGAAGCACACAGGAACCCTCGAGCCTTCAGCAGTTCCCGAGTAGCTTGCCAAGAATTCAGAAGCATTATTTGGAACACCGCCTCCAAGAACTTTTCACCTGGGGCCCAAATGAAAGCTAGATCCACTCCAGCTGCAGTATTCCCAGGAGGGCATACATGCCAGTCCTCTAGGTGCATGGACAACGCAACTTTTCAGTCTGTCCAACTGCTGACCTTACAAAGGAACTGGAGGGAAACCTGGTGTCACAGGCGCTACCAGCCTCTATCACTGCAGTGCAGATTCCAAGCTCTGCGCCCAGTGCAACTTGAGTGGCAGTTGAATGAATTCCCTAAAGCAACTTGGCCAGGGTGTCACTGGAGTCCCACCTAATAGGACTGCAACCTCAACAACGGCTTAAAACTAGTCACACTGGCTGGACAAAGTTCTTCTACCCAAGGAGATTTACAGGGAATGAATGTTCAAAGACACAAGCTCAAAATCCCCAATTTTAAAACAGAGTTAAGCTCCTAGCAGACTGCCCCCAAGTGCAGAGGGGGAAAGAGCAGCCTTCAGTTAACGCGGCCTCCGGCACTTCTCAGCCACGCTGGAGGGCCTCGTGGACATGCAGGCCATGCAGTGAGGGCACCGCACCAATCCCTCTGCTTTGTGCAAGTGCTAATTTATTAGCAAGTGCTCATCACAGGCAGGCAGACTGGGTCCTGTGCAGCCAGGGCAAACAGACACAGCCCTCCACAAGGGCCCCAAAGCCAGTTTACCTGTAGTTGCACTGGAGGGAAGAGAAGTCTGGAGACATCTATAACAGCCTCCACTGCAGAACCTCTGCCACAGCCAGAGTCCTGGACCCACACACGCCCCAGGCAGGACCAGAGCACCAAGAAACAGTCCACTGAAGCAAAGTGCAGTTTTTAAAAGGAAGATTTATTTTTGACAAGTTTCACTTAGCGCAATACACCTAAAAGGAAATCACAATACAATGAAAGATTTAAATCAAGGCCTCAGAATTTCATACAAACACCAAGACCGAAATCCTAAAGTATTGGTATTGCGTCTCAAATTTCCCCGTTAACTTAGAAAAAAAAGCTTAAACTTACGTGCCTTACAGGTTATTAAATGAAACTAGAATTAACAAACATGCCAAATGTTTCACTTTTAATTGTAGACACAGCTCCTATTGTTTTACAAAAAAGCATGTCTTTCAACATGCACCCAAACAGTGTTTGATGTAATGTGGTATAAGAGCAACATTTAACATAATTCAACTGCTTTAACCTAAATACGCTTACTGTTTAAGTACATCCTACAATATAACTAACTTGAGAAAAGCTGAAAATTGTTTAACAGTTATATAGTTAACTTTGCCGCTGTTACATCCCAGATGACGCATGTCCAAAAATACTGAACCTTATGCTGACAATCTTGATTCCCACTTATAAAGTAAGCATAAATCACAAGCTCATATGGCGGAAACTGTTAAACCAAAGTTGTATTTTTTTTTCCTTTAAAAAAGTTGACCAAAAGTCAGTGATGAGGACCAATTACATTCCCCATCCCCCACTCATACTGGACATGCCAGTCATCCCTCCCATTCCGTTCACGCCCACTGACGCACGGCTTCCACTACTGTAGTAGCTGCTGCTCACTGCTCCTTGGCTACCTGCAGAGAGAGCAAGTTGACAAGTTAGGAGCAGTGTCAGTTCATCAGTCAAATAAAATATTGCATTCCAAGAAAAAGTTTAAAAGGTATACGAGTGCAAATGGCTGCTGTCCAAGTAGGGGAATCCCGACTCCAAACAAGTCTCAATTAACCCCTTTTCTCTGCAGTACCAACTTGCCAGATTCTTGTGCTACCATTTAAACGGATTCTTCAGGATCAACATAGAGAATTAAGTTTAAAGGAAAACTAGTGTTTTTCAAAAATTGCAAAATTACTTCATGTTTTTAAAACTAAACAAGGCATTTTTTAAAAAAATTTACTATAAGCATTCACAAGGCGTCCATTGAATGGTATATGAATAGGGAGCACGGGGGAAGTCTCTTGCTTTTCCTATTCATGGTGGGCAGGAAGTGAGACAAAGTTGGACTAAAAAGCAACTCACTGTGCCCAAAATGGCAGCCTCCATGGAGTGAAGTCAGAGCCATTGACTGCTATGGAAGGTGGTATTACAACATATCAGTATTTGCTATTGGGAATTTATATTTTTTGAGAAAATATTTACCTATGCAATGTTTGATTGAAAATCACTGGAGTTTTCCTGTAAAACTTGGTCTGCAAAAGGATTTTGTAGGGTAAGACTATAATACCAAAATCACCATTCTTTAGACCAAATTGAAAAATAATTAATAAAACCAATCCCTAGGTTAACTGACTAGTAAATACGGTCCTGAACCCAACCACCATTCTACTCTTTAAGTCTCCCTCCATCAAAAATTGCTTTAATGCTAACCAAAAGACAGAAAAAGTCAACTACTTTATTTCATGTTTCAATAAATGGAGGCAGATGTTGTTCTGGCTCGACAGTATTCCGCAGTCGCAATGACTAGTGTTTACTTCACAGTACACTTCCCCCTCCCAATGATTGCTTCTGAAAATTAAGCTATTAAGAAGTTACATTAGGATAAAGCATAGATTTATAATGTCCTAATTTCACCAAAAAAGGAGCCTGCACATTCCCAACTAAAGAAACCTGACTTATTCTAAGTATACTAAAAAACGGGCTTACCGTATCCACTCATGCTGCTCTGGCCACCATAGCCCCCTCCGTAACCTCCACTCAGCTGCTGGCTGGCTGGGCCACCATAACTGGACTGGTTCGCTGTTTTAAGTTAAGAGAATATTAGAACCTTGTTCCTTGCGTAAGGTGGTACCTGGTGGTACCGGGCTTGTCATTCTACATCTAAGACTTTGCAGTCTTGATCTTACGTTACTCTAACCCTCTGCTTCCTTCTGCCTATTGCCTATATATAACCAGACTATCCTTCAATTTACCATAAACTAGTCAAATATTTATAACCACATGAGTTAACATAATATACATCAGCAGGACTAAATTCACAATTCCTTAAGTAGAGGCAGTTTGTGACTATTTTATGAAAACTTTTGGACTGGATTTAGCAGGGTTTCCCCCTTAGTTTTACTAAGGACATCAATATGCATGTTAGCACTGAACACCTAATTATGCTCAACAAATTAACTCATTTTAATGTTTTGGCCATGTATTTATTTTAAACTTTATACTCATATTAAAATATTTAGTTTCATTATACAGTGCCCTTCCCCCCCCCGACAATACTTAAATCTATTTTGAAATTTCTAGCCTAAGCAATGTTAATTCACAAGTATTTAAGCAGTTAGTTATTAAGCCAAACACAAAATTTATTCAAATCAAGGAACTGTTTTCTTGGCTAACTTACATTGTTAAGCAAACTTAATTATGCTAAACTCATCATTAAATATAGATTAACTTAACTTATAATTGCCTTATACAGATATAAATGTTTTGGTTTTTAAAAAAACTAACGATATTTACACAAGCCCATGCCTCCCATCATTTGGCTACCATAAGCACCACCGCTTGCTCCTGCTGTAGAATTCAAGAAGAGTTCTACATATCTGTGTTCTGAAATGAGAGAAAAGGCATACAAGGTTAGCTTAAAAAAAAGACACTAAAGTGATATTTACACAAACCCATGCCTCCTAGCATTTGGCTACCGTATGCACCACCGCTTGCTCCTGCTGTAGAATTCAAGAAGAGCTCTACATATCTGTGTTCTGAAATGAGAAAACAAAGTTTGAAAACATTTGTTGGTGAAAGAAAGCAAAGTAAGCACTTTAAAGTTCTTAAAACAAGTGTACCTGTGAACTTCCAAATACTCGGGTAAAAACCTATAGCTGTCTCTCTTGGGTAATTTACCTGAACTAATTCAAGTTTCAAAACCTAGCCTTTACACATTCATCTAAATGGTCAATTATGTAAATACCCTTTAAACACAGCCATTAAGAATTACCCATTACATTTCTCATGCATTCCTACTGTTTGTCACACAACCACCTGCTAAGAGCCCCCAAATGCTTGAAACACTTACGCATATTTGCTTTGTCTTTTGACATAGCTGCCACAGCATCTTCATGAGTTGCAAACTCAACATCTGCTTCACCGGTTACTCTGCCATCAGGACCAATTTCAATGTGTACTCTCACAGGGTTGAGGGGTGAGAAAAACTAAAACATAAGGTATTTCAAAGAATCAAATCAGTTTTCTAATATTACAAAAAACTTGAAGTTTTAGAATACAGTGTTGCCTAATCAGTCACCCATTTTCCCTGCCAACAGTGAACACTTCGCCTGAGTCCATCTCACACTTACATTATAAATGTCATTCTCAGTGGCTCTGTATGGCAATCCCCGCATGTGTACACAGTGCCCCGTTGTGCTCTGGAAAGTGGAGCCACCATCCCCGTATCTGTGATCAGACATTCCTGAAAAACAGTAATTGAGGTCTAGATGGACAAGAGTGTAAATATCCCACAGCTTAGAAATTCAATTCTTACCTTACCTCTTCCAAATCTATCTGACCCAAATCCATAGCCATCATTATAGCCATTATAATCATCATAGCCTCCATAGCCTGAAGGACAAAAAAGGGGGAAAAAAAAGCACCATCAGTTAAATGAGAACACTCAAATACAAAACAGATCAGCGGCCCCTCACAAAACCTCTCATACCTCCACCATAGGCACCACGCCTCATCCTCTCAAAGCCAGCTCCTCTGCCAATGCTGTTATACCCTCTGCCAGCCCCAGGTCTGTCATAGGGACCTGGCCGCTGCATGGCCATAAGCTTTCGTGGTGGATCATAGTGAGTTCTAACTTCAGCTCGACTGCTCTTAAAGATTTCGATATACCTAAAGCATTGTTCATGGGAGAGGGGAAGGGGAGAAGAAAACATTAGTTCATTTCACACAGGTATTCAGTTATACAAAAAAAAAACAGTCTAATCTAGTCATAGCCATGATACTGACTAGTATTTAAAGCCAGATTTCTTACATTTGCATAGGCAATGACCAGAAATTCACTCATAAATTATTTAATATAAATTTTAAAGAAAAAAAAAAAACACTCCTCTGAGGCAGAGCCCAACCTTAAGGGTAGAGGAGTACTGGACTAAAATGTGTTTGGAGGGAAAGAATTCCACTCAACTTCCAACATTTCCAGTCTCACATCCATTGGCAGCATGTATAGCAAGTGGGCTAAACAGCCAGCCTCCACCAACAGTCTAGCCCACACTACACATTTCTTTTTGCCAATCATTACCCCAGCCTATGCTTTTAGTAGGAATCAGCATAGGTAAGCGCATGCTTCAATGAAAAATAGTCACAAGCAAAGAGAATAAAACCTTTTGTGACAATTTCTTGAAAGCTATGCTTATTAATATGTATGCAGAATATTTATACAGCAAGAAAAAGTTTGTTGCATTTCAACTTTAAAAACAAGATCAGAAATTATCACATTTTCTTATGGTAATATTAATTTACTAGATGGGTGTTATTACAGCTAAAGCCAGGTTTGCATTAATTTTTTAAAGCCATAGTCTCTCAACTCCATTGAGTGGGGCCAAGTTACAAAATTATAAATCAGACCAAATTTACTGGGGACAATTTTAAAACCTAAAATTGAGTTTTAGTGCAGTATGGGACACTGATGTAGGACGTTTGAAAACTGTGGCAAAAATCAATTCATTGGGACTAGGAAATAGATTAATTTCCTCCTTTTAAGCAGAGAGAATATGGATTTAATTGTTTACCATAAGAAAAGTGACATATCCAACCAACCATCCATCCCCACCTGTGCCCTATTCTTTCCTTGTGTTTCTTTAGAGCCTTTTCAGCTATTTCCTGTGAAGCAAACTGCACGAAGGCCTCCCCCGTACTCCTCCCCTGGAAGTCCACCGGCAATGTTATCCCATTTGGCACGATTTCCAACCCTTCAACCCAAGGACAAATAACCCCAGTAGGGGGGCAATATTAACATCACAAGCCCAGAAATGATTTCTTCTTATAGCTTTAAATAAACCAGAATTTTAACTTTAGGTGAATGGTATGCTTTCAACAAGTACTCTTTAAATATGCATTGCAATAATATGAAGTTCCATCATTACAAAGTATAACGCAATTCTTAACACACCCCATGGCACAATACGTTAAAAAAAACTTGAACACAGGATGCATTAAGAATTCAACAGTTAAAAACTATGCAATTCAATGTTGAGAATTATACAATAACTTAATAAACTTAAGCATTAAACAGTTTTACTAAATTCAAGACACACCTTTTACCTCATTTTATATTTCAAAGTTTTAAGTTATTATTGGAACTTCAAATTTAAAAACTGTACACATTTAAACATTTCATATAAAAATGGAAGCATTACTTAAGTCATGTAATGGACAAACATTCAATCTAAATTTTCAACAGAACAACTGATCTACACAGCACAATCATGCACTCTTATGATCTAACAGTAGTATGATTCACTTCTGGAAAATCCGTCTATGAAAAATCCTTTCCGTGGATACATTCCCAAGCTTACAAAAAGGGCTTAAAGCACTTTCCTAGAAGATATGAAATTATGTTCATATTTAACGTTGACAGATAGCATTCAATTCTCACCAATTTAGATAAAACAAAACAGACTTGATTCAAAAAGTTCTCACAATATTAGGACTTGATACATTCTAATAATCAAAATTTCAAAACATACTACACTAAACCATGAAAGGATTTCTTATTAAAAATCAGTTTACCACATCAATATTAATGGTATTTAAAATATATGATCTAACATTCTATTAAACATGCAATCTTAACCAGGTCTTCAGCATAAAAACATTCAAATACTTTAGGCCCAAAACAATTCCAAAACGCTTTCTGTATTTCAGATATTGAGACTAAAGTTTTCAATCTACTCACATTTGAATGACACTATTTGTGACAGGCTGGCTGAACAAAGTTGCTTCCTAATAATCTTTTGTATAGGATCAGACCGTAAGAAATGTTTGTGGTCCCACGATCGAAGTTAAGTGTCTCTTACAGAGACTGCTATAAATTATTATCTAGCTCATACTAATCTAATGTTAAGGGATCTTACCTTTCATTTGAAGTACTTTGCTGAACAGCAATGTGAGGAATAGGTAGGCTGTTGAGGACAATCCTCAAAGATCTACTCTGAACTACAACTACAGGAAAACTCATACAAGTAAAGTTAACATTTTGGAAGTATTTAATTTCCACCTTTAAGATGGGCTTAAATTATTTGAAGGTCTCCAGGAAGAAAACAGTAATTCATCAGCATATACTTACAACTTATTTCATTACCTAAGCTACTCAACTTTAAGGTCTATTAAGTCATGTTGCCAGAAGCTAGCCAAAACTCACTGCTCAGCAACAAACAGGACTACATACCTGAGAAGAACTGAACAATTTCTTCCTTGCTACATCCAAAGGGGAGTCCTCTAAGCCGTACAAAGCCATCATTGGCCGTGTCAGGACTATTTGGACCAGTATGCTTCAACACCCAATCCATTTCAACGTTGTTTGACTTGAATACTGAAAGAGGTGCTTAGAATTAGTCAATTTTGGAAAGTCAGAACACATTCCAGACTTCCTGGGTGTTTAGATAAGCTAGGAAGAGCTGCCATAAACTCCCTTAGAAGACTATTTCCATGCGGTCAAATACCTAAAATTCAGAACAGGGTAAGACTTCCAAGTTTAACGTTGTATTTACTGTTACTAGGGCAACATAAATCAAACCTTCAACATATCTGTGTCCCATAGTTTCTCTGTCTTTTTTCAGGGCCAATTTGACTTCATCTTCTGATTCAAGTTCAACAAAAGCCTCGCCACTCGGTCTGCCTTCTCTGGTGTAGATGAAACGAATACCTTGAGCCCCATTTTGAATTTTGCAGTCTGGAAAGAAAACAACCGTTAATACAGAATTTAAAACCTACAACCACCTCTGGGAGATAGAAATGAAATTCCTAATCAAGTCACCACTAAAAAGTCAATCAGCTGCAAGTCACAATGACTAAGACATTAATGACCAACGCCTAGAGCTCTCTCCTCAGTATTTAAATCGTGATCCTCTCACAATCAACCAAACTCTAAGTGATATAGTGCAATCCATCACATAAACCCAAACCAAAGCACTTTCAATTCCCTGTCTCTTAAGTGCTTGCTACTCATAACTGGCAAATCCTTTCAAAAGGTCTCAGAAAATGTTTCAAGACTGAACTTCAATTTTACCGCACTTTGTGAACCCATCACAGTTTTGGTTTGGGACATCTGTTGCTTGTACCACATCAGCAACATGACAATTTCTCATTATCCAATACTCACCCGGAAAGGGCTCAATGTTATCAACTTAAAATGATCCAAGTTGAACAGCTGAACCCAAACCCAGCCTTGCCCCCTGCAAGGTGGCTTCCAGCGAACTTGCTTCTTGTTTTACAGGTCGATTTCCGCAATCAACACTGAATCCAGACAATACTACAAGTCTTTCCAAAAATGTCAAGTTTCTTGCAAACATAACTTTATCAGCCTAATCTTACACTAATAACGGGAACAAGGACATTCTGGCATTAAATATTCAAGCGACACGCAAACAAACTACAGCGGCAAACAAACTTCCTGGGCGTCAGTACCCTCCACTGCCACATGCACATCAATAACTAGATGAGCAAGAACTCTTTGATTACCAAATCTTGATTAGGATCATTGAAATTAAAGAAGTGGCATCTCAAACTTTCCGAGGCAGGACACGCCTTCCCAAAGAAACACCCAAATCGGAAAACCAATAGTTAAAACGCTGCAAATTACTATTTTCCCAGATACTAGTTTGCAATTTCCTCCAGACTAAAAGGGGGCGGGGGTTGGACTCATCACTCTCAGCTCATCCTTTCGCGAATGGCATCGCTAGCAGAAGGCTGGTGCATGAACGGGGACATAAAGGAAACAAAAAGATGCACCCGGGTGGCCTCGCCCCCGAAGGGGCCAGGACCGCAGGCGGGGCTTCCGTCATTTCCATTGCGTAACCGCGGCCGGCTGGGCCCGCGCCGCACCGGAGCGAACGGCTGCGGCGCCGGCTCGGCCCGCTAGGGGGCGCCACGGCCCCGCCAATCCCGATGGCCAACTCCCGCTTCGCGCGTCTCACTCACCAGAAAAAAACCGCTGCACTTCATCGGCAGAACAAGACCAAGGCAAGCCCCGGACCTTCACCACGAATCCCTCTCCGCCCTCGGTGCCCAACATCATCGTCTCCTCGCGAATCCCGGCGTCCAAGCAGCCTGCAGGATGGGATGAGGGCCAATCAGACCCTAAACCTCAGCATCCAGCGGCTCTGCGCCTCCAGGCGCCCCGCACAAGCAGCGGGGCCCGTATGGACCACGCCGCACCCCGCGTCCTGCGATGCGCACCAGGCCCCAAGCCGAGGGGCCCTGGCGCAGAGCCAGCCTGAGGCAAGGAAATGGCGGCGGCCGCTTCCGCTCCGCCTCCTCCGACATCTCACACAATAGAGTCGGTGAGGCCCGCAGGCCTCGGCGCCGATGCCCTCAGTCAGCCGCCGGCTCCTGGCCCCACCGGCAGCACGAGGCTGGCCAAGGGTCCCGAGGCTCCCCTGGAGGCCTGGGGACAAGCAATCCTCGCAAAAATAGCATCCCCGGGGGTCGCGAGGCGGCAAACAAGAGAACCGCACTCACCAAGACACCCAACCTCGGCGTGGCTAAGAAGAAATGGCCAGCAGGCGCCTGCGCAACCTAAATAAGGCCTTTGGAGCACGTTCTGCGCGTGCGCAGTGTGAGCCCGCACCGCCCCTTTGCGTCACAGGCCTCTCAGGCGCATGCGTAATTTCACGAGCGGGCCCTCCTCCCGCCGACCATTTGTTACACGCATGCGTTTTGAGCTCGAGCTCCCCCTCCCTAATCCCGTCGGGCTTTTCCTGCGCCTGCGCTTTCCCGCAAATATTGAACTTGGAGCCTCAGCGGTTTCTAATTTAGCTTTGTGCGCATGCGTCCCCCTTCAAACGGTTCTCTAGCCTTACCCGCCGGAGTGGGGGAGGGGAATGGCGGCGGCGATTAGGGCCCTATCGGGGCCGTGTGGTACTCCCAGGCTCCATCCTTAGCCCAGGCTTGTGCCCACGCTCGGGTGGGACTTGAAGGACGAGCGCGGCTTTCCTTTCACCTGGGGCCGGCGGGAACTGCATTTGTCCCGGAGGCCCGGCCTCGCCGCGGCACCTGGGGCCGCCCGAGGCCCGTATGCCTCCACCTCCCCTTACCTGCTGCCGTGGGTCCCGGTGCCCAGCTCTCAGCCCCGTACCCGGCTTTGGCCTAACGAACTCGCCCTGTGCGACCCACTGCCCTGCCCGGGGTCGGCGGACCCTGACCGCGGGCCTTCGCACGCACGAGGGGGTCACGCTGCCGCGCCTCGTGGGCGCAGGCTGAGCTAGCCGGTGCGTGCCGGACCCCGCGCACCGGCCACTCGGCTGCGCGCTCCGCTGGCTCCTCCCGAGGCGTCCCCGGGGCCACCCCGTGTGTGCGTGTGGCGCGATGCCCGTAGCCTCTCCCAAGACTCCCACGTCTAAGCTGGCCGCCCTCCCCATCCCACACCCGGTGCACACAGGCAATGACAAGTTGGTAATCAGGCAGCGTTGGACAGGGGCAGAGCAGCTAGGACAGGCTTCGGATGCCACCACGGTAAGACGAAAGCGAAGCATCGCCAACCTCCAGGTTGCAATGGTGTGGAGGCTGAATCCTGTCTTTTAAGATAAAATAGGAGCGCAGAGGCCGGCAGAGCCAGATTGGGAAAGGCCACTTGAGCCTTGCAAAGGAGTTAACTCCAGAGTGCTGTGGAAAACACGTGCGAGGTACACGGTGCTGCATGCCCCCACTGCCCAGGGAACTAAAGGACTGGCAGGAACTTCAGCCAGATCAAGAGTCCCCCGTCTTGCAGCCAAGGAGTCTGGGTAATTGAAAAGCCCGGACAGGATCAAGACACCTCCCCTCCCCCAGTCCCTGGGTGGGTTGCCGCCTTTGAGAGCGCAGGTATTTTGGGATGATTTAACGCTGGTGTCTGATTTCATGATCTCGGGGCGGGGGGTGGGGGGAAGGATCACTCTTTTTTTAATCGTCTTTTTGCTTTTTAACAACATGGCCAAATTCTCAAAGATGTTTCTTTTTCCTAAAGTTTTCAGAGATTGTCTTCCATAATAAGAGTAAATGTGATGTGTAATAATCCTAGAAAGAGCAGATTATTTCCTTAGGATATATTTCTAGAATTAAAAATCATGCAATGAGAGGACCTGCATATTTTCAGGCTATTAATAATAAAAGTTTACAGTACTTAATCCTCTCTGTAGTGTGTGAAGAGTTTCCATAGCTTTCATTCTGCTGGCAGCAAAAATTGCCTGTAATCTTTGCTAATACTGAGAAAAACCATATCTGATTTGCAGCTGATTACTAGTGACAGAAAATAAATTCCATACATTTATAGCCAATTCTCATATAAGCTGAATTATATATGAAAAACTGTCTTACATAAAAAAATTGACCTCTTCTGTAACGCTTTGATCTTGGTGTACTTAAGAAGAACCCTTTTTTAAGGCTGTTAACACTTGGCCATAGTTGCCCCAAATGTTTTTCCTAGGTTGCTTGCCTTTTAATTGTTATTATTTGCATGCTTTTTAGTGTTTTGACATCCAGAAATGTTGGTGATGTCAAAGCTGTGGATATGTTTGTTTCAGATTTGTCGGTTTTTTTAAAAGATTTATTTTTATTTTTATTTATTTGAGAGAGGAGAGGCAGAGAGAGAGAGAGGTCTTTCATCTGTTGCTTCACTCCCCCAGACGGCCACAATGGCTGGAGCTGCACCCATCTGAAGCCAGGAGCCAGGAGCTTCTTTCGGGTCTCCAAGTGGGTGCAGGGGCCCAAGGACTTGGGCCATCTTCTGCTGCTTTCCCAGGCCATAGCAGAGAGCTCGATCGGAAGAGGAGCAGCAGGAACTAGAACCGGTGCCCATGTGGGATGCCGGCACTTCAGGCCAAGGCTTTAACCCACTGCACCACAGTGCCAGCCCCCAGATTTGTGTTTAAGCTTAGAAAGTTCCTTGCAAACAGAAATAAAGTACATATACATTACCTTCTTTTGATTTATTTATTTATTTCACAGGTAGAGTTAAGAATGAGAGGAACAGACAGGACTCCCATGCACTGATTCACTCCCCTGAATGGCTGCAATGGCCTGGGACTAGGCCAGGCCAAAGCCAGGAGCCTGGAACTTCATCCAGGTCTACCATCATATGGAAAGCTGGCATCGCAGGCACTAGCTTAACCAGCTGTGTGACAACATCAGCCCTGGCAGAATCATTTCCTAAGTGGTGTATGAAATAATGGTGATAAAATCAATAATAGATTTGATGGGAAACTGATCTGCTGCAGTTTCTCCTGTGATGACTGCAAGGTGTCCGGCGCATAACAAATCTTCCCAGGCGGACGAATCAATTCATTCACAGGCTTTTATTGGGGTTCCGCTCCCAGGCAAGGTTCCCTGATCCCAACAGAGCAACAGAGTGGGGGCTGGGGAAGTCGCGCGTCAGAGATTGGGAGAGCTCCTTTTATAGATTCAGGGCATGGGAGTTAAAGGTTGAGGCAGGTCTGATCCTCATTGGTTGACCTTTAGGCACCCGCAGGGACCTTGACAAGGACTTTCTTCCCTGGAAGTAGGCCATTCCATTCCCAGAAATATAGGCCTTCCTTCCATGCGGATCCCAAAGCTACCATCCCGACCTTTTGATGATAGGAAAGGAGGTAACGATGAGTCTCTCTGGCTACTTCCTGCTGACTGGGGACGTTGTTTACAGGGGACCGCTGTGGGTATATTGGGGCTCCGCAGGGACAGGCATGTATGGATGGAGAAGCATCTGGTTGACTGCCTGGTTGCTGAAGGCCGTGGTTCATTCCATTATCATCTGCTGTAAACACTTAAACAGACACTGTAGTATACAAGTCAGGGTGAGAATAGCAACCAATGATCCTAAGAGTGGCATTAACCAGGTAATGAAAGGATTTCATAGAGGAGAGGAAATGAGGGGGGGTCTCTGGACCCTTGTGAGGATGGTTTGATGGACATGGTTTAAATCTGATCCCAGCCAAGGCTGGGAGAAAGGCCACTCAACTTTTGCAGGTAGTGGGGTTTGTCTGTAGAGAAATTCTGAATAATCATACAAATTAAGTGGAGGAGAGGATCATCAATACACACAGGTTGGGAATAGAGTCAACTAAGTTTTCTGATTGAGAGGCAAATAGAACCTGATAGAAGGGGCTTGATAATAATCTGGTGGGCTTTAGGCCTTATAAGTTAAGAGGCCCAGACCTGTCTGTCTCTTCACATGGGGTACATCCTAAGGGAGATATGAACCTCCTTGGGGAAGGAACCCTGTTGACTTCCATTACCTGACTGGCCTGGGAGGAGAGCTGGCTAGGTGAAGGCAGGTGGCATCTCTTTTCTTTTTTTTTTTTTTTTTTTTTATTTTTTGACAGGCAGAGTGGACAGTGAGAGAGAGAGAGACAGAGAGAAAGGTCTTCCTTTGCCGTTGGTTCACCCTCCAATGGCCGCCGCGGCCGGCGCGCTGCAGCTGGCGCACCGCGCTGATCCGGTGGCAGGAGCAAGGAGCCAGGTGCTTTTCCTGGTCTCCCATGGGGTGCAGGGCCCAAGCACCTGGGCCATCACTCCACTGCACTCCCTGGCCACAGCAGAGAGCTGGCCTGGAAGAGGGGCAACCGGGACAGAATCCAGCCGGGACTAGAACCTGGTGTGCCGGTGCCGCTAGGCGGAGGATTAGCCTAGTGAGCCGCAGCGCCGGCTGGCAGGTGGCATCTCTAACAGGAAATTTACAGTTCTGCCTGCAGTGTTGCTGACCCTACTTGGCCATCTCCTCTCAGCAGCAGTGGTCACTTTGGAAGCTAGGCTGAGTGAAGGGCTTTTCAGCTTAGAGCCAATAAGATCTGTGGCTCTGACCTGAAGTCCTTCGACTCCAGGGCAGGTCTGTTTCCAGTAATCCAACTCTTGGCTGGCAGAGCTGCCAGGGCTCTTCACAAGCTGACTTCTGCTGAAGCCCAGGCTTACCACACTGAAAGTCACTGCAGTGGACTGGCCTTTTTGGTCTCCTTGAGAGCAGATCACTGTACAGAATAGCCATTAATAGGCTGCCACCTATCTTTCCATTTCTGATGCCCAGCTTTCTTTTCCTCCTGATTTTTGTTAAAGCAGACCAGAGGATGCAAGTCAAGGGGGTGTTCAAGTCCCAGATCACTTACTGACAATAGTAGTATCAAATGAAAATTTAGAAAGCAGTTTCAATCATTAGATAACAAATACAGCAGTTTCAATTAAACTTTAACTGTTTTTTAATTTACCAATTGATTGCTACCAATGACATGTTGTAGCCATTTAAATTGTATTTTTATAGATTTTATTTAAATGTGAAGTGATCCTTCTGATATAGTATGTGGGGGGGGGGGATACAAAATTAACAAGCCAACATGTAAAAATTAGCAAAGCTACCATGTAAAACTATGTTAATGTTATATTAAAACCATGTAGCAAAAAAAAAAAAATACATGTAGCACTAGCAAAACTATGTCAATGTTATATCAAAACAATGTAGCAGTAGTACAAAAAGAGACTGTACACTGAAATAAGTCCAAGGTATATTTGAGAGTTTAGCACTGGTAACAGAATGGAAAGTATTGTAATGTCTGGTGTCAAAACCTGGGTTAAACCCCTGCCTATGACAATGGCATCCCATTACTGAGTGCCAGTTGACTCTTAGCTACTCTGCTTCTGATCCAGCTTCCTACTAATGCACCTAAGAAGACAGAAGAAAATGGCCAAGTAATTGGGCCCCTGCCAATCATGTGAGAGACCAGGATGGAATGTCTGACTCCTGGCTTCAAACTGACCCAAACCTGGCTATTTAAGGCATTTGGGAAGGGAACCAGGGAATGGAAGCTCAACTGACCTGTCTCTGTCTCTCCTCTTCTGTCTCTCTGCCCTTCAAATAAGTAAATCTTCAAAACAAACTAATGACTGGTTGTCAGAGTTTAGGATTTTAGGGTTCAAAACAGGAGAAGAGATGGCTAAAGTAGAGAAGACTTTATTTTAGGGAGGACAGAATGGGGGGATGGGGAGAGGGAGAGGTTGAGGGTGCAAGGACAGAGGGCAGGGAGTTTAAAACCAGGCTTCATTCTGTTTGAGTAGCGGGCAGAGTCCCTTCCTCAGCTGCTTGTTGGGGGAGGTGAGAGGTGCGAAGCAGTACAAGGGCCTTGATAAGGTGTGGGGGGTGGTGGTGCAGAGAGGCTCTTACAGTGCATTGTCTTAGCAGTTTGGAATGGCCCCAGGTGCTAGGCTTTCCAGCGCAGTCAACATCCCAGTTCCTTTTAGATGAACTACCTGTGCCCCATTTCAACAGGCCTGGGGGTTCAAGCCCAGTGTTCTCACAAATCCAGCATTTTAATACATATGTAGAAAGAAAGAAAGAAAAAACTTTGTGTTACATATCACCTTTGGGTGTTAGGGCTCAAGAAAAGTTGAACAATTTATGGAGGATAAAGGCACTCAGGAATGCACTTGATCAAATTCCCAGGAGGAAAACAGCCACATAGGAGAGTGAAGTTTGTTGTTTGTATTGGATGGAGGGAGGAGAGGGGGTGGCAGCCTTGAGAGGTTAGGACAAGATCGGGGTGCTGTCCAAGGTCAGACAGGGGAGGGTCTCAGAGTTTTGTGAGCAGTGATCTCTTCAGACTCTTCTGGAATAGAAGCAAAGAGGCTCAGGTATCAGGGGTTGTGATGGCCACC
The DNA here is from genome assembly GCF_964237555.1 of Oryctolagus cuniculus. Classification (NCBI taxonomy): domain Eukaryota; kingdom Metazoa; phylum Chordata; class Mammalia; order Lagomorpha; family Leporidae; genus Oryctolagus; species Oryctolagus cuniculus. The sequence goes on along the minus strand of NC_091437.1, from coordinate 67,865,717 downwards.
TCTTCAGACACTTGCCCCAGTTGTCTTCCTGGGTCAGGGCAAGTTCTGACCTGGAGAAATGAATCCAGGCAGGAAAGCCTGACAGTTAAGCCCCTGTAGTAGCTAAAATGACCCAACAAGGCCCACTCCAACTGGATTCGAGTGGCTTTGGATTGAGTGTTTAATGGAGAGAGTCCTTAAGAGTGTTTTTTAGGAGGGTGTCTGGGCCCCTTCCTGTTTCTTTTCTCTCCTTGTCTGGATGGAGGGCTTCCTGGGTGTGGAATTCCTGAGATTTCTCCCAGGACTTCACCGTGAACTCAGCATCCTCCTTCATACACGGTGGGGAAAGTTTTCCCTAACCTGCCCCTGCCGGAAGGTTGGGACTCCCCCAGCAAGGTTGTTGTAGGATTCTCATGGTGCAGGGTTGTCGCTCCCCCTCTTCATGGAGGAGCGACACTGAACCCTGCCCAGGCTTCCTAATCCGAGTCACGGCACCATTATGTCGCTCCCCCTCTTCGTGGAGGAACGACACAAGACCCTGCGCTGTTCTTTCGTCTGCTCGGCCCTCCCCGGGTTTGCTGCTGGTTCTTCCCGGGTTGGCTACTATCCCTTCCACCTCCGTGGAAGGGCAGTTCCCCCTGGCCACATTCCCCACTTCCGCAGGGGAGCGGCACACCGCCGGCCGGCTCTCTCGGGGGCTGCACAGGTGTTCCTTCAGCTAGATGTTCCCCTTAGATGTTCCCGTTAGATGTTCCCGGTGCATGCCGTCTCTCTCCTCCTTTATAGTCCTCCTCTGCCAATCCCAACTCGGCTGCCCACACGCCGAGTACGCTGCTCTCCTCCAATCAGGAGCAAGTCCTACAGTTTATTAGCTGAACTGGAGGCAGCTGTGCAGAAGCTGTTTACTTCTCTCCCAGCGCCATATTGTGGGAGAGCAGATGCATAGAATAAGTCTTAATTCCAGTAACTCAGTCCAGTCCGGGCTGCTCCCCACACAGGGTGGTGGAGATTTTTTTATGCTGCCCCCAGGGAGAGAGCTGTTGACAGGGTTATGAACAAAGGCAAGACTTGTGATCATTTAGCCACACAGAATTCCCATTTTTTCTTGCTCACATAGGCTAGTATCTACCTAGCTAGTTATAGGAGAGTGCAGAAATTTATGGCCCTACCTGTAAGGCCCACAAGGAGCCCAGGCCGTCTCCTCCATACTGATGCAGGCTGAGAGAAGAACTTGTGACAGGCTCTGTGATTCTGATCCAGTGGTCCAGGCTCACTCCCAGGGCCCAGGTTTTTGGCAGAGTGGGTGGAGCTTCTTTGGTAGCCAGCCTCTGTCAATGGCAGCTGTTAGATGCCCTGGCTTTTTGCATCAACAGGGGAAATATTGGTGGGATAGACTGGCTTAGTAGGGTCTCCTTGATGACAGATCACCACATAAAACAGCTATTAATCTTAACAGATTGGATCTAACAGGTCAGTTACTTTGTATCATCTATCTATCTATTAGGATACTGTTTTTATGTTCCGGGATTTTCTTTCTTTCTTTCTTTCTTTCTTTCTTTCTTTCTTTCTTTCTTTCTTTCTTTCTTTCTTTCTTTCTTTCTTTCTTTTTGACGGGCAGAGTGGACAGTGAGAGAGAGAGAGACAGAGAGAAAGGTCTTCCTTTGCCATTGGTTCACCCTCCAATGGCCGCTGCGGCCGGTGCGCTGCAGCCGACGTGCTGCGCTGATCCGATGGCAGGAGCCAGGTGCTTCTTCTGGTCTCCCATGGGGTGCAGGGCCCAAGGACTTGGGCCATCCTCCACTGCACTCCCTGGCCACAGCAGAGAGCTGGCCTGGAAGAGGGGCAACCGGGACAGAATCTGGCGCCCCGACCGGGACTAGAACCCGGTGTGCCGGCGCCGCGAGGCGGAGGATTAGCCTAGTGAGCCGTGGCACCGGCCCGGGATTATTTTCTAAGTGGCTGGTAGTTTTAGACAGGACAAAGACTGTCAGTGTAACTTTTTTTTGTCTTCACTTTTATGGGCTTTAGCTGTCTAAAGAGAGGATGGGGCAGGGTTGCGAAGCAAGAATGAAAATGTAGTTGGGGAGATTTAGACAGCTACATGTCCCAGTGCTGACCTGGCCACAGTCAGAAGCTGGGGATGAGGGAGAGAGCAACCTCATTACCCCTCACCATCACACAACGTGTAAGGGCAAGCTTTGGTTTAAAGCAATGGGGCTTGGATCTGCCCTATAACTGTGAACTATTAACAGTGACTAACCCCAATGTGGGAAAAATCAGAACTTCATATAAGCACAGCATAAATTTGGCATCATTTTATAAAACACATGAAACTTCCCTGAGATACATAGAATTTTGTTTCCTAGGTCAGTTACAAAAACACAGAAAAACCTCTATTGAAAAGGGTTATCATGTGATATCAGCATATGAACCCATGAAAACATACAAGCAGTTTTTTGAACATTGGAGAATTAAGTTACTTTACCCAGGTGTTGTGAACCCTAGGAGTCTCAGAAAAATATTTAGCCTTGAAAGCAAGACATTTAAGAATAGTATGTGGTGCCAGCACTGTGGCTGAGTGGGTAAAGCCACTGCCTGCAGCACCAGCATCCCATGTGTGCACTGTTTGTGTCCCGGCTGCTTCTCTTCCCATCCAGCTCTCTGATATGGCCTGGGAAAGCAACAGAAGATGGCCCAAGTCCTTGGGCCCCTGCACCCACATGGAGACCCAAAAGAAGCTCCTGGTACCTGGCTTCAGATCAGCCCAGCTCCAGCCATTGCAGCCATTTGGGGAGTGAACCATCAGATTGAAGATCTCTCTCTCTCTCTCTCTCTCTGCCTATGCCTATGCCTATGCCTATGCCTATGCCTATGCCTATGCCTATGCCTATGTCTATGTCTATGCCTCTCCCTCTCTGGAACTCTGACTTTCAAATAAATAAATACATCTTAAAAAAATAGTTCCAATTTTGTTAACAGACAAAAATATTTTGGGAATCATATTGTAGATGACAAAAATGTAAATAGTCATGATTATGATAGCAACAGTGCACAGCATCTCAGGAAGTATCACAGAGTTTCACTGATCTTTATACTTTCTGGGCAGTAGTCAGTGCAGAGCTCTGCAGTTTAACAAGGCATATAGTGATGAATGGAGAACAGAGGAGGCTTAAATAGGGGGACAGAGAAACTTACATCACTTTAGTAAGTGAGAAAATGTGAACTCTGGGTCAGGGCAGCCAGTGGATAAGGCAGTTGGAAAACATGACCTTGTAGAGTAGGGGCAGTGGAAAAAACAGCTGTTTAAAACAAGTCCCGTTATGATCAGTCTATTTAAGATGGTGATGAAGGAGGTACAAGGCATCCTGCAGGAGGGAGAGACCAGAGACCCATGCTGGGCCTTGGCTGCGGAGGCCCTACCCCATTAAACACTGCTGCTCTCCCTGCCCTGCTCTTGCAGCCCAAGCCTCTTGGCCACACTCAGGCAGGGAGAATATCTTAGCAGAGATGTAGGCCAACTTACCGGCTCTCAAACTCTCCACCCAGGCCCTCCTGCAGGTCTGCCCAGGGTCTACTCCCTACCCACCCCCTTCATCTCAAATGTTGGGAAGCAACAAAAGTAAGAGCAGTCTTTCTAAGACAGGCGTCCCTGCTCAAAAGAGGGAAAACCCTCACCCACCCCACCCTTCTACTCCCCCACCCCCACATTAGACCTCCCGGAGCTCTCCTCTTGTTCCAGAACAAAAGGGAAAGGAGAAAGGGACCAAAGTCTACCCTGGACTTTCCAGAGGCAGGGGACAATGGCCAGTCTGCACAGGCACGCTTTGGGGACACAGGGACCATCCTTTTTACTGGTCCTCGGGCTGAAAACCAGGTCCGGTGTTGCATGTAGAGGAGAGATCCGATGGAAGCTCTCTGGCTGTGAGCCCGCAGAGATGAGAAAGCATAAGCAGGAGCTGAGGGGGTAAGAAACCAAGGCAATGCTCAACTTGTCTCCCAGGCCAAAGAGGGTGCTCTAGGGGAGACGTACTCACTCCAAAATGGCAGTGAAGAAGGGAAGTCAGTGTGGAAGGCGCCTCAAGTCTGCCTTCATCCCGTTCATAACCGCTATGTTAAGCTTTAGGACTTTAGGGTTCAAAGAAGGAGAGAAGGTGGCTAGTTAAAGTAGAGAAGACTTTATTTTAGGGGGCGCAGGATGGGGGTATAGAGTGGGGTTTGAGCCTTCCCAGACAGAGGGCAGGGGATTTGAAACCAGGCTTCATTCTGTTTGAGCAGCAGGCAGAGTCCCTTCCTCAGCTGCTGGCTGGGGGAGGTGTAGAGCGCCAGCCACTAGACCCTGATAAGCGGGTGGGGATGGGGTGGCATACACAAAGGCTCTTTAGAGTGCATTGTCTTAGTTTGGAATGTCCCCAGGTGTGGGGCTTTCTGGAGCAATCAACATCCCAGTCCCCCTCCCTTTTTTTTTTTTTTTTTTTTTTTTTTAAGATTTATTTATTTGAAAGGCAGAGATACAGAGACAGAGGGCGGTGGGAAGGAGAGGTCTTCCATCCACTGGTTCACTCCCCAAATGGCCACAATGGCTGGAGCTGCACCAATCCAAAGCCTGGAGCCAGGAGCTTTCTCCAGGTCTCCCATGTGGGTACAGGGGCCCAAGGACCTGGGTCATCTTCCACTGCTTTCCCAGGCCATAGCAGAGAGCTGGATCGGAAGTGGAGTAGCCAGGATTTGAACTGGCGCCCATATGGGATGCCAGCACTGCAGATGGTGGCATTACCCACTGTGCCACAGCGATGGCCCCTAAAGTAGCCTTTAGATTAACTCTCTGCACCCAGTTTTGTCAGGCATGGGAATTCAGGATTTGAGCTCTAAATCACAGCAAATAGCAAAATAACTCAGTCAGATTTAAATTTAAAGCATGAAAAGCTAAAGGCACTCAAAGGCAAATGCAAAGATTGATGAATTCGATTATAAAAAAAGTAATTTTTTAACATTTCTGTTTGAGAGAAGCAGAAAGTGCTTCCATCGACTGGTTCATTCCCCAAATGCCCATAACACTAGCACTGGGCCAGGCCAAAGGCAGGAGCCAGGAATTCACTCCACATCCAGGCCGCCCATGTGGGTGGCAGGAACCCAACTATTTGAGCCATCTCCAGAGTGTGCATTAGCAGGAAGCTGGGATGGGCTGCCAGGCAATCCGATATAGGATGTGGGTGTCCCACGCAGTGTGTGTTAACTGCTGAGCCAAACATCTGCCCTTAAAAGTTATTTTTAACATTCTGTGTGGAATAAAGTGGGAGAATTGAAAGAAACAACAGAAGAAAAAACATTTGCAACACCTATGAAACACAAGGGTGGATGGGTGGGTGTGTGTATGAGCATGGTAAGTGAAATGTATATAAACAGATGCACAGATACAAGATACTCCACCCAGTATGCAATATCTCAGCTAATCACCAAACCAACTTCATGGCAATATAGGCAGAATGAAGCTTAAAGAGGTTCAAGTAATTTGCTTTGGTGTACAGACGCTAAACTGGTAAGAGATTGATCCCCCAATCTGTTGGCGCCCCTGCACCATCTCTCACCAAGCAACGTCCAAGGAACAGAACCATGCAGTTGGCAAAAGAAGTGCAAAGGACCCAGATACGCGAAGTATTTCCTAGAGAGGTAACCACGGAAATGCAAATCAAATCAAATGATGCAGTGCCTTTTGCCATTCATTTTCAGGCAGGCGTCCTGCTGGTATGTTGTATCTGGAACATGACTGGTGCACTCCTTCTCTGAGGGCTCTCTGAACACATATTGAAAGTCTGATCATTCCACTTCCACTCTTGCAGTTAATTAGGACTGTCCTTCGCAGCATGAAACAAGGAAATGTTAGGGGCCGCTGCTGTGGCATTGAAGGTTAAGCATCTGCATGCCTCCCATATGGATTCCAGTTCCCAGCCGGTTCCAGGCCCAGCTGCTCCACTTCCGATCCAGCTCCCAGCAACGTGCCTGGGATAGCAGTGGAAGTGTTAGTAAAATGGTACAGTCTTGTATGTGGCGCGATCTACGCCCTGGACACTCTCCTAGGCTCTTGCTGCCATTGCTACAAGCCAGGTGACCAGATGGCCCAACCACAGGTGTCAGCTCCACCCTCACCCTAAAGAGATTCACTGCTCCTACTTCCTTGCCACCCCCCCCCCAAGGTATAACAGGACCTGCTTCCTGCACAGGTGCTCTCTCTTTTGAGCAGCGCTGGGAGGGACCCCGTCGGGCACGCGGTAGTGCGTGTGGGAGTCGGGGAGAAAGGTTTAACGCCCTACAGGGTAGCGATCACTGAGAAAATCGTGGCTGCTCGCTATCAGATACGGCGGCAGGGCGTCTTTTAACTCAAAGACTGGTCACAACGCTCCCGCACTGCAAAGAAAGCCATCTACGAAACAGCACAGCCAAGTCCCGCTTTGCGAACTACACCCCAGGATATACAAGCTCCCGGAGAGGGACAAAGTTCTGAGGACTGACTGCAGAACGACCGTGGGCGGGAGCCGGGGAGCGCGCCCCGGGCCCCGGATGCGCGCGAAGCCGTGTACCAACGCCGGGCGCGCTCCGGCGACGGGGCCGCTTAACCGGGAAGACCGCGGCGGCCGGCCTACCGGGGCAGTGACCCCGGCGCCTCTTGGCCGCCCCGAGCCCTCCCTGTAATATACTAAGTGGGACAGCCGAATAAGCGGGATGCGTAGCCATCCAAACCATCCAAACGCGAGCCCGGATAAATCGTGCGCGGGAGACAAAGGCGCCGCGCAGCCCCGCCCCCAGGGTAGGCGGGGCCTGCGGCTGAGCGCGCGGAAACCGAGTCCCGGAACGCCCTCTTCTGGTCGCGGGGCGGCCGGGTGAGCTGGGCGGGAGCGCGCTGGGCTCCTGCAGCCGGGATGGCATCTCGTGATAAGCTTCTTCAGCGTGTGTTCAAAGCGCGTGGGTGGCTAATGTTCCTTACATTTAAAGATTTTTAAATTATGGTAAAATATATGTAATCTAAAAGTTCCTATTTGATCACTTCTTTAAAAAAAATTTTTTTTACACTTATTTGAGAGAGAGAGAGAACTCTCCCATCTGGTAGTTCTCTCCTGAAATGCCAGCAGCTGCTGTGGCTGGGCAGGAGCCAGAGCCAGGAACACAACCCAGGTCTCCTACCGTGGGTAGCAGGGACTGCTGAGCTGCATCCTTCCAGGGTGTAGTGGTGGGAAGCTGGATACAGGAGCCAGAGCAGGAGTGAACCCAGGCTCTGATATGGGGAATGGGCGTCCTACAACTAGACCAAATGCCTACACCTTAACCATGCTTCATTTCACAGTTCATTGGCATTCAGTACACTAGAAACCTGGTGCGAACACCACCCCCGTCCATTTGCACTTTTCCCTCTTCTCCAGTGGAAACTGTGTGCCCCCTAAATCCTGATTCCCCAGTCCACCTCCCCTCAGCCTCTGGAAATTTCTACACTACTGTCCATCTCTGTGAATTTGTATATTCCATGTAACTGACATAAGTGCAATCATATAGTATTTGTCTTACTTAACTTAGCATAATGTTTTTAAAGTTTATATTGGGTAGCATGGGTCAGAACTTCCTTCCTTTTTGAGACTAATATCCTATCTGTGTACATACCATGTTTTGCTTCTCTCTTCATATATTTCCTTTTTTTTTTTTTTTTTTAAAGATTCGTTTATTTAATTGAAAGGCAGAGTTACAGGGAGAGAGGGTTACAGAGAGACAGAGGTCTTCCACCCACTGGTTCACTCCCCATATGGCCACAATGGCTGGAGCTGCACCGATCCAAAGCCAGAAGCCAGGAGCTTCTTCCACGTGGATGCAGGGGCCCAAGGACTTGAGCCATCTTCCACTGCTTTCCCAGGCCATAGCAGAGAGCCAGGCTGGAAATGGAGGAGCTGGGAACTTGAACCGGTGCCCATATGGGATGCCAGCACTGCTAGGCGGCGGCTTTACCTGTTATGCCAAGGCACTGGCCTCTGTGCTTAACTTTTTAATAAACAACCAAGCTTCTAAGGTGGCTACACTATTTTACCTTCCAACCAGTAGTGCATGAGGGGTCCACATTCTTGCCAGCATTTACTCTCATTTTTAGTGTTGTCTTTATTTTCACTCACTTAAAGGCAGAGAGACAAAGATCTTTTCATCTGCTGGTTTACTCCCCCAGATGCCTAACAGCCAGGAGCCTAGAACTCCATCCACTTCTCCCACATGGGGGGCAGGGACCCAAAGACTTGAGCCTTTGTCTGCTGCCTCTCGGGGTGCGCATTAGCAGGAAACTGGCAGAAGCAGAGAAGTCAGGACTGGAACCAGGCCCTCTGACATGGGACGTGAACAACTGACCAAATGCCTGCTCCGGGTGTTTGGTTTTTTCTTGAGCTGTAGGAGTTCTTCATATAGATCCTGGTTGTCAGTCCCTTATCAGATGCATGACTTGCAAATATTTTCTTTCATTCTGTGCTTTGTTTCTTACACTCTTGGATCCTCATAATTTCATTCTCCTTAGAATGCTTGACTCACTGCTCCTCTGGGATGTGTTCATTTCATGCCTTCATCCATCCAATGAACGTCCAAGCGCCTACTTTGATCCATGTCTCAGAATGAACACAGGAGAAAAAATATATACCTCTGCCCTGGAGGAGCTTACAATATGGCAGGGAAGGTGGACAAAAATGAACAACTACACAAAACTCAGTCCATGACTACAGATGTTAGCAAGAGACTTATAGTATAGCGAGGACCCTTAATGTCGATTAGAGTTGGGGGAAATTGCTGGGAAAGCAGCCCCTAAACCAAATTTTGATCTTTCATAGAGCCTGGCTGAGCAGAGGGAACCAGGCCTTGAATCTGGGAAGCCAGGGGCCAGAGACCAGGAATGGCAACCTTGTCCAGCAAGGACAACTGATTCTTTTTATTTATTTTCTTAATTTATTTGAAAGGCAGTTTTATACAGAAAGAGGTAGAAAAGACAGAAAGAGTGAGAGAGGTCTTCTATCCACTGGTTCACTCCCCAAATGGCTGCAACAACCAGGGCTGGGCCAGCCTAAGCCAGGAGTGAGGAGCACCATTTTTAGTCTCCCATGTGAGTGGGAGGAATCCAAGCACTTGGATCATCTCTCCCAAGCACATTAGCAGGGAGCTGGGTCAGAAGTAGAGCAGTTGGGACTCCAGCAGGCACTCGTATGGGATGCTGGCTTTGCAGGCAGCGGTTTAACCTGCTGTGTCACAATGCCACCCTGAGAAGTTGATTCTACTTGCAGGGAGCAAATGCTGAGGGCCCAAGCTGCACAGTGGCATAACTGAATTTATATCTTGAACTATTACTCTGAGTGCTGTGTAAGAACAATCTGATAGAGAAGCCCCCCTTCTTCCCCCTGCCCCATTGGACATGCACCACATCCTGCCTCTCCTTCCAATCCATAGGCATCGACCAGGCATCCTTCATCTCATGAATGAACCAGTCTCACTGGCTACACCCTTGTCCTTAGCCTGATCACCCTCACTGCACCCAGAGATGGTTTTTGTCTGATTGTTTTTGCTGACAGCTTTCCTGCACTGTAATCCGCATACTGCATAATTCACCAGAATTAGAGTATTCACAGAATTGTCCAACCATCAACACAGTCTACTTTAGAACGTTTTCGCTGCCTGTCACCCCCCCACACACACACACACTGCACCTGCAGTGGTGTGAACATGGTGTTTCCTCCAAAATTCATGTTGAAACCTAATCTCCACAGTGAGCTGTGATTAAGTCATGAAAGTTCTACCTGCCTGGACAGATGAATGCAGTGACAGAAGCAGCTTCAGGGGACGGCGCTGTGGTGCAATATGTTAATTATCTGCATCCCAGATGGGCGCCGGTTCTAGTCCCGGCTGCTCATCTTCCGATCCAGCTCTCTGCTATGGCCTGGGAAAGCAGTGGAAGATGGCCTAAGACCTTGGGCCCTTGTACCCATGTGGGAGACCAGAAGAAGCTCCAGGCTCCTGGCTTCGGATGGGTGCAGCTCCAGCCATTGTGGCCCTTTGAGGAGTGAACTAGCAGATGGAAGACCTTTCTCTCTGTCTTTCCCTCTCACTGTCTGTAAGTCTGCCTCTCAAATAAATAAATAAATAAAATCTTAAAAAAAAAAAAAAAAGAAGCAGCTTCAGAGAGAGTGCCCCCTTCCTGCCCCTCTGCCTTCCACCATGTAAGAAGGTGCCAACAAGGCAAGACTTATCTTGCAAGCAGAGAGGAACCCTTACCCGACACCAATGCCAGCACCTCGATCTTGGGTGCCTCGTCCCCCAGAACTGTAAGAAGTCATTTTCTGTTCTTTAGAAATCCCCCAGCTTTACGTACAGACAGTCCCTAAGTTGTGACAGTTTGATTCATGATTCTTCATTTTTACCATGCTGCCCCAAGGCTGTAACTATACAACCATTCTGTTTTCCATTTTTAGTGGAGTATTTAATAAATTATATTAGATATTCGACATTTGATTATAAAACAGGCTTTGTGATAGATGCTTTTCTTTTTGTTTTTGTTTTTTTTTAAAGATTTATTTATTTGTTTATTTGAAAGTCAGAATTACACAGAGAAGGAGAGGCAGAGAGAGAGAGAGAGAGAGAGAAGTCTTCCATTCGATGGTTTACTCCCCAGTTGGCTGCAATAGCTGGAGCTGCACCGATCTGAAGCCAGGAGCCAAGAGCTTCTTCTGGGTCTCCCACTTGCATGCAGAGGTCCAAGGACTTGGGCCATCTTCTACTGCTTTCCCAGGCCATAGCAGAGAGCTGGATCGGAAGTGGAGCAACCGGGACTTGAACTGTCACCCATATGGGATGCTGAGGCTTCAGGCCAGGGCGTTAACCCGCTACACCACAGCACCGGCCCCAATAGATGCTTTTGTTAAGGTAAGTGTTCTGGGCATGTTTAAAGTGAGCTGGGCCAGTCTGTCTAGTTTGATAGTTTAGATGGATTACATGCATTTCCAATCTATGATATATATTTTTTGGCAGTTTTACAACTTTAATCAGTTATCATTCACATTGACTGTTAATTTTTTTAAAGATTTTATTTACTTATTTGAAAGAGTTACACAGAGAGAGAAGAGGCAGAGGCAGAAAGAGAGAGAGGTCTTCCATCCACTGGTTCACTCCCTAGTTGACCGCAATGGCTGAAGCTGAGTCGATCTGAAGCCAGGAGCCAGGAGCTTCTTCCAGGTCTCCCATGCAGGTGCAGGGGCCCAAGCACTTGGGCCATCTTCTGCTGCTTTCCCAGGCCATAGCAGAGAGCTGTGTCAGAAGTGGAGCAGCCAGAACTAAACTGGCGCCCATATGGGATGCCAATACTGCAGGAGCTGGCTTTACCCGCCATGGCACAGTGCCGGCCCCAAGAACTTAGGTTTTATGAATAGCAGCAGGTGGAGCACCTGTCGCATTGTAAGCATCAACAGGGAAGCATCAGAAGGGAGAAGTTAAGGAAAGAAGGGAGATCATTGCCCTAGGGTGGAGGGGGAGGAAGACACCGTTGGATAAGATGGGAGATCTGTTGGCAGGGAGATGAGAAGGTGCTAGGTCTGACTGTCTCCTCCAAGCACGTTCTGAAGTGACGTCTCCAGCCTGCTGGTGTTACAGTGCAGGTCAGGCCGCCGCTCGGGGTGCCAGCATACCCTGTCAAGTCCTGGCTCTTCTGCTTCCAGTCCACCTCCCTGCTTACGCGCCTGCGAAAGCAGCAAAAGATGGCCCAAGTGCTAGGGCCCCTGCCACCCACGTGGGAGACCGGGATGGAGTTCTGGGCTTCTAGCTCCAGTCTGGTCCAGCCCTGGCCATTGCAGCCATTTGGGGAGTGAAGCAGTAGATGGAAAATCTCTTTGTCTCTCTAGTCCTCCTTTTCTCTCTGTTTTTCCTTCTATGTCAGTCTGTCTTTCAAAAAAATAAATCTTTAAAAATTGAATTTGTATTGTAACAAGATTAAGAGGCAGGACCTGTAAGCAGTTATTAAGTCACAAGGGCTCTGTACTTGTGAATGGATGAATGTTGATTTTTTTTTTAAAGATTTATGTATTTGAAAGTCAGAATTACAGAGGGAGATGGAGAAACAGAGAGAAAGATCCTCTATCTGCTGGTTGTTGATGGCTGCAACTCCGAAGCCAGGAGCTTCATCCCAGTTTCCCACATGGGTGGCAGAGGCCCAAACACTTGGGCCAACTTCCAGTGCTTTTTCCAGATCATTGTCAGAGAGCTGGATCAGAAGTGGAGCAACTGGGACACAGTCGCAGGCAGCAGTTTTACCTGTTATGCCACAACACCAGCCCCAAATGTCATTATCAGACAATAACTGATAAGTTCATTATCAGATCGGTGCCCTCCTGCCCCTCTGTCTGTCTCGCCTGTCTGCAGCACCAGGTCCCCTTGCCCGATGCCAGCGCGGTGCTCTCGGACTTCCCGGCACCCAGAACTGTGAGCCAAATACAGCGGACTCCGAATCTGTGGAGATGCGTTCCAGGAGTCTCAGTAGATGCCTGATACTGCAGTGGTACCAAACCCTGAGTGGACAGATGCCCCTTGCCTTACAAGGGGGTTACGGCCCAGTGAATTTGTGTGTTGAAAGTGCAGCTGAGGGGCCAGCGCTGTGGTGTAGCGGGTAAAGCTGCTGCCTGAAGTGCCAGCATTCCATATACGTGCTGGTTCAAGTCCCGGCTGCTCCACTTGCAATCCAGCTCTCTGCTATGGCCTGGGAAAACAGGAGAGGATGGTCCAAGTCCTTGGGCATCTACACCTGCGTTGAGAGACCCGGAAGAATCTCCTGGTTCCTGGCTTGGGATTGGCCCTGCTCTGGCCATTGTAGCCATCTGGGGAGTGAACCAGCAGATGGAAGATTGATCTCTCTCTCTCTCTCTCTGCCTCTGCCTCTCTGTAACTCTGCCTTTCAAACAGATAAATCCTAAAAAAAAAAAAAAAAAAAAAAAAGGGCAGCTGATACACTTCACTACTGAACATCACAACCTCGTGACATCACACAGCGTAGAGGATCAGCCTGGAGATTACGTGACGACCGGGACCGCGTACTTCTGCTCATGGCTACTGCCCTGCATCGCAGGAGAATATCTTACCTCCTGCTACTAGCCCAGGAAAACACCAAAATTCAGAACTCAAGTACAGTTGAAAAAGTAAAAAAAAAGTTCAGTGGAGCCATTATAAATAAGGGAACATTTGTGCCATTTTTTCCCTATACCTACATACCTGTGATCAAGTTGGTTGTTTTTGGTCTTGTTTTGTTTTGTTTTTAATTGATTTATTTATTTGAAAGGTAGAGTTACAGACAGAGAGAGGGAGAGACAAAGCTGGGCTGATCTGAAGCCAGGAACCAGGAGCTTCCTCCAGGCCTCCCATGTGAGTACAGGGGCCCAAGCACTTGGGCCATCTTCCACTGCTTTCCCAGGCCACCAGCAGGGAGCTGGGTCAGAAAAAGAGCACCTAGGACAGGAACTGGTGCCCAAATGGGATGCAGGTGCTACAGGCAGAGGCTTATTAGCCTACTCCACCACAGGTGCCAGCCCCTGATTAAGTTTAATTTATAAGTTAGGCATTGTGAGAGGTTAACAATGACTTGCATCTGAGCAACCTCATTATACAGCACATTTTCCTTCCCTTCAGCCGATAACTCTCTCACCATTTCACCTAAAGGAAGCACGTTACGGGCATCCCAAGTTGCCATTAGAGCCACACTTGCCATTAGAGGCCATTATTAAGTAAAATAAGGGTTACCTGTGACACACAGTTGCTGTGCTAACCAAGGAGGCTAAGTGACCAGTGGGCAGAGAGCATACTCAGCACGGGTATGCAGGACAAAGGGACAATCCGCGTGCCAGGTGGGTCACAGTAGCACGGCACGACATCTCATCATGCCATTCAGATTGTCACACAATTCAAAATGGGGCCGGTGTTGTGGCATAGTGGGTAAAGCCGTCGCCTGCAGTGCCAGCATCGCATATGGGCGCGGGTTCAAGTCCTGTCTGCTCCACTTCCGATCCAGCTCTCTGCTGTGGCCTGGGAAAGCAGAGGAGGATGGCCCAAGTCGTTGGGCCCCTGCACCCACGTGGGAGACCCGGAAGAAGCTCCTGGCTCCTGGTTTCAGATCGGCTCAGCTCTGGCCATTGCAGTCAATTGGGGAATGAACTAATGGATGAAAGACCCCATACATACACCTGTCCTCCTCTCTCTGTGTAACTCTGACTTTCAAATAAATAAAAAAATAAATCTTTAAATAAAAACAAAAAGAAACATCCCCTACCTGAATCAGTGAATGGAAGATCTCAATCTGTTCCTCCTTTTCTCTCTGTAACTCTGCCTTTAAATAAATAAATAAATAAATAAATATTTTAAAAATTAAATAAAGGGGCTGACACTGTAGTATAGTAGGTTAAACTGCTGTCTGCAGCGCCTACATCCCATTTGGGTGCTGGTTCAAGTCCTAGCTGATCCACTTTCAATACAGCTCCCTGCTAATGGCCTGGGAAAGCAGTGGGAGATGGCCCAAGTGCTTGGGCCCCTGCACCCACATGGGAGACCAAGATGAAGCTCCTGGCTCCTGCCCAGCCCTGACTATTGGGGCCATTTGGGGAGTGAGCCAGCGAATGAAGACTTCTCTGTTTCTCTCTCTCTCTGCCCCTGCCTCTCCCTCTCTGTAACTCAAGCTTTCAAATAAATAACTAAATCTTAAAAAATGAATAAATAAAATTATTTCCACTAAAATCCAGAAGACAAGGATGTACATCCATGCTGGACATCATTTTTGGAGGGTATAGCTGCACGTTGTAATCAGAGCTGGTTACAGTGTGTTTTTTATTTTTATTTGAAAACGAGTTATAGGGTGGGGGTGAGGGGAGACAGACCAACAGACAGAGAGAGCGAGCATCCACTGATTCACTCCCCAAATGGCTGAAACAATCTTAGCTGGTCTAAGTCAAAACTAGGAGCCTGGAACTCCATCTAGGTTTCCCACATGCATACAGGGGCCTAAGCACTTGGGCCATTCTTCCATTGCTTTCCCAGGTGTATTAGCAGGGAGCTGCCTCAAAAGTGAAGAAGCCAAGATTTGAACCAGTGTGCACATGGGACTGCACTGCCACAGGCGGCAGCTTAACCTGCTGTCCACAATGCCAGCCCCTGGTTATAGTGATTCTAAAGTTCAGTTGCAGGAAGAAATGTTATATTGTGGGCAGGAGAATAGGCACATGTGTGGTGCGGGGAGGGGTGGGGTGGGTGGAGACTGGCAAAGAAACAGACTAGCAGAATGCAGAAAGAGCTGGAATATAGAAGTATATGGGAAATTAATATATGGCCAAGATGGCATTATAGTTGAGTTGAAAAACACATGATTTATTTGACAGACAGTGCTGGCATTATTAGCCACACTTATGGGAAGAAACTAAAGCTGGACTCTAACCTATAGGTCTGGGAACAGCAGGTGTCCCAGGAGATATTCAGCAAAGTCTGGGGATATTTTTGGCTGTCCCAACCAGAGAGTACCATTGACATAGTGGCCAGGGACCCTGCTAACTACCAGGCAATGGCCGGGGAGCCCCCACAGCAAAGAACTCTCCAGACCCTAAGGCCAGCCATGCCATGCTTGAACACTCCTCTAAATGAGGCAATAGAAGACTTCAAAATGCTTTTATGATATAAAGTTAAACAACTGAGGTTTTTTTTTTTTAATTATTTTATTTATTTGAAAGGCAGAGTCACAGAGGGAGAGAGAGAGAGAGAGAAATCTTCCATCTGCAGGTTCACCCTCCAGATGGCCACAATGGCCAGGGCTGGTCCAGGCTGAATCTAGGAGCTTGGAATTCTACCAAGGTCTCCCATGTGGGTGCAGGGGCCCAAGCACTCAGGCCATCTTCTGATGCGCATTAGCAGGACCCTAAATCAGAAGCAGAGCAGGCCAGTGCCGCAGCTCACTAGGCTAATCCTCCACCATGCGGCGCCGGCACACCAGGTTCTAGTCCCGGTCGGGGCGCCGGATTCTGTCCCGGTTGCCCCTCTTCCAGTCCAGCTCTCTGCTGTGGCCAGGGAGTGCAGTGGAGGATGGCCCAAGTCCTTGGGCCCTGCACCCCATGGGAGACCAGGAGGAGGCACCAAGCTCCTGGCTTCGGATCAGCGCGGTGCGCCGGCTGGCTGCAGTGGTCATTGGAGGGTGAGCCAACGGCAAATGAAGACCTTTCTCTCTGTCTCTCTCTCTCACTGTCCACTCTGCCTGTCAAAAAAAAAAAAAAAAAAAAAAAAAAGGCAGAGCAACTGGGACCCAAACCAACAGTCTGACTCAGAATGCCAGCATTCTAGGTGGCAGCTTAGCTCACTAAGCTACAACACCAGCCCCAACCTCCGTATTTTTAAGAAAAAGACCAAAGGCAGGCATTTGGGCAGAGTTAATACTCTGCTTGGGATGCCTGTATCACAATTTGCAGCTTGGGTTCCAGTCGTGGCTCTGTTTTTGATTCCAGCTTCTTGTTAACGCACACCTGAGATGCAGTGGGTGATGGGTCAAGTGCTTGGGTCCCTGCCACCCACATGGAAGACCCAGATTGAGTTCTGGGCTCTTGGCTTTGGCCTGGTCCAGCCACTGCTATTGTGGGCATTGGGGACCAGTGGGTAGAATCTCTCTCTCTCTCTCTCTCTCTCTCTCTCTCTCTCTCTTTCTCTCAATTAAATACAAATAAATAAATAGCTTAAAAAATGAAAAGGCCAACAGACCAATAAGAAAATTAGCAGACTTTTTGTCGCTCCCCCTCTTCGTGGAGGAATGACACTAAGCCCTGCCTAGGCTTCATATCCGAGTCACGGCACCATTATGTCGCTCCCCGTCTTCGTGGAGGAACGACACAGGACCCTGCGCTGTTCTTTCGTCTGCTCGGCCCTCCCCGGGTTTGCTGCTGTTTCTTCCCGGGTTGGCTACTGTCCCTTCCACCTCCGTGGAAGGGCGGTTCCCCCTGCCACATTCCCCACTTCCACGGGGGAGCGGCACACCGCCGGCCGGCTCTCTCGGGGGCTGCACAGGTGTTCCCCTTAGATGTTCCCCTTAGATGTTCCTGGTGCATGCCGTCTCTCTCCTCCTTTATAGTCCTCCTCTGCCAATCCCAACTCGGCTGCCCACACGCCGAGTACGCTGCTCTCCTCCAATCAGGAGCAAGTCCTACAGTTTATTGGCTGAACTGGAGGCAGCTGTGTAGAAGCTGTTTTCTCCTCTCCCAGCGCCATATTGTGGGAGAGCAGATGCATAGAATAAGTCCTAATTCCAGTAACTTAGTCTAGTCTGAGTTGCTCCCCACACTTTTAAATAACCTAAAGCTTATGATCCATGGTCCAACCTCAGCTCCTTAGAGAAATGCTAGTGAGTCTTTGGCCTAGCAAAGATTAAAGGGTCATTCATGCCCACAGTCCCTTAGCCTCAATTCAAAACTCATAAAGTTCTGAAAGTCAGAAAGATGTTTTAGTTTTGGTAAGTCAGGAGCCAATTCATTTAGCAACAGTACTTAACCAAAACTAGCGTGAAGGTATTTGCAATCTTGACTCATCTTACTCAGAACATTCTTAGATTTTGCCGCAAAAATAGTAATGTTGAGGGGGGCATTGTAACACAGTGGGTTAAACTGCCACCTGCAATGCCAGCTGGCATTCCATGTGAGTGCCAGTTCTTACCCCAGCTGCTCCGCTTCCAGTCCAGCTCCCCGCTAATTCATCTAGAACAGAGCAGAAGATGGATCAAGTCCTTGGGCTCTTGCATCCAGATGGAAGACTTGAATGGAGATCCAGGCTCCTGGCTTCTGTCTGGCCTAGCCCGGACCACTGTGACCATCTAGGGAGTGAACCAGAGGATAGAAGATCTCTCTCTATTTCTCCCTCTCTCTGTAACTCTGCTTTTCAAATAAATGAATAAAAATCTTCTTTAAAAACCAAATTTTTATTTATTTTTTAAAGATTTATTTATTTACTTGAAAGAGTTACACAGAGAGAGGAGAGGCAGAGAGAGAGAGTGAGAGAGGTCTTCAATTCACTGGTTCACTGCCCAATTGGCCTCAACGGCCAGAGCTGCGTTGATCCGAAGCCAGGAGCCAGGAGCTTCTTCCAGGTCTCCCACATGGGTGCAGAGGCCCAAGAACTTGGGCCATCTTCTACTGCTTTCCCAGGCCATAGCAGAGAGCGGGATTGGAAGTGGAGCAACCGGGAGTTGAACTAGCGCCCATCTGGGACTCAAGCCAGCGCCCATATGGGCCAGAGCTGCAGGCGGTGGCTTTACCCGTTATGCCACAGCACTGGCCCCTATTTATTTATTTTTAAAGACAGATTTACAGGGACGGGGAGAGGGGGGAGAGAGAAAGAGAGAGAGATCATCCCTGGTTCACTTCCCAGTTGGCCATGATGGCCATGACTGGACCAGACCAAAGCCTGGAGCTAGGAGCTTCACTCAGGACTCAAGACCACAAGAGTGGAAGAGTCCCAAGCCCTTGTGCCATCTTCCACTGCTTTTCCCAGGCCATCAGCAGAGAGCTGGATTGGAAGTAGAGCAGCCAGGACTCAAATTGGCACCCATATGGGATGCTGGCATCACAGCATTACCCACTACACCACAACATCAACTCCAATAAAAATCTTTTCAAAAAATTGATGTGTTGCCGGCACTGCGGCTCACTAGGCTAATCCTCCGCCTTGTGGCGCCGGCACACCGGGTTCTAGTCCCGGTCGGAGCACCGGATTCTGTCCCGGTTGCCCCTCTTCCAGGCCAGCTCTCTGCTGTGGCCAGGGAGTGCAGTGGAGGATGGCCCAAGTCCTTGGGTCCTGCACCCCATGGGAGACCAGGATAAGCACCTGGCTCCTGCCATCGGATCAGCGCGGTGCGCCGGCCACAGCGCGCCGGCCGCGGCGGCCATTGGAGGGTGAACCAACGGCAAAGGAAGACCTTTCTCTCTGTCTCTCTCACTATCCACTCTGCCTGTCAAAAGAAAAAAAAAAATTGATGTGTTGAATTAGGAGCTGCTACCCCAAAGCCCACTGGGGGTATAAATAGAATTTTCCAAAACCCAGTAAATGCTGCATTCTGAAACATATATAAAAATTTTGAATCAGAGCTTCCAACTCTGTCAGCTCAGGGCTGGCAAGGCTGCAGAGAGAAGCATGTGCTGATTCTGAAATGTGTGAGCGCCCCTGTACTCGGTAAATCCTGCGTGGACACGACATACGACCATTGCATATCATCTTGGATCTGATTTGCTAACATTTTGTTGAGGATATTTATGTCTATAACCACAGGGGCTATTGGTCTGTAATTTTTTTTTTTAAATGCTGTTGTTGGTTTTTTGTCTCAGGTCAAGCGGACCTCATAGAAGGGAATGACACCTTCCTCTATTTTCTGGAACCGTTTGTATGTGATTGGTGTTTATTTCTTCATTGACTATTTGGTGAAAGTGACCAGAGAGATGCAGTCTGGTTTTGGGGAAAGTGTGAGTAACCGAGGGTTTCGTTTTCTGTGTTTCTTCTGGTCGGAACTTGGTCCCACGCTTACTGCAGCCAAGCAAGGCAAGTGGTTTTACAGATGGCTTAGATAAGTCAGGGTTGGTCCCTGAGCCTGGACGCCAGCACCTTCCCCAAGAGTGCCACCCAAACGAACTCAGAATTCTCTGCTAAATGCCACACTTTAAATGTGGAACTCGGGGCTGGCACTGAGGCACAGCAGGTTAAGCTGCTGCCTGCAGTGCTGACATCCCATGTGGACAGCGGTTCGAGTCCTGGTTGCTCCACTTCCGATCCAGCTCCCTGCTAATGCACCTGGGAAAGCAGCAGAGGATGGCCCAAGTGCTTGGGCCTCTGCACCCACCTGGGAAACATAGAAGAAACTCCTGGTTCCTGGCTGTCACCTGGCCTAGCCCTGGGCCATTGAGGTCATCTGGGGAATAAACCAGAGGATTTACGGTCTTTCTTCTCCCTCCCTCTCTCTCTTTCCCTCTCTCTGACTTTCAAATGCATAAATAAACCTAAAAACAAAAACAAAAACAAACAAACAAAAAACACCACAGTGTGGAACCTGGTCGCAGTGCAGCAGTGCTGAGAGGTGAGATCTTGAGAGGTGAGAGGGTCGTGGATGAATGGATCAGTGAGTTAGTGTGGGAGGGGCTTTATGGCTAGCTTCTTCCTCTCTGCACGTGCTGCCTGCACCACGCCTGGGTGCAGCGAGAAGGCCCTGCGCTATGTGGTGCAGGCGCTGGTGCCAGGCTCTCAACCTTCCAGCCCCCAGGACCATGAGCCCAGCAAACCTCTGTTCTTTGTAAATTGCCCAGTCTGTGGCATTCAGGCACAGGCACAGAAAGAGGATTGCAATAGCAGAGAAGGGTGGACTTCGCATCATGTAGGCGCCTCAGTGTCTGCTCAGAACCTCCAGGGGCAGAAGGAGGAAAATCTGAAAGACCAAGGGATTTCCCAAAAGACACTAAATTACATTCGGAGGGCTCGTCACCATTGAGAGCAAATCTGCTCTGTTTCCACTTTCGGCAGCAATGAGGGCTCTGAGCAAGCCCTGCTCACAAGTAGAAAATAATGTTACCGGGGCCAACGCTGTGGCGCAGCAGGTAAAGCCGCCACCTGCAGCACCGGCATCCCACATGGACACTGGTTTGAGACCCGGATGCTCCACTTTTGATCCAGCTCTCTGTTATGGCCTGGGAGAGCAGCAGCTGAAGCTCTAGCTTCAGTCTGGCCTCCCCGGCCATTGTAGCCATCTGGGAAATGAACCAGCAGATGGAAGATAATTCATTCTCTCTCTCTCTCTCTCTCTCTCTCTCTCTCTGCCTTTCAAATAAATCTTTATGAAAAAGAAAGAAAGAAAGGAAATAATATTACCTTTCTGCACAGTATCCCACTCTAGTTCACCTTCATCCCACAAACACATTGGAGTTTAAAAAAATTTTTTTAGGTGCATCTGTTTCTGTGGATGAGTGAAAAATCAGATAACATTTAGATCCACAAAAGGTAGAGGGCTCTACCCAGCAGTGTGAGCCCCAAACTTTTTTTTTTAAGACTTATTTGATTTGAAAGACAGAGTTACAGAAAGAGAGAGAGTGTGTGTGAGAGATCTTCCGGCTGCTGGTTCACTCCCCAGATGACCATGACAGCAGGGACTGGACCAGGCTGAAGCCAGGAGCCAGGAGCTTCTTCCAGGTCTGCCATGTGGGTGCACGAGCCCAAGGACTTGGGCCATCTTCTACTGCTTTCCCAGGCGTATTAGCAGGGAATTGGATCGGAAGTGGAGCAGCCGGGAAATGGTCCAGTGCCCATATAATAGAGCTCCCTACCCATCAAACCACAGCACCTGCCCCAAGCCCCAAGATTTTATAGGCTGAACGCACAGTAAAGAAATCCCCTGATTGGCTGTAGCTAGGCGCTTGCCTTAGTTAGGCATGGGCTGATTTGTTGGCTGTCTGTGATTGGCTGAAATCCAGCTATTATAAGATACACTCTTGGGCCAGCATGTATCACAGCAGATTAAGCTATTGCTTATGATATCTGCATCCCATATCCAAGTGTTGGTTGAGTCCTGGCTGCTCTGCTTTGGAGCCAGCTCCCTGCCAATGCACCTGGGAAATTGGCAGGTGATGGCCCAAACATGTGGTCCCGTGTTACCCACATGGGAGGCCCGGATGGAGTTCTGGGCTCCTGGCTTCAGCCTGGTCCAGCTCCAGCTGTTGCAGCCATTTGGGAAGTGAACCAGTGAATGGAAGATTCTCTCTCTCTCTCTCTCTCTCTCTCTCTCTCTCTCTCTCTTCCCTTCCTTTCAAATAAATAAATAAATATTAAAGGGAAAAAATACCCTTGTGAGTTAGGTTTCAGTTGTTTACATGCTAAGTTAGGTTACAGTTTGTTAGGTCCGAGGCAGGCTTAGCCGAATGGCTTCTTCAACATGGTGCAGGGGTCCTGTGCTGTAGCACAGTAGGTTAAAGCCCTGGTCTGCAATTCCAGCATCCCATATGGGAGCTGGTTCAAGTCCTGGCTGCCCTGGCTTTCGATCCAGCTCTCTGCTATGGCTTGGGAAAGCAGTAAAAAGATGGCCCAAGTCCTTGGGCCCCTGTATCCGCATGGCAGACCTGGAAGAAGCTCCTGGTTCCTGGCTTCGGATCAGCTCAGCTCTGGCTGTTGCAGTCATTTGGGGAGTGAACAGCAGATCAAAGACCTGTCTCTCTCTCTTCCTCTGCCTCTCTCTGTAACTCTGTCTTTTGTTTATAAATAAAATAAATCTTAAAAATAAAAAAAACATGGTGCAAATGACAGAGTCCACTGAATACTATGCTCAATCTTTTTTTTTTTAAGATTTTATTTATTTATTTGAGAGGTAGAGTTACAGAGTGTGAGAGGGAAAGACAGAGAGAGAGGTCTTCCATCAGCTGGTTCACTCCCCAAAAGGCTCAACAGCTGGAGCTGAGCCTATCTGAAGCCAGGATCCAGGTGCTTCTTCCAGGTCTCCCACGCGGGTGCAGGGGCCCAAGGACTTGGGCCATCTTCTGCTGCTTTCCCAGGCCATAGCAGAGAGCTGGATCGGAAGCAGAGCAGCCAGGACTTGAACCAGTGCCCACATGGGATGCCAGCACTGCAGACAGAGGATTAATCTACTGTGCCACAGCACCAGCCCCTCTGTGTTCAATCTTGACAATTAACTCATGGATATAACACAAGCAGGAGAGGAGAGGCTCAACTCACAGGGCTGGAGCCAAGATGCTCTTCCAGGGGGGATGAGGAGGCCCTTATCAGAGCAGGGTGGAACGGAGTAAAGTCCCCCACCCCCCAAGTCCACTCCCATAAAGAGCAGCAGGCAAGCCTAACTGAATAGCGGCCATGGCCCTGCAGGCCAGCCAGTGAGCTCCCGAGGTCTTCGGCTCAATATGTGGGTGAGCCTGCCAGTCGTGATTTGAGGATATTTGCACCTGCCGTCTGCCACCCAAGAAGCACTGTGGACTCGCAGAGGTCCCGGTCCTGGGGGAAATTATCCGATGCACCTGCTTGTCTGCTAGTTTGCTTGTACCCTGCTGTGTTTCAGACAGGTTTCAGGATGTATCTGTCAGGTTTGCTGCAGTAGCAAACAAACAAAATCAGTGGGTTTTGTTTTCATTTTGTTTGAAAGGCAGAGAAACAAAGCCAAAGGCAGAGACAGACAATTTCCACCCACTGGCTTGCTCCCCAAATGCCCATAACAACTGGGGCTGGGCCAGGGCAAAGCCAGCGCCAAGAACTCAACCCAGGTCTCTCAGATGGGTGGCAACGACCCAAGCACTTGAGCTATCGCCACCGCCTCCCATGGTTTATGTCAGCAAGAAGCTGTAATCAGCAGGGGACCAGGGACCAGAACTCAGGCCATCCGATTTGGAACGGGGACGTCCAGAGTGGCATCTGCAATGCTTCACCAAACACCTTGCGCCCCCCAGTGGTGGCTTAACATAACAAGAGTTACTTCTCACTGCTCAGACTGGGAGAGACTGGGGGAGCTGCCGGCATCTGGAGCCATCCCTAACGCTCTTAAAGGCTTTTGTCCAGAAGTGACGCTTTCAGCTCACAACTTATTAGCCAAGTGAGTCACAGGCCACACCTCTCCTCCAGAGACCAAGAAAGGAGCCCTTCCCATAGGTCTGGAAAGAGAGCCCGGCAGAGGGCACCCAGGAGGAGGAGGAGGGTCTGTGCTTAAACAAGGCAGTCCCTCTCCTCCGCGCTTTAATCGCCCAAGGTTCCAGTTGCCTGTGGTTAACCACAGTCTGAAAACATGAACTGGAAAATTCCAGAAAGAAGCAATTTATACGTTTAAAATAACTTCTGGGGCGGGTGTTTGGCTGCCACCTGGGATGCCTGCATCTCCTATCAGAGGGCCAGTTCCAGTCCTGGCTGCTCAACTTCTGTCTGATTCAGCTTCCTGATAACATGTCTGGGAAAGCAGAGGATGATGGCCCAAGTACTTGGGTCTCTGACCCCCATGGGGCGGGGGACCTGGATGGAGCTCCAGGCTCCTGGCTTTGGCCTGACCTCAGCCAGGCTGTTGTGGGCATTTGGGGAATGAAACAGCAAATGCGAAATCTCTCTTCTTCTCTCTCTGTCTCTCTCCCTCTCTGGTGCCTTTCAAATAAACAAATGAATCTTTTAAAGTTAATTAAATAAAAATGAACACTTATTAGAGAGTACTGTTCTAATAATTGTGTGTCATGATTACTTACTGTTGTGAGGCTCTTACTGTGCCTAATCTATTTATAACTATTTTACATTTTAAATTTAATTTATGCTCATTTTATTTCAAAGGCAGAGAGACAGAGAGAGGTAGAGAGAGATCCCCCCGCCACTGGTGCACTCCCCCAAATGTTCGCAACAGCCAGGACTGGGTCAGGTCAAAGACAGGACCCAAGAATTCAATCTAGATCTCCCACATGGGGGACAGGGATCCAGCTACTCAAGTTGTCCCCAATGTCTCTTGGGGTGTGCACTGGTGGGAAGCTAGAAACAGAAACACGGCTGGGACTCAAACCCAGGCACTCTGGTCTGAGAGTCAGGCATCCCAAGCAGGGTCTCCACTGTTGTGTCCAATGCTGCCCCCATGCCTAATTTATAGATTAAACTTTATTGTAGGCTGGTCCATATAGGAAGTAACAGTGTAAATAGGGCCTGATGCTATCCATGGTTCTAGGCATCCCCTGGGAGTCTTGGAACACATCCCCCCCAGCTAAGGGAGTGTGCACTGTAAACACACGTAACAGGACATGCCTCTCACAATACAAAGACAGCACCTACCCGGCGGCACAGCCGAATCTCACTGAGCTTTGAGTTGTGAGCCTTGGTTAACGCCCCCGCTGCTCCCCAGTCACCCAGAGAAGCAAAAGATGATGGCAGTGTCCCCAGAGAGCCTGGCCACACCCGTGACACCCACACTTATACCAAATCCCCTTTTTCACTTTCTACACCCTGTCCCCAAGCTGTCCCCATTCAACAATGTTCATCAACTGACAGAACCTGGCCATGTGGCCCTGGAATTTCACAAATAGCTCTTTTAAAGACTTAATTATTTATTTAGTTGAAAGGTAGAGTGATAGAAAGAGAAGAGGGGAGAGAGTGAGAGAGAGAGAGAGAGAGAGAGAGAGAATCTTCCAGCTGCTGGTTCACTCCCCAAACACCTGCAATGGCCAGGGGCTGGGCCAGGGGCTGGGCCAGGCCGAAGCCAGGAGCTCAAAACTCCATCTCCCCAGGTGCGTTAGCAGGGAGCTGAATCGAAAAGCAGAGCAGCTGAGACTTGAAGCAGTACTCCAGTATGGGATGCCAGAGTTTGCAAACGTCAGTGAAGAGTTAAAATTGTATATGTGCGGGTGTAAAAAGTTAAGCTTAAGCTTACAGGTTTAAACCTTCCTGGTACAGCTGTGAAAATAAGACAGAGTGAAGTAGCACCTTGACAGTAGGGACTCCATTTTGGAGCACTTGAGACTCCATTCTGAGAAAGCACCCCCCACCGTGAGACTCTGGTCTGAAACTATGATCTCAAATAGTCGGACAATAGCAGTGCACTACATCACCCTTGGCAGAGCACAAAAACCTCCTAGCATGATTGCTCAAGCTTAAAAGTAGAAAGGTTGCACCTGGGTTACCTGGGCTAATAATGAAGATGTGATTTGTCTGTGTCTTACATTAATATCAAGTCCTAATGGCTAATTGTAAGATTGTAACTGGTATTGTCAAGATTATGATAAATATTAATTTCACTTAGGTTTTAGTTTATGTTGACCCCAGTAACCATATACTCTCTTTTGATTCTATGTACTCTCTTTTGATCTTAGCAACTGTGTATAGCAACCGTGCATAGCAACTGTGTATTCCCCCCTTCCCGGTTTTGCGGTTTTTGCCTTTATAAACCCTAACCTTTGGTTATTCGGGGCTGCTCTGCTCTTGTATGATCAGACAGCCCCAGCATGCTGGATAATCAATAAAGCTTCCCCTTGCTGTTTGCATAAGAGATGTGTCTCTTGGTGACGTTTTTCGGGCGGTCGACTCTAACAGCAGCATGACCCACTGTGCCACGGCGCTGGCCCCAGCAAATAATTATTTTAGGGTGTTTTTGTTTGTTTTTTAACTGAGCCAAATGAGTCAGTGATCTAAGCTTTCGTTCTGACCTTGGGTAAGTACAAAAGGAAATCCCACAGTGGCATGAGAGGCAGGAAGTTGGGGTCCCTTCCGACCGACCGAGGAGAATGCACCACTGTTGGAAGGGTCTGACCACAAGTGAGAAGGAGACCTTGCAAGCTCAGGCTGGGCAAGTTGGAGTCCATGACTCTAACAGGGCCAGACCCCACCAGGGCGCTCTCTCGCTCGCTCGCTCTCTCATGGGGCCTCCTGGTAACTCCAAATCTCCAAGGAACAGGATCACAGAGTGCTTAGGCAGAGGTCTAGCAAGTAGGCAGAATGGAGGTAGACTCTAGGCAGCATCCTAAGCCAGCGCCCCTTCTGCCATTGCAGTCTGACAGCCAAGGGCATGGGCCGAAAGAACACAGCGGAGCTGTAAACAACCAAAGGCAGGAACCATTTCCGCCTGGCGGTGGAGAGAAGCACAGGGCTTCTCCTCACTGGAGAGGCGTCTGGGTGTTGGGGTTCGCCCAGAGCCTCCGGAGCAGGTGCCACTCAGCCCTTCTGCAAGCAGAAACCCGCTCGGCTGACGGCCCCGCGTGGCCAGCAGGGGGCGCGCGAGCCCCGTGCTCCCTCCAGGCTGGGCCTGGAGAGCTGACTGAGCTAAGTACCGGTGCTTGTCTGTGTGTGGAGCTTGTCCACTGGTTCCCTCTGTGGGGCCGCGTGGAGGTCGGGAAAGGACGTTTGTCTTTTTAAACTCTAATCTTTAAATATTAGCGTTCTGTTGGACACATTTGCAAACTTTTGGGGTTGCTCCAAAAAGTTTGTGGGGGAAGGGCCGGCGCTGTGGCATACCGAGTAAAGCCGCTGCCTGCAGTGACAGCATCCCATATGGCCTCCGGTTTGAGTCCCAGCTGCTCCACTTCTGATCCAGCTCTCTGCTATGGCCTGGGAAAGCAGCAGAAGATGGTTCAAGTCCTTGGACCCCTGCACCCGCGTGGGAGACCCGGAAGAAGCTCCTGACTCCTGGCTTCAGTTTGGCGCAGTTTCAGCTGTTGTAGCCAATTGGGGAGTGAACCAGTGGATGGAAGACGTCTCTCTCTCTGCCTCTCCTCTCTCTGTGTAACTCTGACTTTGGAATAAATAAATAAATCTTTTAAAAAAAAAGTTTGAGGGGGAGCCTGGTGCTGTGGTGTAGGGGGTTAAGCTCCTGCCCGCATCCCATATGGGCATCAGGTTCAAGTCCCAGCTGCTTCTGTTTCCGATCCAGCTCCCTGCTAATGCACCTGGGAAAGCAGTGAAAGATGGCCCAAGTAGGTGGGCCCCTGCACTCACGTGGGAGACCTGGATGAAGCGCCAGGCTCCTGGCTTGGATGGGCTCAGCTCCAGCTGTTGTGGCCATTTGGGGAGTGAACCAGCAGATGGAAGATCTTTCTCTGCCTCTCCTTCTCTCCCTTTCTCTCTCAAATAGAGTAAATAAATAAATCTTTTTTTAAAATGGCCACAATGGCTGGGGTGGGCCAGAGCGCTTGGGTCGTATTCCACTGCTTTCCCAGGTGCATTAGCAGGGAGCTGGATCTGAAATGGAGCATCCGGGACTTGAACTGGCACCCATATGGAATGCTGGCGCTGCAGGCAGCAGCTTTACTGATTGTGCTACAGGGCCGGCCCCATGGGAGAGTATATTCTATCTTGGGATTTCTTTCCATTTTGGGTTTACTAAGAATTTTTTTTCCTCTCACATGGATGTTGAATTTTATCAAATGATTCTTCTGCTTCTGTGAAGATTCACACATAGCACTTCTTTCACTGGTCTCTGTGTGGTATATTTCGTTAACAGATTTTCCTAACACTAATCACCTTTGTGATTAGTCCTGAGAAAAATTCAACTTGCTCATGACAAATTGTCATTGTAATACACTGTTGAATTTGGCTTGCTAATAACTGGCAAAAATTTTTGTATTGCTCTATTTTGCTTCTTAAAACAAAATGATTGGAAAAGTGTTTATTTTGTTTGTTTGAAAGACAGGGAGACAGACATCGAGTGAGCTGCCATCCACTGATTGACTCCAATGATGCCTACAGAAGCTGGGGCTGGGGCTGGGCCAGGCTGGAGCCAGGAGCCCGGAACAAATTCCTGCTCTGGGTGGCAGAGATTTAACCACTGTAGCCATCATCTGCTGCCTCCCAGGGTAAGCATCGCCCCAAGGCTGAAGTCAGAGCTGAGAATGGATGTGGGCACATGTATCTTCCTTTTTCTTTTAATAAGAGTTATTTATTTATTTGAAAGAATTGCAGAGAGAGAGGGAGAGACAGAGAGAGAGCTCTTCCATTCACTGGTTCCCTCCCCAAATGGCCACACAGCCAGGGCTGGGCCAGGCTGAAGCCAGAAGCCAGGAGCTTCATCCAGATCTCCCATGTGGGTGCAGGGGCCCAAGCACTTGGGCCATCTTCTGCTGCTTTCCCAGGCACATTAGCAGGCAACTGAATTGGAAGTAGAGCAGCCGTGATTCGAACGTGCACCCATATGGGATGCTGGCACTGCAGACAGTGGCTTAACCCGTTGCCACAACAGGACAGTTGCTAAATGCTCACCCCTGTGTTAGGTTTTTGTTACTGATTTCTAATGCAGTTTGCTTCTGTCTTCCTGATGAGACTGGCCTATGATTTTCATGCAGGCCTTGCCTGGTTTTGCTGTGATGGCTACACTGGACATCATATAAGTTGGGACGTTGTCTTTTTCTGTTCTCTGGGAGGATTTGTTCTCTTCACGGAAGGAATAAGCTGTTCCTTGACAATTTGGTGGCGGTTGCCTACGAAGGCCATCTGGGCTCGGCAGTTTTTCTGTGGAGATTTTTCAGTTACTAATTAAATCTCTTCAATGGTTACAGGGAAATACAAGATTCTTTTTGTCTCTGCTTTTAAAAAACATTTTATGGCCGGTGCTGCAGCTCACTTGGCTAATCCTCCGCCTGTGGTGCCGGTACACCGGGTTCTAGTCCCGGTTGGGGCGCCAGATTCTGTCCCGGTTGCCCCTCTTCCAGTCCAGCTCTCTGCTGTGGCCCGGGAGTGCAGTGGAGGATGGCCCAAGTCCTTGGGCCCTGCACCCCATGGGAGACCAGGAGGAGGCACCAAGCTCCTGGCTTCGGATCGGTGCGGCACGCTGGCAGTGGCGGCCATTTTTGGGGGTGAACCAATGGAAAGAAGACCTTTCTCTCTCTCTCTTTCTCTCTCTCACTGTCTGACTCTACCTGTCAAAACAAACAAACAAAAAAAAACATTTTATCATGGAGACTATCAAACTCGTACAAAATTTGGGAGAAAAGTATAATAAGCTCTCATGTACCCATCACTCAGCTTCTCCAGTTAGCAATTGGTAACCATACCTTTTCCAGTATACACCCAGTCACTTCCTCTACCCACATCCTAGAGTATTTGGAAACAAATTCCAGACATCCTAGCCCTTCTTCCGTAAATATTCCACTGAGTATATATATATCTCTCTTTTTTAAAAAGTTTTATTTTATTTATTTGAAAGACAGAGTTTCAGAGAGGTAGAGACAGAGACAGAGAGAGAGAAAGAGGTCTTCCATCCACTGGTTCACTCCTCAATTGGCCACAACAGCCGGAGCTGCGCTGATCCGAAGCCAAGAGCCAGGAGCTTCTTCCTGATCTCCCACGTGGGTTCGGGGGCCCAAGGACTTGGGCCATCTTCTACTGCTTTCCCAGGCCATAGCAGAGAGCTGGATTGCAAGTGGAGCAGCCGGGACTTGAACTGGTACCCATATGGAATGCCAGCACTGCAGGAGGTGGCTTCACCCATTACACCACAGCACTGGCCCCTGAAATATTTTTAACTCTGTGCTTGGATATGTGAATGTTAATGCAACTATTACCTAGAGTGAACTTTAAGCTTTATTGTTGAATGTAACTCCATGATATTTCCTTTTGTACACCTGTGAAAAAGTAGTGTTTTTTTTTTTTACCTATTGTTAATCCGCTTTTGTGTATAAAATACACAGTAAAATTTCTTTCTTAACTAAAAAAAAAAAAGTAAAGAAATAAAGGAATGGGTTGGGTGACTCTAGCACAGGGGCCTAGGCAGCCTTTGGGTGAAAGCTGTCGTTTTTTTTTCTCTTTCCCGAAGAAGCATGTCCTGTTCTGGCCCTTGAGAGCCTGACATAAAGCCTCGTTCTTTCCCTGTATCTAGGAATCTATCACCTGTTAGAGACATGCCTGGAACTGCCCTCAGGTTGTAGGAGTCAGAATTTGCTGCATGGCCTGTAACCTCTCTGGGACCAGTCTTCATCCCCCCAGGGTGAGGACAAGCCCCAAATAATTAACTTCTTGGTGGACTAGCTATGCTTTCTCTTTGGATACCTAGTAGCCAGGTTCTTCTAAGAAGTTTGCTGTTGTTGTTGTTTTAGAGATTTATTTATTTATTTATTTGAAAAGCTGAGTTCCAGAGAGATCTTCTATCCACTGGTTCACTCTCCAAATGGCCACAATGGCTGGGGCTGGGCCAGGCCAAAGCCGGAAACTCCATCCAGGTCTCCCACATGCGTGCAGGAGCCCAAGCACTTGGGCCATCTTCCGCTGCTTTCCCAGGCACATTAGCAGGCTGCTGGATTGGAAGTGGAGCATCTGGTCCTCGAACTCGCACCTGTATGGGATGCCAGCATTGCAGGTGGCGGCTTAACCTGCTGAGCCACAGAGCTGGCCCCTCTGCTAGGAAGTTAAGGGTGTTAGTTAAGTGCCCAAGACCAGAATCTCGGATAGGGGGCACAGAGGAGGAAGTCATCTGCACCGGATTATGCTTGAAGCCCCTCAAGAGCCAGGTCCTGGCAATCCTCTGTGTGCTGTCTCTGGACACCTGCGCAGCACCCTCCAAATTAGTTGCTGTCTCAGCCCTTTCTACCAATCCAGTCAAAGGCAAACAGAAACCAAAGGAGGGCGCTGTAGGAACACAGGAAACAAGCATCTTTAGGCTCTAAGACTGAAAGCCGTTTTGTCCCAGAGGGTCTTTCGGATGAATAGGTATTACAGCCTCATTAATGGCCTGCGAGTCTTCAACTAACCTGTAATCCCCATGTTTCTTTGTATCTGGTAGAATGGGTTTATTATAAGGGGAACTGCAGCACCTTAACCCGTGCTGGAGAAATGTGTTGATAAGAGGTTTATACCTGTTCTACCTCTGGATTTATAGGGTACTCTTTCCAATTCTTGCAATTATTGGGCTCTTTAAGCTTACTAATGATCAGGCAGGCTGTTAAGGCCCGGCCGGGTATGTCTGAGGTCCAGACCCGTGGGTTACATGGAAGATCCGTCTCTCCATGTGTGGTGCTGGGAGACGACAGGTGGCAGTGGTGGGGATCTGCCAGTCCTCCTGTGTGGGGAAGGTTCCCTGAGTCCCCAGCTTGTGTACAGTGTTCCCCCTGCGGGGGCCAGCGCTGTGGTACAGCAAGTTAAAGCCACGGCCTGCAGTGCCAGCCTCCCATATGGGTGCCGGTTCCAGTCGCAGCTGCTTCACTTCTGATCCAGCTCCCTGTCAATGTACCTGGCAAGCCAATGGAGGATGGCCCAAGTCCTTGGGTCCCTGTACCCACGTGGGATGCTCAGAGGAAGCTCCTGGCTCCTGGCTTCAGCTTGGCCCAGCCTGCTTGGTCGTTGCAGCCATTTGGGGAGTGAACCAGTGGATGGAGGATTTCTCTCTCTGTCTCTCCTCTCTCTGTGTAACTCTGTTTTTCAAATAAGTTAATTAATTTAAAAAAGTCCCTCCCCAATAGGAGCATGGGACATTCAGCCATTCCCAGGAACCCCAAGGTGGGAGACTATGTCCTGGCTCCAGAGACGATATAGAGGGTGTGCATCTCCTTAGGGAGG
The DNA here is from genome assembly GCF_964237555.1 of Oryctolagus cuniculus. NCBI lineage: Eukaryota > Metazoa > Chordata > Mammalia > Lagomorpha > Leporidae > Oryctolagus > Oryctolagus cuniculus. The sequence continues at coordinate 67,833,719 of NC_091437.1, read as the reverse complement.
GCACCCGATTTGCTCCGATTACCTGGCTGGTATGAGGGGGGACTTGGCCTGAATAGCAGGTGAGTGGAGAACAGGTGGCTCCCATGTCAGAAAATGTACGGTCCTACCTGCAATGTCAACAGTGACCCTAGGCTCTGTCCCCTAGCTGAGATGGTTTCTCAGGGTGAAGGGCTTCTGTAGTTTAGGGTCAACAGGTTTTGCGATTCTGATCCAGGAGTCCTTGGCCCCTTGGGGCGGTCTCCCTTACAGTGGGCAGGGCCTCTTTAGAGGCTGGTTTCTGCCAAGGCAGCTGTTTGTTAAATGCCCTGGCTTCCCACATTGAGAGCAGGTGCTATTTGCGGGTGGACTGATTTTGTTGGATCTCCTTTAATGGCAGATCACCACGTAAAGCTGCTATTAGCTGGGCCTGCCACCTATCCTATGTTGCTCCCTCTGCCTGGCTCACTCCCCTCCCTCCTGGTTGCTGTTAAAGCAGACCATGGGACCAGCATTGTGGAGGAGTGGGTTAAGCCACTGCCTACTATGCTGTATCCCATATGGGCACCAATTCCAGTCCCAGTTGCTCCACTTCTGATCCATCTCCCTGCTAATGTACTTGGGAAAGTAGTGGAAGATGGTGCAACTATTTGGACCCTTGCCACCTACATGAGAGACCAGAATGGAGTTCCAAATTCCTGGCTTTGACCTGGCCCAGCCCCAGCCTTGCGGCCATTTGGAGAGCGAATCAGTGGATGGAAGATCTCGTTCTCTCTTTCTCTCTCTCTCTAATTCTGCCTTTCAAATAAATAAATAATAAAAAAAGAAAGAAGCCGGTGCCGCGGCTCACTAGGCTAATCCTCTGCCTTGCGGCGCCGGCACACCAGGTTCTAGTCCCGGTTGGGGCACTGGATTCTGTCCCGGTTGCCCCTCTTCCAGGCCAGCTCTCTGCTGTGGCCAGGGAGTGCAGAGGAGGATGGCCCAAGTGCTTGGGCCCTGCACCCCATGGGAGACCAGGATAAGTACCTGGCTCCTGCCATCGGATCAGTGCGGTGCGCCGGCCGTGGCGGTCATTGGAGGGTGAACCAACGGCAAAGGAAGACCTTTCTCTCTCTCTCTCTCTCTCTCACTGTCGACTCTGCCTGTAAAAAAATTTTTAAAAAATAAAAAAATAAAAAAAAGAAAGAAAAGCAGACCATGGAGACAGCCTTTATAGGATGTTAGCCAAGGAGGTGCTCAGCCCCATCCCTAATCTTTGAAGTTTCCTTCCAGTAAGAGGGGCGTCCCAAGCTAGAGATCTGCAGTTATGAGCACATTCTAACACTGTCTTTCTTGTGAGTTAGGACGGTGTTTAGAAGGCAAACCACATTTTTAAATTTTTTTTATTTATTTATTTTTTGACAGGCAGAGTGGACAATGAGAGAGAGAGACAGAGAGAAAGGTCTTCCTTTGCCGTTGGTTCACCCTCCAATGGCCGCCGTGGCTGGCACGCTGCGGCCGGCGCACCGCGCTGATCCGATGGCAGGAGCCAGGTGCTTCTCCTGGTCTCCCATGCAGGTGCAGGGCCCAAGCACCTGGGCCATCCTCCTCTGCACTCCCTGGCCACAGCAGAGAGCTGGCCTGGAAGAGGGGCAACCGGGACAGAATCCGGCGCCCCGACCAGGACTAGAACCCGGTGTGCCAGCGCTGCAAGGTGGAGGATTAGCCTAGTGAGCCGCGGCGCCGGCTCAAACCACATTTTTTTTAAAGATATTTATTTGTTTGAAAGTCAGAGTTACACACAGAGAGAAGGACAGACACAAAGAGAGACAGAGTGAGAGAAAGAGAGAGAGAGGTCTTCCATCTGCTGGTTCACTCCCCAGATAACCACAACTGCTGGAGCTGTGCCGATCTGAGGCCAGGAGCCAGGAACTTCTTCTGGATCTCCCAAGTGGGTGCAAGGGCCCAACTTTGGCCATTTTCTACTGCTCTCCCAGGCCAAGCAGAGAGCTAGATTAGAAGTGAAGCAGCCGGGATTCGAACCTGCGCCCCTATGGGATGTCGGCACTGCAGGTGGTGGCTTTATCCACTACTCCACAGCGCCAGCCCGACAAACCACATTCTTTCAAGTAAGTTCAAACATGCTAGTCACCTTATACCATCCCTCTAACCATTTATTAGGGTTTTCAGTGAAACTTCTCATCTCTCCCTTTATCTCAGTCCAGCTGGCTCCTGTAGAGGCCACATTCCAGTGGCTTCTGCTGTCCTGCCCCAGGGCAGATCCTCCAAGCTAGGGAGAGCAGCTAGCTCCCTTGTCAGGAGTGGATGGGGACTTTTCAGTGTCTCTAGGGGCGCTATTCTGTGATGGCAGTTTCTTGGGCTCTGTCTCACAGAGGACTGTTGGTGGTGGGTTAGGTAAGCCCAGCACAGCAGAGTCCAGCTTGCTGTTTTTGACAGAGTTCATGAGTTCCTCTGAGTGCTATAAAGTGTCCATTTACTGGGCTCGCAGCAGAACAGATGTAGCTGCAAAAACAGTATTATAACTTTTTTTTTAAGATTTATTTTATTTATTTGAAAGAGTTATAGAGAGGCAGAGAGAGCGAGAGAGAAAGAGGTCTTCCAGCCACTGGTTCACTCCTCAGATGGTCGCAACAGCTGGAGCTGTGCCGATCCGAAGCCAAGAGCCAGGAGCTTCTTCCAGGTCTCCCATGAAGGTTCAGGGACCAAGGACTTGGGCCATCTTCTACTGCTTTCCCAGGTCATAGCAGAGAGCTGGATCGGAAGAGGAGCAGCCGGGACTAGAACCAGTGCCCATATGGGATGCCGGCACTTCAGGCCAGGGCTTTAACCTGCTGTGCCACAGCAACGGCCCCAAACAGTATTATAACCTAAAGTCCAATTTTCTGGCCAGGCTTCCCAGTCACCTAATTTAATTCATGGCCAGGTGGTATTCCAAAGGAAAACTAGCCAATTCTTCTTTAAAGTTAGGGGGTCAAATTGCGACCAATTTTGCAACCATATCCTGGAGAAGAGTCACGAGTCTCACAGTAACGAGGGTCATTCCCCATCTGAGAGAGAACAGAGAAGGCTGAGCAGGCATCATTGCTTCTGCCTCCTCACTCACTGAAGTTCTCCCTTGGACTTCCAGATTTTCCCTGTGTAGCCCATGGGTTATGGCCGTGGGTTTCCAGGCTCCTCGGATCGCTGTGTAGCTCACAGATCTGTCTACCCACTGCATAACCCAGCTAGCTCTAGTGTTCATTGGCTGCATTAGCCATCTCCAACTGCCTCTACGTCTCCTTTTGGAAGCTTTCCTCTCTTTCGGCTGAACCTCCCTTTTTGACCCATATTTGTGTGTTAGGTAGGAAGTTAGAAACCAGCCTAAGTGTGTGAGAGAAACCTAAGGAAAACAAAGCATCCATCCCAGAAGCTGCCCAGGATTTTATGCTACGAAGTTCTGACCTCACCCCGAAAACTTTGCAAGTGGTCCCAGCCTTCCCTAGGAGAAGCCCCTTTACCCAGTGCCAAGTGGGCTACCCAGTCTGATAACCCTGGGGAATAAAACCTTGGGAGGAACTTTACCTGTTTCTTACCAGGCAAACCCTTTGTCCTGAGGAAGAAGGAGTAGGGCAGGAAGAACTGGACCCTGTTCCCTTATAAGCCCCAGTCTGAATACAGCCCCAGTCTGTGCGCTCAGCTCTCAGCTCTTTCCTGAGCCGCCCGCCTGGCCTCTCAGGCGTACTGTCTCCATTAAGCTCTGTAACCTTGCTTTCCCCAGTCTCAGTGACTGGGCACTCTCTCCCTGACTGTCTGAAGAGCTGCCCATTAGTCCCGACAGATGCCCTGCCCCATGAAACCTTGCAACCTTGCTTCCCACTGCTCTCTGTCTCACATCTGAATTTTCTTGGGCACAGACAAGAACTTCTTCCACCCAACTCCTGGCAGCTCCTGACTGTTTCATGTTTATCTTTGCCTGAGCATTTGTCGGTAAGTCCCCCTTTGAAGAATGTGGCCTGCTTGCTGAACCTGCTGCTCCGTGCAGGGCAAAGGGCCCGTGTACCATCTTTCTCCCTTCTCCAGCTGGGGAAGAAGTGCATGCTGTGGTTGCTATCCTCTAGGTGGATGGATGACATTCCTGCCCCCAGGGTGCACCGGGTACCTGGACAAGAAGGAGGGTCTGTGAGCAAGGTTGGGAGTGCAGCTGGGAGGGCAGCCAGCTCCCCGTCTCACTGCTGACCAGGCTGGTCACATGCTGAGGAGGGGAGAGAACACACATTGCCACTACCCCCCGCCAACAGCATGCAATCAGCATAGCATACATGGCAAACTATTTTTGTTATGAAGCTGTGGGGGATGGGTCCACTCTGGAACCTCATCCCATTGACCCTGGCACAGCAAACCTCATAAGCCCTCTGTGTAGGGGCTGGTGCTATGGCTTAGTGGATAAAGCCAACGCCAACAGTGCCAGTATCCCATGTGGGCACCAGTTCAAGTCCTGGTTACTCCACTTTCTATCCAGCTCCCTGCTGATGGGCCTGGGAGAACAGCAGAAGATGATCCAAGTCACTGGGTCCCTGAACATGTGTGGGAGACGCCGAGGAAGCTCCTGGCTCCCGTCTTCGGAACGGCCCAGTTCTGGCCATTGCAGCCATTTGGGAAGTGAACCAGCCGACAGAAGAACTCTCTCTCCCTCTCTTTCTCTGCCTCCACCTCTCTGTAACTCTGCCCCTTTCAAATAACAAAATAAATAAATATTTTTTCTAAAATAGGATCTCTATATAAGCGCTGGGTAAGTTTGGCATCATTTTGTAACCTCAAAATACATTTTATAAATCTAGATTAACTTAAAAGCTATTGTTTCTTCAGGTTGAGAGTGTCATTTTTGAGATTTCCAGGGATTCAACTGGAAGCCTCAAAGTCAAAGACTCAGGTTAGAAATTTGAGTCTAAAGAACTTCCAGAGATTTAAACCATTTGGTCAGGGCTGGTGTAATACGTTAAGCATCCACCTGTGGTGCCAGCTTCCTATATGGGTGCCAGTTCTAGTCCCAGCTGCTCCACTTCCGTTCCAGCTCCCTGCTATGGCCTGGGAAAGCAGTAGAAGCTATCCCAGGTCTTTGAGCCCCTGCACCAGCATGGGAGACCTGGAGGAAGCTCCTGGCTTTGGACCGGCCCAGCTGTGGTCGTTATGGCCGTATGCGGAGTGAACCAGTAGATGGACGATCTCTCTCACCCTTTCTCTCTCTATGCCTCTGCCTCTGCCTCTATGTAACTCTTTATTTCAAATAAATAAATAGTTCTTTAAAAAATTTATATCCTGAGGCCGGCGCCGCGGCTCAATAGGCTAATCCTCCGCCTAGCGGCGCCAGCACACTGGGTTCTAGTCCCGGTTGGGGCGCCGGATTCTGTCCCGGTTGCCCCTCTTCCAGGCCAGCCCTCTGCTGTGGCCAGGGAGCGCAGTGGAGGATGGCCCAGGTGCTTGGGCCCTGCACCCCATGGGAGACCAGGAAAAGCACCTGGCTCCTGGTTCCTGCCATCGGATCAGTGCGGTGCGCCGGCCGCAGCGGCCATTGGAGGGTGAACCAACGGCAAAGGAAGACCTTTCTCTCTGTCTCTCTCTCTCACTGTCCACTCTGCCTGTCAAAAAAAAAAAAAAATTTATATCCTGAAATAATCTTCTAACACCTCTAAATTTATAGGAAACATTTCTTTTAAAAGAACACTCATAATCTTAACCCAAATTTACTTTAAGATACTTTTGAATTGTGAAGGAATTAAGTGGGAAGCAGGTAAACTTTTTTACACAATTATATTTAAAAAACAGATTATTTACTTGAAATGCAGAGCTACAGAGAAGCAGAGAAAGAGAGAGAGAGAGAGAGATCTTCCATCTGCTGATTCACTCCCCAAACGGCTGCAAAGGCTGGAGCTGAGCCGATCCAAAGCCAGGAGCCAGGAGCCAGGAGCCAGGAGCTTCTTCCGGGTCTCCTATGCAGGTACAGGGGCCCAAGCACTTGGGCCGTCTTCTACTGCTTTCCCAGACCACAGCAGAGAGCTGGATCAGAAGTGGAGCAGCCGGGACTTGAATCAGCACCCATAGGGATGCCGGCCCTGCAGGCAGCAGCTTTGCCCACTACACCACAGTGCTGGCCACCACAATTATACTTTATAAAGTGCTGTGAACCCTAGAAATCTCAAGAAGATAAACCATTTAAGTACAGCATCAACAAAAGACACAGCTCTATAAATATAATTGCAAATATTTGGCAGGCGCCGCAGCTCAATAGGCTAATCCTCTGCCTGCGGCACCGGCACCCCGGGTTCTAGTCCCGGTTGGGGCGCCAGGGTCTGTCCCAGTTGCCCCTCTTCCAGGCCAGCTCTCTGCTGTGGCCTGGGAGTGCAGTGGAGGATGGCCCAAGTGCTTGGGCCCTGATCCTGCATGGGAGACCAGGAGGAAGCACCTGGCTCCTGGCTTCAGATCAGCGTGGTGAGCCGGCCACAGCACACCAGCCGCAGCAGCCATTGTGGGGTGAACCAACAGAAAACGAAGACCTTTCTCTCTGTCTCTCTCTCACTGTCCACTCTGCCTGTCAAAAAAAAAATAAAAATAAAAATATAATTGCAAATATTTTCAGAGAATCCCAACAGAATGGCAAAAAGTCTAAAAAAGATGGTTGCAAAAGCAACTGAGCAATATACAGCATTTTAGAAAGTACAGCAGGGGCTCTGGCACTGTGGCACAGCGGGTTAAGCCGCCACCTGCAGTGCCAATGCTGGCATCCCACGAGTGCTCCACTTCTGATCCAGCTCCCTGGTAATGTATCTGGGAATATAGCAGAAGTCTGCCTGCATGCTTGGGCCCCTGCGCCTACATGGGAGACCCTGATGGAGTTCCAGGTTCCTGGCTTTAGCCTGGCCCAGCCCCAACCATTGCAGCCATTTGGGGAGTGAACCAGAAAATGGAAGATTTGTTTCTTCCCCTCTCTCTACCACTCTGTGAGGAGTTAAAGGGTTAATGGTAGTTAGGAAAGGCTCCTGTGGGATAAGGAACTATGGTTTGCATGAAACCACTCATTAGACAAAAGACATTGCCCCGAGAGATTGATAGTTAGGAAGCACACTGGTCCCATACTCATAGGTAACCATATGAGAAACTAGGCTGTGGCACCAGACCAGAACATGTCTCAAGTGCTTAGCAACTGGTCAGGTTGCTTAACCGGTCAGGTCAACTGCCTTAACCGGTCAGGTCAACAGTATTTCCCAACTGTCATCTCCCAAGTGGTCAACATGGTAACATTTGTTAACAGGCCAGGAGCCATATCATGACAGGCATATCATACATAGGAAAAAAAAAAAAAGAAAAATCCCGACTCCTGATGTATTGAAACTACATGGAAGAATTTATCCATCAATAGGCACTCCCTATATGAGCTCCCAATACCCAGACTCAGCTAGACCTCTGCCTTGGGGACCCTTCCAGGCAAGCAGGAGTCTCTGTTTCTCAATAAAATCTACTGTCACCTGCTTTGTTTGCCCCCCCCCTTTTTTTTAAAAGATTTATGTATTTGAAAGAGTTACACAGAGAGGAGAGGCAGAGAGAGAGAGAGGTCTTCCATCCGTTGGTTCACTCCTCAAATGGCCACAACAGCCTTAGCTGAGCTGATCCAAGGCCAGGAGCCAGGAACTTCTTCCCAGTCTCCCACGCGGGTACAAGGGCCCAAGCACTTGGGCTTTCCCAGGCCACAGCAGAGAACTGGATCAGAAGTGGAGCAGCTGGGACCAGAACCAGCACCCAAATGGGATGTTGGCGCCACAGGCAGAGGATTAACCTACTGCATCACAACGCCGGCCTCACAAATAAGTCTTAAGAAAGCAAGCAAGCATGGCAACGTTTCCCATGCTGTTGTATCGCTTCAGGCCTTGAGGTCTATAAGGGGAGAGGCAGTGGCCTTTGGAGAGCTCTGTGAGCTGGACCAGGTGTACATTGGTCCTAACCCTAGAACAAGGGATCTTAAACAGGTGGACAAAGAAGTTCCCATAATTTAGCGAGCAAGAAAAGGGAACCCTTTGGGTCAGAGGGGCCAGGAGGCCCACACTTGCAGTTCTAGAAAAGACTTAAGAAGGAGTTGGAACACATGGCCCTGCAGGGGTCTAGCCAATGATAAACACAGTGGTTTAAAATAAAATGAGGCCGGTGCTGTGGCTCAATAGGCTAATCTTCCGCCTGCGGCGCCAGCACCCCAGGTTCTAGTCCCGGTTGGGGCGCTGGATTCTGTCCCGGTTGCCCCTCTTCCAGGGCAGCTCTCTGCTGTGGCCTGGGAAGGCAGTAGAGGATGGCCCAAGTGCTTGGGCCCTGCACCCGCATGGGAGACCTGGAGAAGCACCTGGCTCCTGCCTTCAGAACAGCGTGGTGCACCAGCCACAGTGCGCCAGCCGCAGCGGCCATTGTGGGGTGAACCAATGGCAAAAGGAAGACCTTTCTCTCTGTCTCTCTCACTGTCCACTCTGCCTGTCAAAATAAATAAATAAAAATTTTTTAAAAATTAAAAAAATAAAATGAACTATGCTAAGGCCAGTTCTTGCTGGTACTTTTCCTTTTCTTTTAAGATTTATTTATTTGAAAGGCAGTGTTCCAGAGAGAGAAAGAGCAAGAGAGAGCGAGAGAGATAGCTTCCATCTTCTGGTTCACCCCCCATAAGGCAGCAATAGCTGAGCTGGGTCAAACCAGAGCCAGAAGCTTAGAACTCCACCCGCATCTCCCACATGAGTGCAGGGGCCCAAAGTACTTGAGCCTTCTCCTGCTGTTTTCCCAGGCCATTAGCAGGGAGCTGGATGAGACACAGAGCAGTGGGATTCAAACAAGTGGTCATATGGGTCCCAGCATCAAGGTGGTGGCTTAACCCACTGTGCCACAGCACCAGCCCCTCTAAGTGAGTATGGGAGAAGTCTGACTAAGATGGAGAATGGTCCGTGGTGGAAAAAAAGGAAATGAGGGGCGGCACTGTGGCACAGGTTAATCCTCTGCTTGCAGCGCCGGCATCCCATATGGGCACTGGTTCTAGTCCCGGCTGCTCCACTTCCGATCCAGCTCTCTGCTATGGCCTGGGAAAGCAGTAGAGGATGGCCCAAGCCCTTGGGCTCCTGCACCCATGTGGGAGACCCAGAGGAGAATTTTCGTTCCTGGCTTAGGATGGGCCCAGCTCCAGCCATTGTGGCTGTTTGGGGAGTGATCTAGTGGATGGAAGACCTCTCTCTCTCTCTGTGTCTGTAACTCTGCTTCTCAAATAAATAAATAAAATCTTAACAACAACAAAAAAGGAAACATGAGTGGTATGTCCAAGTGCCTTCTACAGTGGAAAGAGTTTGCCGTGCTTTTTCTTTTTCTTTTTTTTTTTTAAAGATTTATTTATTTATTTGAAAGTCTGAGTTACACAGAGAGAGAAGGAGAGGCAGAGAGAGAGAGTGAGAGGGGTCTTCCATCCGCTGGTTCACTCCCCAGTTGGCCACAACTGCCAGAGCTACGCTGATCTAAAGCCAGGAGCCAGGAGCTTCTTCCAGGTCTCCCATGCAGGTGCAGGGGCCCAAGCACTTGGGCCGTCTTCTACTGCTTTCCCAGGCCACAGCAGAGAGCTGGATTGGAAGAGGAGCAGCCGGGACTTGAACTGGCACCCATTTGGGATGCCGGCACTGCAGGCAGCAGCTTTACCCACTAAGCCACAGCATCGGCCCCTCCCATGCTTTTTCAAAATGGTGGCAAGGAGATAGGGGAAATGAGGCATGCAGAGTCCTTGGGTAGGGAGGAGCGACTGACACCAGTCACCAGGCCTGGCTGAGCAGATGCTACCTTCTCCTCAATTCCCAGCACTGGAGACCAAGGAGAGGGGTAGTGGTCGGATGCGGACACTGGGCAGGTCAGGCATGACAGGAGGGCCAGGCTGGCCTAGGCGGAGAGTGTGAAAGAAAGTCAGCCCCAGTTTTCTGCTGGGCACTCCTCCTGTGTGGCAGAGCGCGGCAGAGAGACTGTGTGGCTAAATGAGACAGGGCAGGGAATGGCCAGGGTGGCTAGGTTCAAAGGAAGTGGGTAAGCCTCTGCCTCCAAGAAATGTTGGTAAAGACACTTTGGTTGCCACTGGACAAGACAGGGGAGCGGGCGGAAGGCGGCTGGACATGGCGTGTTCCTCAGGGCAAGCTCGGTCAGGACTCCAGCTGCCCTCCCCTCCTGGCCGGCTCTGCCAAATACGTCCCGAGAGAGGGCTGCTCAGAGGTTCTTGTCTTCACGCATGGAAGAGTTCAGACGCAGGACAGAGCACAGTGGTAAGCGAGGTAGCCAAGTTCAACAACCAGACACAGAGAGAGACACCTGCCATTCACTGTTACGTTCCCCCACTCTCCAAATGACTGAAACGGCCAAGGCTGGGCCAAGCTGAAGCCAGGAGCTCAAAACTCCATCCTGGTCTCCCACGTGGGTGGCAGGGGCCCGGGTACTTGGGCCATCACCTGCCGTGTCCCAAAGCGCATCTTGATCTCTTCCTCTCCCGGCCTGGCCGTATACAAGGGGGTCTGAGTTTGCTTTGTTTCTGGGTCCTGGGGAATTCTTGGGTCCCACTTGCCTATGGGCGGCGACAGAGGGAGCAGGGATCAGGAGCCCCGCACTGGCTGAAAGAGTGAAGCCAGGCTGAGTCCGGAGGCCTGGAGGCCCGGATCCCCCTACCCCTGCCTGGCTGTGGGAGCAGCAGCGGCAGCCGAGAACCCTGGCCCTTTCATCCCTGATGGGAAGAGTCAGGAGATCCCAGGTTTGAGGCATCCTACAAGGGTGCGGCGGGGGTCCTCACTGTGTTGTGCACATGCTGGGGCTGGGTCTTTTGGACAGTTGAGCTGCTGAGAGGGTCCCGACTCTAGAAAGGAGTGGGCTTTGCCACTGCCTTTAATCCCTGGTGTGAGGTACCCCGAAACAGAGAAGGTTGTACACAGAGTTGGGGGGAGGGGCAGGGGCGGGGCATCTGTTCCAGAACGATTCACGTCCTCCTAGCACTCTCCATGGGATCAGGAACCACACAGGTTAGGAGCCGTAGCCTGATCCCAAGCCCCAGGTGGTGGCCATGACCACCGTATCAGAGGCATCCTGGTCCTCTACCTCTTACCAGCTGGGGCCCAGCCCCTGGGTCTTCTCAGGAGGAGGATGTGTGGGGCCCCGCGGTTGGGGTGCAGAGGAGAGCCAGACAGTGAACCCGGGTGGGCAGAGGGTGGCCCTCAGGTAGCCTCCCTGCCCCCAGGGTCTCAGGCCGGTGACTAGGTTTGAGAGACCACAGCCAGGCAGGGCTAGTTTGGCTCACAGTTCTAGGCAGCGGGCGCAGCTGATGCTGGGTGCCTGGGGTGATGGCCCATGCCCTTGCCTCTCTCACTGTCTCTCTCTCTCACCGGTCCTCCTGGTTGGCCCCAGGGGGCTTCCTTAACCGGGCTGAGGCTCCCTTCAGTGGGCCTGGCTGTGACAGGTAAATGCAGGATGGAGACTGCTTTAGGGAAGCTGAGGGCTGCAGGCACCTTGCGGGGGCTGGCTCCTGTTTGTTGGGACCTTGGCTCAGGGCATGGTTTCCAGAACTGTGTCCTTCCTGGGTTCTCTGTTGCTCTTGAATGAAACCCAGCTTCTCTCCTGCCCCTCCCCCCTGGGCCTGGCATAGGCTTAGGGGATTATTGAGATGTGGGGTGGCCGCTGCCATGGGTCCTGCCCGGTGACTTCCCTTCCTGTGGGCCCCAGGGTGCTCTTGGTCCTCTGGAATGCCCTTCCACAGCCAGTGCCTGCCCTGTGAGGTTTCAGGGCCTTGGACTGGGTCCTGTCTCAGCTTGGCTGGATAAAGACCCACTGTTTCTATCATTCTTTCTTTAAAGATTTATTTTATTTATTTGAAAGAGTTACACAGAGAGAGGAGGGGCAGAGAGAGAGAGAGGGAGAGAGAGAGGTCTTCCATCCGATGGTTCACTCCCCAATTGACCTCAATGGCTGTAGCTGCATCAATCCGAAGCCAGGAGCCAGGAGCTTCTTCCAGGTCTCCCACGTGGGTGCAGGGGCCCAAGGACTTGGGCCATCCTCTACTGCTTTCCCAGGCCATAGCAGAGAGCTGGATCGGAAGTGGAGGAGCCAGGTCTTGAACTGGTGCCCATATGGAATGCTGGCACTGCAGGCAGCGGCTTTACCCACTACACCACACTTAAAATGTTTTTAAGGATTTGAACTTTAAAAAAAAAGATTTATTAATTAATTAATTTATTTGAAAGGCAGGGTTACACAGAGAGAGGAGAGGAAGAGAGAGAGGTCTTCCATCTGCTGGTTCACTCCCCAATTGGCTGCAACAGCCAGAGCTGCACCAATCTGAAGCCAGGAGCCAGGAGCTTCTTCCAGGTCTCCCATGTGGGTACAGGGGCCCAAGGACTTGGGCCATCTTCTACCGCTTTCCCAGGCCATAGCAGAGAACCATAGCAGAAGTGGAGGAGCTGGGTCTTGAACTGGCGCCCATATGGGATGCTGGCATTTCAGGCCAGGGAGTTAACCCACTGGGCCACAGCACTGGCCCCAGACCTCACTCTTTCCAGCCTGCTTCATAGCCCTGCCTTTGGTGGAGGACTCGCCATGGCATGATCTGAGGTCTCCAGCTTAGAACGTGTCACAGAAGCTGGGACCTGGCTGGCCACCCATGAATGGCACCCATCCTGTCCTGCCTAGGGCGCTGGGGTTGGTGCTCCCACACAGTAGCTGCCCCAGTTACTGTGGGGTCGGTGAGATTCAGGATCCTGGCATCCTAGGGGCGGGTGGGCGGGCTTGTTCTGGCATTGTGGCACTGGAGTGCTACCTGCATGGCTATCACAGTGAGATGTGGGCCAAGCGGGCAGCGAGAGGCTCCAAGGCTGGCTCCACCCCAGCCCTCTCCCTGCCCAGGCAGGGGCTTCCAGGCCCAGACTTGCTATCCGCTGCCACCCAGGCTGGGTAGAGGGAGACTGGTGGGTGGAACTAGCACCTGCATCCCCCGCCTCCCAAATTCTGCATCCCAGGGTGCCAGGGACGCCGGTAGGTACAGCCCTGGTGGGCGAGAGCGCCGAGGACGGCCGCAGCTGGGTGGCGCCTGGTGGACTTGTTCTGTGTTCGCAGGTCTTGAGCCTGTCCGGCTTTGGGAGAATTTGGCTGACCCACTCTGCTTCTTTCTACCTGAGCGGCACTTCAGTCGCCACCATGAGCCTCAACCTCCGGTTCCAGCAGGGACGGGCAGACACCTCACACGGGTGCCCTCGCCACCTGGTTCTTTTCCCTCCTCTGGGGACACGGAGGGCAGGTCACGGCTCTGGACCCCAGTCTATCCCTGTGACCTCCAGGCGCTCGCAGCCAAGGGTGCCTGCCTGGCCTTTCTCTTTTCCCTCATCTGAGAGGGCTCGGACTCAGAGGAGTTGTGAAGCCAGTGAAGGGCTTCCACATGCTCCTCCCACTCCGCTGATGATTGCGTCTCATGGCACCTGGGCACCTGCAGCACCGAGGGCGCTCACACCGGCCCCTACTTCCCACAACACTGGATCCAGCCCCACCAGCTTCCCCACTGTCCTGCTCTAGGTCCGCCACAGAGCTGGCATGCTGTTTGGCTGTTCTGTCCTTAGTACCCCCCTGAGGGTCCCTCTGTGCCCTTGTCCTGGCGACCTGACCCCTATGCCCTTCTTCTGGGCCTCTCTGAGGTTTCTTCCTTGGGATCTCTGGGTCCTGTGGTGGGTGGCTCTGTGTGGCTGCCCTGTAAGGGGGCTCTACGGGCCTCTCCAAGGAGTGCCACATGCTGCTGCACAGGATCCCAGCCGTGGAAACCTGGTGAGGATGGAGCAGGTGTCACAGGCAGCATGGAGCTGGTGTGCAAATGCTCCAGGAAGTGACTGTTTCCCTGGTAATGACCTCGGAGAGGCCCTCTGTGACCTTGATGAGATCTACCTTTTTTTTTTTTTTTAACAGATTTATTTATTTATTTATTGGCAAGTCAGAGAGAGAGAGAGAGAGAGAGAGAGAGATCTTCCATCCACTGGTTCACTCTCCAGATGGCTACAATGGCCAGGACTGGGCCAGATGGAAGCCAGGAGCCAGGAGCTTCTTCTGGGCCTCCCAAGTGGGTGGCAGGGGTCCAGACACTTGGACCGTCTTCTCTGCCTTTCCCAGGCATTAGAGGAAGCTGGCACTGCAGGCAGCAGCTTAACCTGCTGTGCTGCAACACCGGCCCCACTGAGATCTGCTTCTGCTCAGGCTTTTTTTTTTTAATATTTATTTATTTATTTGAAAGGGCAGAGTTACAGAGAGGAAGGGGCAGAGAGAGAGGTCTTCCATCCAATGGTTCACTCCCCAGATGGCTGCAATGGCTGGAGCTGTGCCAATCCGAAGCCAGGAGCCAGGAGCTTCTTCCAGGTATCCCATGTGGGTGCAGGGCCCAAGGACTTGGGCCACCTTCTACTGCTGTCCCAGGCCATAGCAGAGAGCTGGATCAGAAGTTGAGCAGCTGGGACTAGAACCGGCACCCATATGGGATGCCGGCACTGCAGACGGCTGCTTTACCCACTCCGCCACAGCACCGGCCCCTCTGCTCAGGCTTTGCCTGCTGCTCTTGCCTTCCTCTGGAGGCTCCTACCTGACAGTCGCTACCACGGTGTCTGCCTGCCACGTCGACCAGCTCTCATTCTTTTCTGAGCAAGGCCTGGCTTTCCTCCTGCCTCTGTTCAACCATTCACTCACGGGGTGTTTGTTCCACAGCTCCCAGCCCTGGACCACTATGTATTTTGGGCTTGTGTTGCTTCCTGGGAGCCCTCAGGTGTGCCCATGTCCTGAGCAATTCCTGTGGTCATTCCTTTGCACAGGTGTGATTTTCCCCTAGAGACCAGGGGCCCCTGGGCCCCATGGGCCCCATGGGAAGGTGTGGAGGACACCTCACAACTGGCTCTCCTGTGGCTCCATGCGTCCTGGCTGGAGCTTAGCTTTGCATTTTTTGGCCCACTGATGGGTCCCGGCCTGCTCTGTGAGTTGGTTACTGAGCCCGAGGCGGTGCTGCCCACATGGCGAACTGAGGGTCCTTTCACTGAGGCTCGGCAGCCCTGAGAACAACTCTCGGTGCTGAGGCAGGAGGCTGGGGCCCGGATGGGCGGTGAGACAGCGACACCCCTCCCCGCCCCCAGGTCCTGGCTCCAAGGACCTCACAGTGAGCACCAATGACTTCTGGGAAGCTGGCGGCCTGGCTGTGAGTGTTGGGTGCCCGTGGGCTGGGGCGGGCTCTGGTGTTCCCTTCAAGCGTGTTGTACGTCCCTGCGTGGGGCTGGCAGTGATCACGGCTTCCACGGCACCTCTGCAGGAGCTGAACCTGGGCAACAAGCTGCTGGGCATCTCCAGGATGGCTGAGCTGTGCCCTGGGCTGCTGCACACACACACGCGCGCACACACCCCGCTCCCAGCTCGGGACCCTGTTGGTTCTGAAACAGATCCCAGGCCGTCAGGTGTGAAGGTGTGAAGGCAGAATGTCGGTGTCCCCCAGGCTCTGGGACTGATGCATCCCTGCTGAGGACTGCCGGGATCTGTGTCACATCCTTAAGGCCGAGGAGAGCCTGAAGAAGCTCACCCTGGCCAGAAACAAGCTGGGGGACAAGGGTGCCCGGCTGCTGTGCCGGGCCCTGCTGGAGCTCACTGCTGGCAGGAGTCGCTGTGAGGAGCATCAGCCCAGGTGCAGGGTCCAGACGACCACAGGGACCCGAGAGCACAGCAGGGCAATGCTGGTGGCCTTTAGGCTCAGCTGCCACCCTCAGGTTCCACAGGCCCAGGACAGAGGTTGTGGCCTGTTGGGGCAGTGCTGGGGACTTTCTTTCTGCTCAAGTCTGGAAGAGGGCCAGTTCAAAGCTGGACACCAGCCAGCTGCAACGTTTGCTATTCTCACAGGGTATATCCTTGCATTCTGACGGGTGCCTGCTGGCCCCACTCCGGCTCAGCAGTGAGCCAGAACAGATCTCTCCTGGAGTTGCAGATGAACAACAAACTGGCCAGGGGCCACAGGTATGCAGGGGCTCTGCCAGGTCTCTGTGCTGCAGGTGCTCACGTGAGTACCCTGTGCGGGGAGGCAGCAGCTGCATGCTGACCTGGTTCCCATCCTTATTGTTTTTTTAAATATTTAAAGTCAGAGTTACACACAGAGAGGAGAGGCAGAGAGAGAGAAAGAGAGAGAGAGAGAAGTCTTCCATCCGCTGTTTCACTCCCCAGATGGCTGCAATGGCTGGAGCTGCGCCAATCCGAAGCCAGGAGCCAGGAGCTTCTTCCAGGTCTCCCACATGGGTGCAGGGGCCCAAGCACTTGGGCCATCTTTTACTGCTTTCCCAGGCCATAGCAGAGAGCTGGATCAGAAGTGGAGCTGCCGGGACTCAAACTGGCACCCATATAGGAAGCTGGCACTGCAGGTGGCGGCTTTTACCCAACACGCCACAGCATAGTAACACAAGCACTTCCATCCGGGGATCTGCTGGTTGTTTTCTGGACAGAGCATTGTCTGTTTGTGCTTCTTGTAGTCTTCTGGCTAATCCAGGCATCCCTAATGTGAAAATCCAACATCTGAAATGTTCCAAAGTCCCTTTATAAGCACTGCCATAAAAGATAACCTAAATGAAAGATGTCTGTGAGTGAGATCCCGGTGGAAAGAAGGGGCTATCAAAGAAGGAGGTGCCTTTCTGTGAAGGGAGGAGAGAACTTCCACTTTGACTATGACCTTGTCTGAATAAGGTCAGAGGTTTTGAACTCAAGAGGCTTCCATAGTCTTGGCAGCTCATGAAAAGAGCCTCAGGTGCTCACTGACGTCATAAATAAGAGTGTCAATTGTTAAATCAACAACGGAAG
Source organism: Oryctolagus cuniculus (assembly GCF_964237555.1). Lineage (NCBI taxonomy): Eukaryota > Metazoa > Chordata > Mammalia > Lagomorpha > Leporidae > Oryctolagus > Oryctolagus cuniculus. The sequence goes on along the minus strand of NC_091437.1, from coordinate 67,816,886 downwards.
TCACTGTGCACTTACTCCCCATGTAGGATCTCTGTCCTTAATGAGTTGTACTATGAGAATTAACAGTAAAACTTGTCTTCAAACAGTACTTTATACTTTGGGTGTCTGTGTGGGTGCAAACTGTTGAAATCTTTACTTAGTATATACTAAATTGATCTTCTGTATATAAAGATAATTAAAAATGAATCTTAATGAAGAATGGGATGGGAGAGGGAGTAGGAGATGGGATGGTTGCGGGTGGGAGGGTGGTTATGGGGGGAAAACCCGCTAGAATCCAAAAGTTGTACTTTCAAAATTTATATTTATTAAATAAAAGCTTTAAAAAAAACAAACCACTGCCATGAAGCTAGGAGTGGAAAATTCCACACACCCAACCTTTTGTTTCCTGCACAGAATGATTGAATACATTGTATAGAATGACCTTCAGGAGATGTGTATAGGGTGTATCTGAAACCTAAATTAAATTGAGTGTATGTTTAGACTTGCATCCCATCCTCAAGATAGCTCATTATATATATGCAAATATTCCAAAAACCTGAAGGAATCCCACTCTAAACACTAATCGGCCCAAGTATTTGGGATAAGAGACACTTAACTGGGGCCAGTGCTGTGGTGTAGCAGGTAAAGTGGCCACCTGCAGTGCCAGCATTCCATATGGGCATCAGTTTGAGTCCCGGCAGCTCCACTTCTGATCCAGCTCTCTGCTATGGCCTGGGAAAGCCGTAGAAGATGGCCCAAGTGCTTGGGCCCCTGAACCCACGTGGGAGATCAGGAAGAAGCTCCTGGCTCCTGGCTTTGGATCAGCGCAGCTCCGGCTGTTGCGACCAATTGGGGAGTGAACCAGTGGATGGAAGACCTCTCTCTCTCTCTCTCTCTCTCTCTCTCTCTCTTTCTCTCTCTGCCTCTGCCTCTCTGTAACTCTTTTTCTTTCTTTTCTTTTCTTTTTTTTTTTTTTTTTGACAGGCAGAGTGGACAGTGAGAGAGAGAGACAGAGAGAAAGGTTTTCCTTTTCCTTCGGTTCACCCTCTAATGGCCGCTGCGGCCGACGCACCACGCTGATCCGAAGGCAGGAGCCAGGTGCTTCTCCTGGTCTCCCATGTGGGTGCAGGGCCCAAGGACTTGGGGCCATCCTCCACTGCACTCCCAGGCCACAGCAGAGAGCTGGACTGGAAGGGGGGCAACCGGGACAGAATCCAGTGCCCCGACCGGGACTAGAACCAGGAGTGCTGGCGCCGCAGGCGGAGAATTAGCCTATTGAGCCGCAGTGCCGGCCAACTCTGACTTTCAAATAAACAAACCTTTTTTTTTTTTTTTTAAAGAGATACTTAACTTACATTATTTTTGGACACCAATTTCTTCATGGTCACCAGCGACCATTTCTGATGGCCTGTGTTACAGTCCTGGCTGCCTTCTGTGCTGCTGGGGTGGCTGGCGGTGCAGGTTGCCTCCCACCCCCCCACCCCCGCCTCCTCTGTGCCACTTCCTGAGCCTGCTTCCGGCTCTGGGGCTGCCTCAAGGAGTTGCGAATCTGGTCCTCAGTGCAGAGCCTCCCTGGGGTCAGGTTCATCTCCCCTCAGGCTCAAGAGTGGCATCTCGTGTGGCTTGTTCTCCCTGTTAGTATTATGACGTCATTTTCTCAGGCGTGCCAGAAATGTGGCATTTCAATGTTTTTCTGTAAGTAGATTCATAGGTCAAATCTGTCACTCTACTGCGGCAGTAGGAGCTGAGCTTGGAGGTTTCCCTGCCTGTCTTTCCTCTGGAACGTGTCTGAACACGACCTCTCGCTTCTTGCCAGCAGCCGGAAGGCCAGCAGATCTTCAGTCCAGGTTCTGTGTCCTTGTTCCCCGTACCTCCCGCCAGGCACCCTCTGTCTGCCTTTCTTCGTTCAGCTACTGTCCTGGTCCATTTTCTGCTGCTATAACAAAATAGTTGAAGCTGTGTAATGTGTAAAGAAGTTTATTTTAGGACTGGCATTGTGGCACAGTGAGTGAAGCTGCCGCCTACAGTGCCAGCATCCCATATGGGCATCAGTTTGACTCCCAGCTGCTCCATGTCCGACCCAGCTCTCTGTTGTGGCCTGGGAAAGCAGTAGAAGATGGGCCAATGCCAGCGCTGTGGCTCAATAGGCTAATCCTCTGCCTTGTGGTGCCGGCATACCGGGTTCTAGTCCCGGTCGGGGCACCGGATTCTGTCCCGGTTGCCCCCCTTCCAGCCCAGCTCTCTGCTGTGGCCCGGGAAGGCAGTGGAGGATGGTCCAAGTCCTTGGGCCCTGCACCGCATGGGAGACCAGGAGAAGCACCTGGCTCCTGCCTTCAGATCAGCGCGGTGTGCTGGCCACAGCGCGCCAGCCATGGAGGCCATTGGAGGGTGAACCAACGGCAATGGAAGACCTCTGTCTCTCTCTCTCACTGTCCACTCTGCCTGTCAAAAAAGAAGAAGAAGAGGAAGAGGAAGAGGAAGAAGAGGAAGAGGAAGAAGAGGAAGAGGAAGAGGAAGGAGGAGGAGGAGGAGGAGGGCCAAGTCCTTGGGCCCCTGCACCCACAAGGGAGACCCAGAAGAAGCTCCTGGCTCCTGACTTTGGCCTGGCCCAGCCTTGGCTGTTACTGTGATTTTGAGGAGTGAGTGGACAGAAGATCTCTCTGTCTCTCCCTCTCTCTCTGTAATTGCCTTTCAAATAAATAAAATTCTCTCTCTCTCTCTTAAGCCTCCGCCTGCAGTGCTGGCATCCCACATGGGCGCCATTTCAAGTATCTGCTGCTCCTCTTCCCATCCAGCTCTCTACTGTGGCCTGGGAAAGCAGTAGAAGATGGCTCAAGTCCTTGGGCCCCTGCACCCATGTGGGAGACCCGGAGGAAGCTCCTGGCTCCTGGCTTCGGATCAGCCCAGCTCCGGCCATTGTGGCCACTTGGGGAGTGAACCAGCAGATGGAAGACTTCTCTCTCTTTCTCTTTCTCTGCCTCTCTGTGGCTCTGCCTTTCAAATAAATAAATAAATAAATGAGTTTTTAAAAATGTTTACTTCACTCCCAGATGCGAGGCTGGAACATCTGTGAGCAGGGCACTAGTGAGGGTCTTTTTGCAGCGTTGTCACAGGGCCAGAGTCGGCTGTGCTAGCTTGGGCCTCTCTTCCTCTCCTTAGAAAGCTACTAATGCTGTCATGGGGGCCTCATCTGGTCCTAATGACCTCCCAAGGCCCCACTCAAAAACACAGTTAACAAATGAGCCTGGGGAGACTGGCGTTTGGCACAGCGGGTTAAGCTGCTGCTGGTGATGGCTGTTTTTTTTTCTTAAGAGTATCTAATTAATCGAAAGGCTAACAGAGAGAGAGGGATAGACACAGAGAGAGGGAGAACTCCCATCTGCTGGTTCACTCCCCAAATGGCCACAATGGCTTGGGCTGGGCCAGGATAAAGCCAGGAGCCAAGAACTCCATCTGGGTCTCCTGTGCCACCCACAGCTCCATAGAGCCCAAGTACTCTAGCTGTTCATATGCTATTTTTTTTGTTAAGATTCATTTTATTTATTTGAAAGGCAGAAATACAGAGAGAGAAAGAGAGATTTTCCACTCTCTGGTTTACTCTCCAAATGGCCACAATGGTCCAGGATGGGCCAGGCCAAAGCCAGGAGCCAGGAGCTTCCTCTGGGAAGCTCTGGGAATATGCAAATATTCCAAAATCTGAAAAAGAATCCAAACTCTAAAACACTGCGAGTCCCAAGCATTAGAGATAAGAGATACTTAACCTGAATTCTTTTTGGAACCAATTTCTTCATGGTCACCACTGACCATATTTGAATGGATACAGGGGTCCAAGCAGGGAGCTGGATTGGAAGCAGAGCAGCTGGGACTCAAAATCAGCACCCATATGAAATGCTGGCACTGAAGGCGGAGGCTTAACTTTTACGCCACAGCGCTGACCCCCATCTGCTGCTTTCTAAGGTGCATTAGCAGGGAGCTGGATCGGAAGCAGAGCAGCCAGGACTCAAATCAGCACACTAACATGGGATGCTGGTGTAGCAAGCGGTGGCTTAACCGGCTAAACCACAACACCAGCTCCTAAATAAATACATTTTTTTTCTTTAAAGGCAGCATTAGAGAGAGAGAGAGAGAGAGAAAGAGAGAGATTTTAATCTGCTGATTCACTCCTAAAATGGTTGCAACTGCTGGGGCTGGGCCAGACTGAAGCCAGGAGCCTGGAACTCCATCCAGGTCTCCCATGTGGGTGACAGGGGCACAAGCACTTGGGCCATCTTCTTCAGCTTTCCCAGGTACATTTGCAGGCAGCTGGATCAGAAGTGGAGCAGCCAGGACTTGAACCAGCACTCATATGGATGCTGGCGTTGCGGGAGATGGCATAATCTACTGCACCACAACACCGGCCCCAGTAAAGAAATCTTTAAGGAAAAGAAAAAACTTTGGGGATTAAATTTACAACACGTTAACTTTTTTTTTTTTTTTTTTTTTTTTTTTTTACAGACAGAGTGGACAGTGAGAGAGAGAGACAGAGAGAAAGGTCTTCCTTTTGCCGTTGGTTCACCCTCCAATGGCCTCCACGGCTGGTGCACTGCAGCCGGCGCACCGCGCTGATCCGATGGCAGGAGCCAGGTGCTTCTCCTGGTCTCCCATGGGGTGCAGGGTGCAAGCACTTGGGCCATCCTCCACTGCCTTCCCGGGCCACAGCAGAGAGCTGGGCTGGAAGGGGGGCAACTGGGACAGGATCCGGCGCCCCGACTGGGACTAGAACCTGGTGTGCCAGTGCCGCTAGGCAGAGGATTAGCCTATTGAGCCGCGGCGCCAGCCAACATGTTAACTTCTAAGGAAAGTTCCGCTGGCTTGCCTCTGTGGACACCATGCCCAGTGTTGTCATTGCCATGGGCCATGGAGAAGCAAGGCCCGTCCTAGCTGCCATTTCCGCTTTGCTGCCCAGCCTGGGGAGAATGCCCTGCTGGCTTCTGACAGCTAAATGTCACCATTCATATCGGCTAAATGCGTCATCCCCTGGGGCTCTAGGTCTCCTGCTGCCACCACTGGCCCATGAGGACGGTCACCAAGAGCTTCTCTTTGGTGCTGGAGAGGCACTGTCCTTACTGCCTTAGTGTTGGGTGTGTCCTCATGGCAACTTTAGGAGACATCTTCTGGTCACGTAACAAGTCTACTCCGACATTCCCACTTCCCTGAATCTTCAGAATCCTGCTTCAAGACCATGTGTCATGGGGCTAGCATTGTGGCACTGCACCAGGTTAAGCCATTGCCAGTGATGCTGGTATTCCATATGGGCACTGATTCAAGTCTGGCTACTCCAATTCCAAATGCAGCTCCCTGCTAATATGCCTGGAAAAGCAGCAGGAGATGGACCAAGTACTTGGGCCCCTGCACCCACGTGAGAGACCAGGATGGAGTTCCAGGCTCCTGGCTTCAGTCTGGCCCAGACCCAGCTGTTGCAACCATTTTAGGGTTAATCAGCAAATAGAAATCTCTCTCTCTCTCTCTCTCTCTCTCTCTCTTTCTCTCTCTCTGTCTGTCTCACCCTCTCTCTGTATCTCTGCCTTTCAAATAAGTAATAAAATAAAATGAAGATGATATGGGGTAATGGGGCAGTTAAAGTTTAGGTGAGCTGGAACTCTCATACCCTTGCAATGTAATCCTATCTCTTTAACTGTGGCTCTATACATCCAAATTCCCAGGATGCACCTGTTGCATTCAGGCCCAGGGTACATGCCCAGCCCCACCCTGGTTGTATATGAGATTGGGGTACCATCCTGTTCCTTTTTTTTTTTTTTTTTTTTTTTTTTTGACAGGCAGAGTGGACAGTGAGAGAGAGAGACAGAGAGAAAGGTCTTCCTTTGCCGTTGGTTCACCCTCCAATGGCCGCCGCGGCCGCCGCGCTGCAGCCGGCGCACGGCGCTGATCCGATGGCAGGAGCCAGGAGCCAGGTGCTTTTCCTGGTCTCCCATGGGGTGCAGGGCCCAAGCACCTGGGCCATCCTCCACTGCACTCCCTGGCCACAGCAGAGGGCTGGCCTGGAAGAGGGGCAACCGGGACAGAATCCGGCGCCCCGACCGGGACTAGAACCCGGTGTGCCGGCGCCGCTAGGCGGAGGATTAGCCTATTGAGCCGCGGCGCCGGCCCCATCCTGTTCCTTATAAAAAGGAGGTGGAAGGTGGGAGAGAGCTCTCTTCCCACCACGGAACACATAGACATACTGCTCTGACTTTCTAAATCTTTCTGCATGGACTCAGCTCGGGTGGACCTCTGCTGCTCTCCCGCTCTCGCTTAGAGTTCCATTTTTGCTTTCACTTCTGTCTCATTTGCAAGCAACAATTTGGCCCACTCATGCTGGGTATTTCTGTTTTGTACGGCCCACACTCACACATGAATGTGTTTATTCCTCACTGTTTTCTTTTGAGAGCTTTCTTTATTGATTTTATTGGAAAGGAACAGTTATAGAGAGAGAGGGAGAGGGAGAGGGAGGGAGGGAGGGAGGGAGAGACAGACAGACAGACAGACAGAAAGATCTTTCACCTGCTGGTTCACTCCCCCAAATGGCCGCAATGGCAGGGGCAGGGTCTCCCACATGGGTGGTAGGGTCCCAAGTACTTGGGCCATTCTCCACTGCTTTCCCAGCAGGGAGCTGGATCAGAAGCAGGATAGCCAGAACTCTAACCAGCACTCATATGGGTTGCAGGTGGTGGCCTAACCTGCTGAGCCACAATGCCATCCCCTATTCCTCACCGGTAAATAAATTATGGTCCTATTTGCACACAATACTAGTCTTAGTGTTTTTACCTCTGTGGGAGACAAGAACCTGGATTGGAAGTTAATATATTCATTGGCTGCATAACAGACTGTGCCAAGACAATTGTGGCATCTCCAGTTCAGTTACTGTAGAATGGGTGATGGCCAAGCTTCTGGGAGACATCCAGAGGCACTAAAGGACAAGTTCAGGTGTCCTGGGCAGAACCTTAAACTTGAGTCACAGGGGATGTTCCCTGCTCTGTCAGCACCCTGCTGGCAGTCTTATCTACCACGCCCTCCCTCTGGGTTTGTTGACCCCAAGATCCACTCCCACACGGCTTCTCCCAGGGTCTGCTGTCGGTTACAGGCTGCCACTCTTCGGGTGACTGAGCTTTTTCCTAGAGTAGGAAATCATTACTTAGACTTTGCGGAGACCGATCCTAGCTTCCGACCCTGCAAGGCGATGGGGTGGATCTTGAGGACTCGCGTCATCGTAAAGCACCACTCTACAGGGAGGGCCTCAGCAGTGCCTGCAGGACCGATGAAGCTGGCCTCTGTCACTGGGAAGGAGGCAGCTCCTGCCATCCAGGAGTGTTCAGAGGACTCCGGAGCTCAAGGGTCTTTGGTCTTTGACCTTTATTTTAAAAAAATTTATTTATTTATTTATTTATTTATTAGAAAGGCGGAGTTTCAGAGAGGGGGACAGGCAAGGCAGAGGCAGAGAGAAAGAGAAAGAGAAAGAGAGAGAGAGAGAGAGAGAGAGAGAGAGAGAGAGAGAGAACTTCCATCCATTGGTTCACTCCCCAGTCGCAACAGCAGGGGCTGGGCCAGGCCTCAGCCAGGAGCCAGGAGCTTCCTTCAGGTCTCCCACGTGGGTGCAGGGGCCCAAGCACTTGGGCCATCCTTCACTGCTTTCCCAGGCACACCACCAGGCAGCTGGACTGGAAGTGGAGCAGCCAGAACCTGAACCAGTGTCCATATAGGATGCCAGTGCTGCAAGAGGTGGCTCAACCCGCTATGTCACACACACCCCCACACACCACCCCTGATCTTCTACCTTAACAGCAGGGCCCAAGGTCCCACTCCTTCCCTTTTAAAGCCCAACTCTATTATAGGAATGTAGAATGTAGGAGTCTTTTGCAACTCTGTTGCTTTCCTGATGAAATCTTGGGCTTCATTTTTAGCACCTTCTGCCTTCTGCCTCCTAAGTGAGGGTTTCTTCACATGTTACCTTGGGGGAGTTTCTGGCTTGCACGGCATGCCCTGAGTTGATGGTAGGCCAGCACAAGCCTTTCATTCTCCCTTCAAAGCTGCTAAGTTTAGAAAAGATAGCCACCTCCATAATCCTTGCAATATTTTTTTTTTTTTTTTTTTTTTTTGGACAGGCAGAGTGGACAGTGAGAGAGAGAGACAGAGAGAAAGGTCTTCCTTTGCCGTTGGTTCACCCTCCAATGGCCGCCGCGGCCAGCGCGCTGCGGCCGGCGCACGGCGCTGATCCGATGGCAGGAGCCAGGAGCCAGGTGCTTTTCCTGGTCTCCCATGGGGTGCAGGGCCCAAGCACCTGGGCCATCCTCCACTGCACTCCCTGGCCACAGCAGAGGGCTGGCCTGGAAGAGGGGCAACCGGGACAGAATCCGGCGCCCCGACCGGGACTAGAACCCGGTGTGCCGGCGCCGCAAGGCGGAGGATTAGCCTAGTGAGCCGCGGCGCCGGCCAATCCTTGCAATATTGCTGCTTCCAAGTCTTTCAAGGGCCAAAGCTTTCCCTTCAATTTCATTTTTTTTAATTTAAATTTTACTTATTTGAAAGGCCAATGAAAGAGAGAGAGAGAAACAGAAAGAGATCTTCCATTTGCTGGTTCACTCCCCCACTAGGCAGAGCCAGGAGCCAAGAACTCCAGCCAGGTCTCCCACAAGGGTGGTTACCTCAGCTATCAGTGTGCTGCCTCCCAGGAGGCAGGAAGCCGGCTCAGAAGCCGAATAGCCAGTACTTGAACCAGGAACTCCGAATGGATTGTGTGTGTCCCAAACAGTGGCTTACCATGCTATGCCAAAACACTCGCCCTCCTCTGCCCCACCCGGAATATTTTTGCAAAGCTCTGAGGTGCAGGAGGCAGGAAGCCACAGTCCTTTGCTCCTGCTTCTGCTCTGTCACTTTTCTCCTCTGGAGAATGAACTTGGCTGCCACAGCAGGCGCAGGGCCAGGGAGTGAAATTCCAGAGCAGATATCTCGAGATCATCCTGGCCCATTTACTGTGGACTCTTTCCCTACTTGGACACCACTGCCTAGGCCCACCCTGGCCTGTGGGGCACCCTACTTCCTGCTCCCTGTCGGCCAGGGGGGTTCTCTTCTCTACCCCAGAACTGCCACTGGCTTAAAACCATCTGACCAAAGCACCATTCCCTAAACTTTAGGCCTTCTTGGATCACCTTTATGATTTTGCTATTTTATCATGCCACATATTATTTTTGCTTCATATTTTTATGTATCCCGCCTTCTTTTTTACTAATTTTTTGTGTGTAGTAAAATTCACAGATTCACCCTTTATAAACATTTATTTTCAATTCACTTGGAAGACAGAGAGACAGAGATCTTCCATCCACTGCTGGCAACAGTTGGGACTGGGCCAAAGCTGGAAGCTGGGAATTCAATCTGGGTCCTTCACATGGGTGGCGGAGACCCAACTACTTCAGTCGTCACTGCCTTCCAGGGTGCTGAGCCGGGCCAGGACTCAAGCCCAGGCACCTTAACTGCTATGCCAAACCTACCCCAGAGGTGTCATTTTGAAGTGTCTAATGACAGGTTTTGTGTCGTCTTGCAGAATTTAAGTACACATTTTTAAACGAAGCAGTAGTTTGGTCTTCAGAAAGCAAGTCGGGACCCCACCCTCTTTCATAGGTCTGCAGGTCGCCCTAGTGAAATGGTGGAGGCCTGGGGCCAGCACCGTGGCACAGTGGGTTAAACTGCCGTCTGCAGCACCTGCATCCCATACATGAGGCAATTCGAGTCCCAGCTGCTCTGCTTCTGATCCAGCTCCCTGTTAATGTGCCTGGGAAAGCAGCAGAAAATGGCCCAAGTGCTTGGGCCCCTGCACCCACATGGGAGACTTGGAAGAGAGGCTCATGGCTCCTGGCTTCAGCCTGGACCAGCCCTGGCTGTTGTGGCCAGTTGATGAGTGAACCAGCAGATGAAGACCTCTCCTCTCTCTAACTCTGCCTTTCAAGTAAATCTTAAAAAAAAAAAAAAAAATGGTTGAGTCCTACAGAATGTGGACATTGCCAGTGTGGACTGTCTGTACTCCAAGGCGTGGAGTCTTCAGGCCAAGTCTTCCTGAATTTTTCAGGAGAGCAGGAAAAATGCTGGGTTTAAAAAATTTTTTATTTTATTTTTAAATTTTTATTTATTTATTTGAATGGCAAATTTACAGAGGCAGAGGAAAAAGAGAGTTATTCCATCTACTGGTTCACTCTCCAAATGGCTGCAATGGCCTGAGCTGGGCAGATTCAAAGCCAGGAGCCAAGAGTTTCCTCCGGTCTCCCACGTGGATGCAGGGGCCCAGGCACTTGGGCCATCCTCGGCTGCTTTCCCAGGCGCATTGGCAGGGAGCTGGATAAGAAGTGGAGCAGCCCCAGGACTGGAAACAGCATCCATATGGGATGTTGGTGCTGCAAACGAGCTTAACCTGCTGTGCCACAGCTCCCTCCCCAGTGCTGATTTATTTTTAGGCGACATCTGCAAACACTGAGAAGCCGGCAACTAATGCAAACGCAAACGTTCCGTGGCAGGGGGGTGGGGTGGGGTGGGGTGTGTGTGTGTGAGAGAGAGACACGGAGGCCCTTAACAGAGGCGCCACCTTCCGCTCCAAAAAGCAGCACAGGTAGAGATGGGAGGCAGCCAGGGCCCAAGGTTCCCCAGGAATCTCGCGCTCTCACCCCGCCCCCCGCCCCCCCCCCACCGGCACCTGGAGCAGAAGTGTAAAGTCCTCGACCCTCGCCCCATCCACGCCCAGCCTGGCAGTCTTCACCCTTGCTCCGTCGGGCAGCCTGGACACCACTCCCCGCCGCCCGGATCCCCGCACGGTCTGCCGCGAGCCAGGATCTTGGAGCACCTCCCCTGCACCTCCTCCACAACCCAGGCCTTCCCAGCCCAGCACCCTCCAGGCCCTGCTGCCTCGGGCAGCACTCCCGGCCCCAACCCCACGCGACCCGCACCGACACAGCCGCCACCAGCGAGTAGGGCAAGGCGCGCGTGCGCGGCACGGGCTTTATTGCGTCACCGCGGTTCCAGCGCGCGCGGCTCGAGCCGCAGCACCGCGCTGGCGGCGTCGCGCTTGCGCGTCCCCTGCCAGGCGCGCGCCGCGGCAGCGGGGCTGGCCTCGGGCTCGAACTGTTGCTCCAGCATGTGCATGCGCACCGTGGTCTCCGTCAGCATGTCCAGGAGCAATTCCTGCTGCAGTTTCAGGTAGTTGTTCTCCTCCACCAGCACCTGGCTCCGCACCTGCTGCACCTGCGCCTTCCAGCCCGACAGAGCCGCGGAGGGCAGTGGCGGCCGTGGACGTGGCCCCGCCCCCGAGCCCTCGGCGGTCCAGCGGCCGCCTCGGAACACGAAGGCCTCGCCGTTGAGGCGCGTGCGCGGTGCGCCGTAGCTGAGGCCCAGCTCCGCCTGGCGTGTGCGGTGGTCGAGCAGGTAGAAGGTGGACATGGAGGATATGCGGCGCAGCGGCGGGCGCCGAGGCGAGAAGCGCCGCGAGAAGTTGTCGGCCCAGAACTGCCGCAGCTGCTCCCACAGGCGGCTGGGGTGGCTCGAGGCCAGGCACTCGAAGGCTGCCAGGACGAGCGTTGGGTGGGGCCGCTTCTGAGTGGCGTGCAGGTGCCGAACAAGGCAGCCGCGGGGTCCCGAAAGATGAAGGCAAGCCAGGGTCACTGTCGGGGAGCAGGAGTCCCCGGTGAGAGCCAGCCACCCCCATTCACAGCCGGGCCCGCGGCACACAGTAGGGCCAACGAGGAACCCAGCTTGGCACACCCACCCTCCCCCCCCCCCCACCCCCGACCGGAGTCCCTGCCCCCACAGATCGCTCTGCAGCATCGGGCCCTGGGGATGGGGATGGGGACGGGGCCTTACTCTCTGAGCTGGACTGGGCATGGATTGTGGGTGGAAGACGAGGGACTAGCAGCCTGGACTTAGAAAGAGGAGGAAGGCTCTGCCAGGGCGATTGCGGACGGATGATGGGCACTTCCAGGCGGAGTGAAGAGCCAGGCAAGGCTTTCCCGTTCCAAATGGGACCAGCAGCCCAGGGGAGCTGGTGCCCCGAAAAATAGAAAAGGACGCCGAAAGGTGTCACCACCAGGTGACAGGTGCCACCAGGTGAGGGCGCTGTGCAGGCTGGCTCAGAAATTAGGCTTCATTCCCTGGTAAGAGGAATGCCTGAGGGTTCGATCCAGGTTCTGTGCATAAACGCTGCTCACAAGATCCAGAGATTTGACCATCTTGAACTAGCACCTGCTCTGTGCCGGGCCCTGATCTGGGCAGGGGACCCCAGCACAGCCTGTGCCTGCCTTCTGGGTGCTCCTGGTCCAGCTGGGAGGACAGACGTGTGCCCAGTGCCATCTGGGCTGGGTGCCCTGCCTAGACTTGTGCTTAAGGGCCTGGGCACCCGAGACAGGAGTATTCTTGTTGTGAGCAGACCACACCCTCAAGGAATTTGAAGTCCAGATAACAGCCGAGACCTGTTCTGCCTTTCCCTTCCCCTGGTGAGTGCTGACTGCTGTGTCAGAGAAGGAGCCGTGTGTCCTTGTTTTTCATGGTGGGCGAAGAGAGAACTGCGGGCAGGGCTCCCTCTGCCGCGCTCTCATTAACCCAGCGCATCCTCAGGCAAAGCTGGGCAAGAGGCCAACTGTGCCCCTGGTTCAGGGAGACAGTACCTGGCAACCCACAGCCAGGCCCACCCGTCAGGCCGTGTCCTCCCAGAGGACTCCCTTCCCGATAACCTTACCGGCTCGCCCCTCGCCTGGAAGATGTGGTGGAGGTGCCGAGCTGCCCAGCTGCGGTCCCAAACCTGGCCCCATCTCTGACCCCGCTTGCTTCCTGTCTTACCTGCTGTACGACTCACAATGCCAGGCCAGCCCAACACAGGAGTGCTGACTGCAGACCTGGGCTGTCTCCCTGTCTCTCTTGCGCTCACTCAGTGCATTTACTGAGCACACACTGAGCTGCAGGCACAGTTCTAGGAGAGTGAGGGGTACACTGGCCCCTTAAGCTCCATTCTCATCATCCTCACTCTTTGTCATTTATCGTTCTTGACAGGGGAGTGGGATGTGGGGGTGGTCATAGGCAGACAGGAATGTCTTCTAGGGGGGTTAACAAGATAGTTCCTCTGGTGACAGTTCTTGCTTGAGTGAGTCATGGAGGAAGTGGTCTCGGGAGAAGGGAGCGAGGGCAGCAGGACAAGCTGGCGGAAAGCTACCAAGCAAGGGCTTTGGAGGCTAGCCTGCTCACAGGAGCTCCCGTGAGGACCCCTGCAGGGAAGGGAACCCCTGCTGTGTTCCCTACCTCCCACTGCCCCCATTCAGTTCCTCCTGGGCAAGGGAAGCTCTGGGATGGTGCCCCACTGGTAATGGGGGTCTGGGTGGGAAGCCCACAGCATGGACAGGGGAGGAAGAGAATAGTTAGTAAAAATGGCAGGACATTGCTAAATGGGTAAGGGTTTCTGATTGTGATAACGTACAGTTAGGAAAATAAAACAGGGAAAGGGGCCCGCGCCGTGGCGTAGCAGGTAAAGCCGCTGTCTGCCGTGCCAACATCCCATATGGGCACGGGTTCAAGTCCCGGCTTCTCCACTTCTAATCCAGCTTTCTGCTATGGCCTGAGAAAGCAGTAGAAGATGGCCCCTGCACCCGTGTGGGAGACCCAGAGAAAGCTCCTGGGTTTTGCCTTCAGATTGGCTCAGCTCCGGCTGTTGCGGCCATCTGGAGAGTCAACCAGTGAATGGAAGACTCTCTGCCTCTGCCTCTCTGTAACTCTGCCTTTCAAATTAAAAAAAAAAAAAACAAAAACTTAAAAAAAACACACAGGGAAATATGGAAAGTGACTTGGGGTAGGAACAGGTCTAGACATGGTGCTCAGAGAAGGCGCTTAACATTCATGCTGAGACCTGCATGATGAAGAGACCCCAGCCCCATACAGATCTGGGGACCAGAGGCAGGAAGGTACTGGGCGTCTGTGAGAAGACAAGCACCGAGTTTGGGGCAGTGGTAGGTAGTGAAGGCAGCCCCACCTGATGAGACCATCCCCTTGACTGCTGACGCCTGGGGCCGCTTTCGGGGCCCTCCTGGCCCTGCAGGGGTAGGACCCAGCTCCGGGGAAGTTCAGAAGCCAGGGGAGTGCCACCTCATGGAACACTTCTTGAATAATTTTTTTGTTTTGTTAAAAAAAGTATTTCTTTCAAAGGCAGAGTTACAGACCGGGGCTGTGCCAGGCCAAAGCCAGGACCCATGTGGGTACAGGGGCCCAAGGACTTGGGCCATCGTCTGCTGCTTTCCCAAGTGCATTCGCACATTAGCAGGGAACTGGACTGGAAGTAGAGCAGCTGACACTGGAACTGGTGCCCGTATGGGATGCCTGTGACACAGCGGCTTAACCCACACTGAGCTACCATGCTGGCCCCTCTTTCACAGTTTAATTTAGGTATAATTGATAAAATCAAGTCTATATATTTACAATGTACAATTCAACATGTTTGATAATTTATTGAGCGAAATCATCCTCTGAATCAAGACATTAAGACACCCAATACCTCGAGGGAGAAGTCTTCTCTACTCCAATCACTACGTATTTTGATGGCATTTTCTAGAATTGTTCAGCATGTAGTTTGTGTCATCAGCTTCCTGCAGGGGAATTCTTTTGTTTGCCTGTGTTGTCACCTTTATCGACAATCCTTTCCTTTTCGTTGGTGAGTACTGCTCCACTTTATGAAAACACCACAGCGTTTGATTTTCTGTTCAGCTGTTGGAAATCTGGGCTGCTTTCTGCTTTGGGGTTACTCCAGTGAAGGCTTCCATAGGCCCGTCTGTAGAAGTCTTTGTGTGGACCAGTGCTTAAAGGCTTAGTAGCATGATGGCTAGATGGGATGGCAGGTGTGTGTTTGCTGTTTCGTGACGGAGGCAAGCTTTTCCCAAAGATAGTTGTACCGTGTCCCCATCAACCGTGAACAGAAGTTTCTGTTCCTTCGTGGCCTGAGCAGCATGTGTATGGTAAGCCTTTTTAATTTTAGTCACTGTAGTCCTGTGGTTTTAATTTGCATTTCTTTAACGGCTAATAATGGTGGGCATCTTCTCATGCCTTTATGTTACCCACTTTGATGAAGCAGTCGTTCCAGTCTTGCCCATTTAAAAGGTTGAATTATTTGTCTTGGTTTTTTTTTTTAAAGAATATTTATTTTAAAGGCAGGGTAAGAGAGACAAAGAGAATCTTCCATTTACTGGTCCACTCCCCAAATGGTTACAATAGCCGTGACCGATCCAGGCCACAGCTGCTGAAGCCAGGAGCCAGGAACTCCATCTGGGTCTCCCATGTGAGTGACAAGGGCCCAAGTATTCAGGCCATCTTCATTGCTTTCCCAGGTGCATTAGCAGGGAGCTGGATCAGAAACAGAGCAGCTGGGACTTGAACTCCCACTATGATTTGGGATACTGACATTGTAAGTGGCAATTTAACCTGCTGTGCCCCAATGCTGGCCTTGAATTATCTGTCTGACTGAATTGTAGTTCTTTTTTTTTTTTTTTTAAAGATTTATTTATTTATTTGAAAGAGTTACGCAGAGAAGGAGAGACAGAGAGAGTGAGAGGTCTTCCATCAGAGGGTTCACTCCCCAATTGGCCGCAATGGCTAGAGATGCGCAGATATGAAGCTAGGAGCCAAGAGCTTCTTCCCGGTCTCCCATATGGGTGCAGGGGCCTAAGGATTTGGGCCATCTACTACTTTCCCAGGCCATAGCAGAGAGCTGGATTGGAAGTGGAGCAACTGGGTCTTGAACCAGTGCCCATATGGGATGCCAGCACTTCAGGTGGTGGCTTTATCCGCTATACCACAGTGCCCCCCCCCCAATTGCAGTTCTTTAATTTGAGATAAAAGTCCTTTGTGTATGTGAAGGGATGGGGGAGGGGACAGGCAGGTGCTGTGGGACATCTTATATCAGAGCACCAGTTCAAGTCCGAGCTGCTCCATTTCCAGTCCAGCTTCCTGCTAATGTGCATGGGAAGGCGGTGGAAGGTGGCCCAAGTGGAGACTCAGACTTTGGCTTGGGCCAACCCCAGCTGTTCACTATGTGAGGAGTAGACTAGTAGATGGGAGATTCTTTCTCTCCCTCTCTTACTCTGTCTCTCCATCCACCTCTCTCTCTCTCTTCCACTTTGCCTTTCAAACAATTATTTTTTAAAGTCCTTTGTCAGCCATGTTTTGCAGTTATTTCCTCCCACTCTGTGGCTTGTCTTTTAGCATAAAACTTTTAAATTCTGATGAAGTCCAATTTATCAGCTTTTTTTTCTTCTATAGGTCAGGTCTTTGGTGTCATATTTGAGAACTGTCACCAAGCCTAAGGTAAATAAGATTTTCTCCTCTGTTTTCCTAGACTTTATGGTTTTAGCTTTACAATTTATGTTTGTCTCCCTTTTGTTTATATGTTGATTTTCATACAGATGTCAAATTGACTCTACCATTTATAGAAAAGACTGGCATTTCCCTCCCTGTCTGCAGGTGTCATCCTGTGACTGTGTATGTGTGGATCTGGCTTTCTATTCTTTTAGAAAAACTTTTAAAGAAACTTGTTGGGGCCAACACTGTGACTGCCAAAGTGGGTTAAGTTGCCTCCTGTGACGCCAGCATCCCATATCAGAGCAAGTTTGAGTCCTGGCTGCTCCACTCTGAGTCTAGCTGCCTGCTAATGCACCTGGGGAAGCAGTAGAAGATGGCCCAAGTGCTTGGGTTCCTGTACTCACATGGGAGATCTGGATGGAGATCCAGGCATCCTGGCTTAGGCCTGGCTCAACCCCAGCCACTGCTGTCATCTGGGGAGTGAACCAGTAGATGGAAGGTTTCTCTCTGTGTATGTACATGTGTGTGTATATATAACTCTGCCTTTCAAATAAATTAATTGATTAAAAAAGAAGAAACCAGTTTCATATATTTGAAAGGCAGAGGTGGGGAGGGTGAGAGATCTCTTCTCTGCTGCTTCACTCTCCAAATGGCTAGACTCAGAAACAGAGCCAGGACTTGAACTCTGGCGCTCTGATGGGATGTCAGTGTTCCAAGCAGCGTCTTAACCACTGGACCAAGTGCCTGCCCCTTTGCTCTCTGGTCTCTCCCTTGGCCTCTCTATTCTGGCACCAATGCCCTATTTTCTTAATTATTGTTGCTTACAATAAGTCTTAATATCTGGTAGTGTAAATCTCCCCAAAATTTTTTTCAAGATTGCTTTGGCTTTCTAGGTTCTTTGTATTTTCATATAAATTTTAGAATTAGGATGTCAGTTTCCATAACCAAGTCCTCCTGCTCACTGTTCAAAGCTCTGTCTCTTCTCATCGCTGGGGGCTCCCACCAGTCTTCAGAGGGTCATCTGAGACCGGCGCTGTGGCTCACTAGACTAATCCTCTGCCTGTGGCACCAGCACCCCGGGTTTTAGTCCCGGTTGGGGTGCCGGGGTCTGTCCTGGTTGCTCCTCTTCCAGTCTAGCTCTCTGCTGTGGCCCGGGAGGGCAGTGGAGGATGGCCCAAGTGCTTGGGCCCTGCACCCGCATGAGAGACCAGGAGGAAGCATCTGGCTCCTGGCTTTGGATCGGTGCAGCGCGCCGGCCGTAGCAGCCATTTGGGGGGGGTGAACCAACGGAAGGAAGACCTTTCTCTCTCTCTCTCTGTCTCTCTCTCTCACTCATTCACTGTCTAACTCTGCCTGTCAAAAAAAAAAAAAAAAAAAGAAGAAGAAGAAGAAGGTCATCTAATGAACCTGGACTCCCAGCCCAGGAACAGTCTAAACAAACCAGGGGCCCGTTCTCTTTGATGGTGTGTATGTGTCTGTGTTTAAGATTTATGTAATTATTTGTCACAGAGAAAAAGAAAGAGATCTATCTTTCATTCAATGGTTCAGTCCCCAAGTAGCTTCTGGGGGTAGTGACTGGGGCTGGGGAGGCAGAAGCCAAGACCCTGGAACTCTATCTGGGTTTCCCACGTGGGTGCAGGGGCCCAAGCACTTGAGCCATCTTCCATTGTTCCCAGGTGCATTAGTAGGGAACTGGAGCAGAAGCAGAGGGCACCCAGGACTCGAGCCAGTGCTCATGTGGGATGCTGGTGCCATAGGCAGCGCCACAACACCAGCCCCCACACTGTGTGTGCTTTAAGGTTACTCTCACTAACAGTGCAGTTAGTGACTTCAGGTCAGTCATGGGCACCAGCAGTGGTACATGGTGATTTTCAGTTTCCTCTGTTTCCATGAACTATCCAGGAAGGAAAGTCTTCACTTAGGCTTTTCCGTGTTCAGTGTATCCTGTGATTTCTCTGCTGAGCTTGGTGTTGACAGGAGTGGGAAGGGGCTGCAAGAGGCCTGGGTCGAGCAGGGGTGGTTGCTGTCCCTCATGCCCTGGTGCTGCTACCCCAGATGCTCCCAAGCCAGTGTTCCTTCAAACACCCACAGATGTGCCTTGGAATCTGCAAACTCTATGAAAAATTTTTTTTTCTCTTTTCAGAGAAAATAAATTTCTGCTGCCTCTACTATGGTTTGGATGCTGCCTGCTCCCCAGAGGCCCAGGTGTCACAGGCTTGGTCCCAGGGCAGCACTGTTGGGAGTGGTGAAGCCTTTAGGAGGAGGCACCTATGGGAGGTCCCCAGGTGACCAGGGACTGCCTGAAGGGGATGACAGGGGTCTGATCTCTCCCTCTTTCTGGCTGTAGAGGGAACCACTCATGCCCAGTGCATTCCTTCCATGAAGAGCTGGCCTCGGCAGAGGCCCAAACCAATGGGGCTGCCCCATCCTGGACTTGAACCTCTCTTACACAAAACTGTGAGCTCAGTACCTCTGTTATTCTGTAAGTTGCTTCAGGTGTTTTGTTGTAGTAACACAAAGCTGACTGATACAGCATATTCTGTGTCCCCTGGCTTGCCACCTCATTAGCACAAAGTGCCAGAGACCCTGAGAACCTGCGTCTGGCTTTGAATAGTGAAGCTTGATGAAGGAGGAAGGAAGCCAAGCAGGCACAGGAGCCGTGAGTTCCACTGGTGAGTGAAAGACTTCAAAGGCAGCAGGAGAATGGGAAGTAGACTGGGACTGTGCAGCATGGCCCGGCAGAGAACACAGGCTGGCTGAACTCTGCCGTGGACATGGGGACCAGATCACAGCCAAAGAGCATTCTTTTCTATGAAAAACACATTTTGTTACCCTGTTAAAATGTTACACTTCAAAAATATATATTCATTAATTTATTTAAAAGGTAAAGTCCAGAGAGGGGGAGAGACAGAGATCTTCCATCCACTGGTTCACTCCCCAAATTGCCTCAATAGCCAAGGCTGGGCCAGGCCTAGGCCAGGACCCCTGAACTCTACCCAGATCTCCCATGTGGGTAGCAGGGACACAGGCACTTGGGCCATCTCCTGCTGCCTTTCCAGGTGCATTAGCAGGGAGCTGGATCAGAAGTGGAGCAGCCGGGACTTGGACCAGCAACATGGGATGCTGATGTTGCAGGTGGCAGGTTAACCCAATTCGATAGCCAGCCCCTAAATGTTAGGGGTTTTATTTTGTTGTATAGTTAAATTTATAAATTTATTGTGATTTTATATTTACATGAGAGCTGTAAATGAATATATATATTTTTAAACAAGATTTTTGGTGGATTAATTTTCTTTTAGTTTTTTTTCTTTATTGGAAAGGTAGAGTTACAGAGAGAGATATTACCTTCCATCAACTATTTCACTCCCCAAATAGCTGCAATGGTTGGGCCAGGCTGAATCCAGGAGCCTAGAATTCCATTGAGGTCTCCCATGTGAGTAGCAGGAGCCCAAGGACTTGGGCCATCCTACACTGCTTTCCTAGGCACATTAGCAGGAAGCTGGATTGAAAGCAGAGCACCTGGGACTTGAGCCAGTGCTCCCATACGGGATGGTGGTGTCACAAGCAGAGGCTTAACCTGCTGAGCCAGAATGCCAGCCCCTACATAGACAAGTTAAGAACATGCAAATATTCTATTGCTTATAAAAAATTTCTCCTAGATTTTACATCCATTTGTGATTCTTACTTGATCCAATCTTTACCATAATGGTGGCAGAATGTTAGTTTTCCAACTCTAACACTCACTTCATATTCCAGTTGGCTTATAGTAATAAGCCAGATTACCTTTCTCCCTATTATTTGATCTATCTATTTTTTCTTAAAGATTTAGATATTTATTTGAAAGTGACAGTTACACATAGAGAGAAGGAGAGACAGAGAGAGAGAGAAAAAGGTCTTCCATTTGCTGGTTCACTCCCCAGTTGGCTGCAACGGCCAGAGCTGTGCCTATCCAAAGCCAGGAGCTAAGAGCTTCTTCCAGGTCTCCCACCTGGGTGAAGGGGCCCAAGGACTTGGGCCATCTTCTACTGCTTTCCCAGGCCATAGCAGAGAGCTGGATTGGAAGTGGAGCAGCCAGGACTTGAACCCGCACCCATATGAGATGCCAGCACTGCAGGCAGCAGCTTTACCTGCTACGCCACAGTGCCGGACCCTATCTATTTATTATTGATATAGAGTTACTAATTTCTGTTTTTCAATGGTTTTCTTTTTTTTTAAATTTTATTTATTTATTTATTTATTTGAGAGGCAGAGTTACACACAGTGAGAGGGAGAGACAGAGAAAGGTCTTCCATCCACTGGTTCACTCCCCAAATGGCCATAATGGCCGGAGCTGTGCCAATCCGAAGCCAGGAGCCAGGTGCTTCCTCCCAGTCTCCCATGTGGGTACAGGTGCCCAAGCACTTGGGCCATCTTCTACTGCTTTCCCAGGCCACAGCAGAGAGCTGGATTGGAAGAGGAGCAGCCGGGACTAGAACCAGCACCCATATGGGATGCTGGCACTGCAGGCAGAGGATTAACCTACTGTGCCACGGCGCCAGCTCCTTTCAATGGTTTTCAATTCACTTAATTATTTTCATTTTTTAAAAAAGATTTATTTATCTATTTATTTGAAAGTCAGAGTTACACAGAGAGGAGAGGCAGAGAGAGAGAGAGAGATCTTCCATCCGATGGTTCACTCCCCAGATGGCCGCAACAGCTGGAGCTGTGCCAATCCGAAGCCAGGAGCCAGGAGCTTCTTCCTGGTCTCCCACGTGGGTCCTTGGGCCATCTTCTGCTGCTTTCCCAGGCCATAGCAGAGAGCTGTATGGGAAGTGAAGCAGCCAGGTCTCAAACTGGCGCCCTTATGGGATGCCGGCGCTTCAGGCCAGGCCATTATTCCACTGCCCCACAGCGCTGGCCCCTATTTTCATTCTTAAATGGTTGGGCTCTCCCCCAGAAATGCTGACAGAGTTCTAAAGTACAGCTTGGGAACTGGGATTTTTTTTTTTGAAGATTTTATGTATTTATTTGAGAGGTAGAGTTACAGATAGAGGGAGAAACAGAGAGAGGTCTTCCATCTGCTTGCTCACTCCCCAAATGACCACAACAGCTGGAGCTAAGCCAATCTGAAGCTAGTAGCCAAGAGCTTCTTCCGGGTCTCCCACACGGGTGCAGGGACCCAAGGACTTGGGCCATCTTCCACTGCTTTCTCAGGCCATAGCACAGAGCTGGATCTGAAGAGGAACAGCCAGGATACAAACCAGTGCCCACATCGGAAAATGGCACTGCTGGTAGAAGCTTAGCCTACTATGCCACATGAACCTGTAACACTAATCCTTGTAGGTTGTTGGTTTCCCTCATCAGAGCACCTGGGTTCAAGTCCTGGCGCTGTTTCTAACTCCTGTTTCCTATTAATGTGCACCTTTGGAAGCGGCAGGTTGATGGATCCTTGACACCCCCAAGGAAGATCTGAATTGAGTTCTGGGCTCTTGGCTTCAGCCTGCACTGTTGTGGGCATTTGGTGAGTGAACAAGTGGATGGAAGAGCACACTCTGTCTCTGTGTCTGCCATCAAAATATGTAAAATTGATTTAAAAAATAAAATTATGCAGTGTTTTCCAGTACATACTTGTATCTACCAATTTACAGGTTGTAAATTGAGAGAAAGGACAATATCAGGTTAAGATTTTATTTATTTATCTGAGAGGTAGAGTTACAGACAGTGAGAGGGAGAGACAGAGAGAAAAGTCTTTTTTCTCTTGGTTCATTCCCCAAATGGCCACAATGGCTGGAGCTGCGCCGATCCGAAGACAGGAGCCAGGAGCTTCTTCCCATCTCCTACGTGGGTGCAGGAGCCCAAGCACTTTGGCCATCCTCTACTGCTTTCCCTGGCCACAGCAGAGAGCTGGATTGGAAGAGGAGAAGCCAGGACTAGAACTGGTGCCCATATGGGATGCCAGCGCCACAGGTGGAGGATCAACCTACTGCGCCACGACGCCAGCCCCTGATGTCAGGTTCTTAAGAGAATAGTGAAATCCATGTCTATACAAGGAGTTGTCTACTATGTACATGGTAGTTTTATATCTTGATAGCCAAAATTTAGAAACAGCTCAGGCGTCTGTCACCTGGGCAGTGGGTCAGCTGTGGTAGAGTGATGCAGTAGAATAGCTCCTATGCTCAGCAATGAAAAGGTGCAAACCACTGAGGATTGTTACAGCATGAGTGACGCTGAGCAGTGTGTTGACTCGAAGGAGCCAGACACAGAATGCTGTGCAGCAGTCCATCCCTTATCCATGGGACATGGGTTCCAAGATATCCCATGGACTCCTGAAACTGAGGAGAGTCCAAACCCTGTAGACTGTGTTTTCCTGTGTATATATTATACCTATGATAACAGTTTAATGTATAAATTAGGCACAGTAAGAGATTAACCAATAACTAATAAAAAATGACAACCCTGTGTTATAATTAAAGGGGTTTAAAACTCACTTTTTCTGGAATTTTCCACGTAGTGTTTTTGGACTGAAGTTGATTGCAGATAACCGAAACCACAGAAAGCTTAACCGCAGATAAAGGGTGGGGGTGGGGCTACTGGATGCTATAGGATTCCTTTTTTTCCTTTTTAAAGATTTACTTATGTATTTGAAAGTCAGAATTAGAGAGAGAGAGAGAGATCTTCCATCAACTGGTTCACTTCCCAGATGGTTGTAATGGTCAGGGCTGAGCCAGGCTAAAGCTAGGAGCTTCCTCCAGCTCTCTCATGTGGGTGCAAGGGCCCAAGCACTTGAGCCATCATCTGCTGCTTTTCTAGGGCCATCAGCAGAGAGCTAGATTGGAAATGGAGTTGCTAGGACTCAAACTGGCGCCCATATGGGATGCTGGCACTGCGCCGTGGCTTTATCTACTATACCACAGTGCTGGTGCCTAAGATTCTCTTTGTAAGAGGTTCTAGAAAGGACAAATTTTATCTCTAGTAACAGAAAGCAGATTAGGGGATGGATTGGGAATGGGTGTAAATGCAGTAAACAACTAAAACAGTTTGGTTATGGGTTTATGCAACAGGAACCCTTGGAATTTCCCAAGTGACAAGTCTCTTATGTAATTCATAAGAAGCTGCTTCCCACCATTCCTGGGTTTGAGCCAATGAGGGTGATTACTGGTGGCCCCCAGAAAGCTTCAGTTTGGAGACTCCTTAGCAAAGGAACCACCCACATGGTTAGAGGCTTGGAACCTTCAACCCCTGCCTCCCTCCATCCCTGCCTTGTGGGTAGAGTGGGGGCCTGGAGATTGAGTTTAGTCACCTGTGGTCAACAATGAATAAATTGTGCCTACATAGTTAAACCACCATACAGACCTAAGGTTGGGGCTTGGAGAACAACAGTTGTAGAACAGGGAGAAGGGCACACCCAGAGAGGGCAGGAAACTTGTGCCCTGCACCCCACCCCTTGCCCTGTATGTCCCTTGTGGCTGTGCCTGAGTTGCACCGCCCTAATAACCAGCAAGCATGCATGAAGCACTTCCTTGAGCTTGGTGAGTCTGTTGTGTAAACTCCGGAATTTGTTGTCTGCCTGACAGCAACGCGGATAGCCCGGGCACCCCTTTGTAGCTGGCATCTGAAGTGAGGGCAGTCTTGTGGGACCAAACCCTTGACCTCTGGAGTTAGCGTCAGAATTGAATTCAGTTGATGGAAGAGCCATTGGACAATATATATGTGCAGTCGAGGAAAGAAAGAACTCCAGAAGGTACACTTTGGGGAAGTGAAGATGTGTGTCTTCACAATGAGGGTGGTTATGGGCACCGTGGTTTGGATGTGGTGTGTCCTGCAAAGGTTCCTGTGCTGCTGGAATCCTGGTCCTCAGTGTGGCTGTGTTGGGAGGTGGCGGGGTCTGGGGTAAAGTCCTCAGGTCATTGGGGTCACTGCCACTCAAGGGATAAAAACGTAGCTCTGATGAGCCCCTGAGTCAGTTCCCCGGGAGAGTGAGCCCAGCTCTGAGGCTGTCTGGCTCCTGTCTGGTGTTGGCACCCATGCAAACTCCCCCCATGGTGTCCACTGCTGTTAGGCCCTTACCTCAGGCTCACTGATGTGAGCCAGGAGCTTTTTCTGGGTCTCCCACGTGGGTGTAGGGGCCTTAGGACTTGGGCCATCTTCCACTGCTTTCCCAGGCCATAGCAGAGAGCTGGATCAGAAGAGGAGCAGCCGGGACTTGAACGGGCACCCATATGGAATATAGGCACTACAGGCGGAGGCTTACCCTACAACGCCACAGCACCAGCCTTATTATTTTTTAAGATGTATTTTCTTTATTTGAAAGGCAGGATTACAGGGAGAGAGAGAGAAAGAGGTGTCTTTCATCCATTGGTTCACTCCCCAAAACCAAAGCCAGGAGCCAGGAGCTTCTTCTGGGTCTCCCACTTGGATGCAAGGGCCTTAGGACTTAGGTCATCTTCTGCTGTTTCCTAGCCTCATTAGCAGGGAGCTAGATCAGAAGTGGAGCAGCTGGGACTTGAACCAGTGCACATATGGAATGCGGGCACCACAAGCAGCGGCTTTACCCTCCATGCGACAGTGCTGGCCCCAGACTACTCTACTTCTGATCCAGCTTCCTGCTAATGTTTATCCTAGGAGGCGGCAGGTGATGGCTCAAGTACTTGAGTCCCTGCTGCCAACATGGGAGACATGGATTGAATTCCAGCCTCTGATTTGCGCCTGGCCCATCCCTGGCTGTTGTGGGCATTTGGGGGAGTAAACCAGCAGATGGAGGATCTCTCTCTCGATCTGTGTGTGTGTGTGTGTGTCATTCTGTGCCTTTAAATAAAAATGCAAAGAACTTAAAAAATTTAAAAGCTTATTTTTGAAAATGATTTATATATTTATTTGAAAGAGCTACAGAGAGAGGAGAGATCTTCCCCAGATGGACACAATGGCCAGGGCTGGGCCAGGGTGAAGCCAGGACCCAGGAGCTTCTTCTGGGTCTCCCACACAGGTGCAGGCGTCCAAGCATCTTCTGTGAGTTTTCTCAGGCCATTAGCAGGGAGTGGATCAGAAGTAGAACAGCGGAGACGCCAACCAGCATCCACATGAGATGCTGACGTTGCAGGTGGTGGCTTTGCCCATTATGCCACATGCTGGCCCCTAAAAGTTTATTAAAAAAAAAAAAAAAAGAAGCAAAATGTGGCACTGAGGGGTTGAGCAAACAGGAGATTCAAATCCAGAATAAGGGACTCAAGCAGTCCAAGAGAGTGATCCGTCCAAAGCAGCAGGAAAGAGGAGAGCAGGGGCTGTAAGAGACTTCAGTGGTGAAGTGAAGCATTGTGGGAGGTGACTCCACAAGGCAGAGTTCGGGACGTGTTATCCTAAGTACATAGAAAACTCCAGTTGGTCCTGGCCCTGGGGCCAACATGGAAAGGAGAGTGGTCAGGCATATCAAGCTGTATAAACTAGTGAGTGGAAGTTCCTGGCGGAGGAAGAAGGGAGGGGGAGCGGATGGCAGGTAGCTGTGAGAGACAGGAAGAGCGGTCTCCATCACATTCCCCACTCAGGATGCCCTGGGTGAGGCAACTTCCTCGTCCCCTCTCTGGGTCTCAGCCTGTCCAGCATGCTTTCCCTGAGTAGCCTCATTACATGTCTGTTCCTTATCATCAGAAAGAGACCCCAGTGTAAAAGTTCATAAGGAAATGGGAAAAAATTGTAGTAAGTAAGCAAATAACCCAATACATAAGGATTTCTTAGAAACGAATACTAAAAAGACAAATGCTGTGATAGAAAAATGGACAGATGACAGGGACAGACAGTTCACAAAAGAAGAAACATAGATGGATAATAAACATGAAAAATGGCCGGCGCCACGGCTCAATAGGCTAATCCTCCACCTAGCGGCGCCGGCACACCAGGTTCTAGTCCCGGTTGGGGTGCCGGATTCTTTCCCGGTTGCCCCTCTTCCAGGCCAGCTCTCTGCTGTGGCCCGGGAAGGCAGTGGAGGATGGCCCAAGTGCTTGGGCCCTGCACCCCATGGGAGACCAGGATAAGTACCTGGCTCCTGCCATCGGATCAGCACGGTGCGCCGGCCACAGCGTGCCAGCCGTGGCGGCCATTGGAGGGTGAACCAACGGCTAAAGGAAGACCTTTCTCTCTGTCTCTCTCTCTCACTATCCACTCTGCCTGTCAAAAAAAAAAAAAAAATGTTTATTCTCTCTAGGGAGATTTCAGCGAATATAATTACTTCTTTTTTTTTTTTTTTTGCCTGTCTATTTGACAACAGCGGGGCAAGTTAGTGTGGGCATAGAGAAGTGGCCACTGCCTCCACCAGTGAGAAAGGACCAGATGGAAATGTGAGTGCTCCCTCTCACTGTGTGTCCAGGTTCTTCAACAAAGGAACAAAGGAGAGTGGGGATGAGCAGGGATGAGGGATGAGGATGGCTTTGGGGGAAGGGTGCAGTGACAAATTGAGCTAGGAGACGCTGGATATTATGGGTGAATGGATCGATTTTGTTCATGGCCATTTTAAATACACTATCTTTCTTGAAAAACTAAGCACAGGGGCCTATGTGTTTAGGTTATGATGCCCACATCCCACATTGGAGTGCCTGGACTTGGCTCTGAACTCCAACTTTCAGCCAATGCAGATCCTGGGAGGCAGCGTCAAGTGGTTCAGGTATTTGGGTTCCCACCACCCATGTGGAAGACACAGGTTACTGAGTTCCTGGCTTCTGCTAGCCAGGAGCTAGTTCCTGCCACCCCTAGCTAATGCAGGTGGCAACTCTGTCTCTTTCTTTCTCTCTCTCTCCCTCTCAAAAGAAAATAAAATTAAACCTAAGCACAAAAGCTGAAATTTATGATTTCTTTAAAATAAACACATGTGGGGAGGCCAGTGCTATGGCTCACTTGGTTAATCCTCCGTCTGTGCCGGGTTCTAGTCCCACCTGCTCCTCTTCCAGTCCAGCTCTCTGCTGTGGCCCAGGAAAGCAGTGGAGGATGGCCAAAGTGCTTGGGCCCCTGCACCTGCATGGGAGACCAGGAAGAAGCACCTGGCTCCTGGCTTCGGGCCGATGCAGCACCGGCCGTGGTGGCCATTTGGGGAAAGAACCAACGGAAGGAAGACCTTTCTCTCTGTCTCTGTCTATAACTCTACCTATCAAATAAAAATAAATAAATAAATAAATACATGTGGGGCCAATGCTGTAGCGTAGCGGGTAGAGCGCCACCTGCAGTGCTGGCATCCCATATAAGACACCAGTTCAAGTCCTGGCTGCTCCACTTCCAATCTAGTTCTCTGTTATGGCCTGGGAAAGCAGTGGAAGATGGCCCAAGTTCTTGGGCCCCTGCACCCACGTGGGAGACCTGGAGGAGGCTTCTGGCTCCTGGCTTCAGATCGGCACAGCTCTGGCCTTTGGGGCCAATTGGGGAGTAAACCAGCGGATGGAGGACCTCTCTCTCTCTCTGCCTCTCCTTTTCTCTGTAACTCTTTCAAATAAATACATCTTTAAAAATAAATAAATACATGCATGGGGCCGGTGCTGTGGTGTAGCGGGTTAAGCTGCCATCTGCAGCGCCGGCATCCCCCAGGGGCTCCAGTTTGCATCGAGCTCCCTGCTAATGCACCTAGGAAAGCAGTGGAAGATGGCTCAAGTCCCTGGGCCCTTGCTCCCACGTGGGAAACCCAGATGAAGTTCTGGCTCTTGGCTTTGGTATGCCCAGCCATAGCTGCTGTGGCCATTTGGGGAGTGAACCAGTGAGTGGAAGATCTCTCTCTGTAACTCTTTCAAATAAATAAATCTTTAAAAGCGAAATCCATGCCTATTATAAATGTCTCCTCACTGCTCCCACTCTTAGGCCCTCTCTCCACATCAACCACTCTTAATAGTTTGTGCATCTTTCCAATAAGCTTGTTTGTCTGAGCTCATATGTGTGAGAATCGTGTCCCTTTTCAACATGAAAGGAAGCCTACTTCACTCAGTGCATCTCCACGTAACACCAAATCTTGGCGGTCATTCCGTATCATACCTACCAGTATGCTAGTGGGTGCTCACCTCATGTTTCCCAACAATGCAGAGCCACTTTCTAGATGGCCTGTTTTTTATTTAACCAGTTTTCTATGATGGTAGGTGAGATTGTAGCCATCACTGCAAACAGTGGTACTGCAAACAGTCCTGCAATGCATATCATTGTGTATTTTTTTATATACACAAGTACTGGGTATGTAGTGGATGTATTCAATCTATTCATCATCAATAGCTCAGAGATATAGACAGGGGCCAGCATTGTGGCATAGTGGTAAAGCCACTGCCTGCAATGCCAGCATCCCATATGGGTGCTCGTTTGTGTCTCAGCTGCTCCACCGCTGATCCAGCTCCCTGCTAATGGCCTGGGAAAAGCAGTGAAGATCACCCAAGTGCTTGGGCCCCTGCCACTCACGTGGGAGACCTGGATAAAGCTCCTGACTCCTAGCTTTGTGTTGGCTCAGCCCTGCCCATTGCAGCTGTGAGGGGAAGTGAACCAGGTCATTGGAAGATCTCTCTCTCTCTCTCTCTCTCTCTCTCTCTCTTCCCCTTCTCCCCCTCTCTCTGTAACTCTTTAATTTCAAGCAAATTAATAAATCTTTATACACACACACACACACACACACTCCCAGGGGTGGCATTTCTGGGTCAAAGGATATGCATATGGATATAAATAATTTATTTGGAAAAGCATCCTGCAGATTATATCATAGTCAGGATATATTTAACTCAGTCTCCCACTCCTACATCTAAAATAGGAAATGATGATTTCCATCAATAAAATAGTCTAATACCTCAAATTACCTTTTAGATTATCAAAGAAAAACCTAATTTCCCATGGTTTTGTTCTGTTTCACCCTTGAAGAACATTATATACTTTAGCTAAAAGAGAGGGAGAGAGAGAGAATTTTCCATCCATTGGTTCACTACCCAAATGGCCTCAATGGCCAGGGCTGGGCCAGGTTGAAGCCAGGATCCAGGAGCTTCATCCAGGTCTCTCATGTGAGTGCAGGGGCCCAAGGACTTGGGCCATCTTCTGTGGGCTTTCCCAGGCACATTAGCAGAAAGCTGGATCAGAAGTGGGGCAGCCAGGACTCGAACAGGCACCCATATGGAATGTCAGCACCACAGGCAGCAGCTTAACCTGATACACCATAGTGCCAGCCCCTAGCATCCACATTAATGCTTTTATTTCTATATACCCTGCCCTTCCCTAATCTTGGGCCTCAGGAAGTGGCTTTCTAACTGGCCTCAAAGCCTTACAGTCTTTCAGACTTCCCTGGAATAATTCTTGTAGTGAAATAATACTTTTAAAACGGCCAAATCAAGAGCCAAATCTAAACACCTCTTTCTAGATAGGGTTTCCAGGGCTGGTCTCAACCCAACTCTGAGCTGACCTCCATCACTCCCTCCAGTCAGAACATTCGTCCATGGTGTCCCCAAACACACAGTACTCATTTTCTTGCTTTTGTGTCTGCTTTTCCCCCTTATCTGAAGAAGCCTTCCTCCAGCTCTCCACCTGCAGAAACCCTGCATACTTTGCTAGTCCACCCCGAGTCTTGCTTCTTTCCTTGACCGCCCTAGAGTAGGATAATTCCTCCCCTCAGAACCCTATTAAACTCTTTCCTATCGCACTTACCTTTGCTGGAGTGTCTCTTGCTCACAAGGTACTTCGAAAATTCATGGAAGGGGCTGGCTGCTGCGGCTCAGTGGGTTAAAGCAGCGGTCTGCAGCACCAGCCTCCCCTGTGGGCCCGGTTCAAGTCCCAGCTGCTCCACTTCCAATCCAGCTCCCTGCTAATAGCCCTAGGAAAGCAGTGGAGGATGGCCCACGTCCTTGGACCCCTGCACCCAAGTGGGAGACCCAGAAGAAGCTCCTGGTTCCTGGCTTCAGATTGGCTCAGCAGCAGCTGTTGCGGCCATTTGGGAGCCATTGTATGGCTATATGCCATACAATTTTAATTTAAAAAAAGTTCATGAAGGGGCTGGCGCTGTAGTTCACTTGGTTAATCCTCCGCCTGCAGTGCCAGCATCCCATATGGGCGCTGGTTCTAGTCCTGGTTGCTCCTCTTCCAGTCCAGCTCTCTGCTGTGGCTCAGGAGGACAGTGGAGGATGGCCCAAGAGCTTGGGCCCCTGCACCCGCATGGGAGACCAGGAAAAAGCACCTGGCTCTTGGCTTCGGATTGGCGCAGCGCCGGCTGTAGCAGCCATTTGGGGGTGAACCAGCGGAAGGAAGACCTTTCTCTCTGTCTCTCTCTCTCTCTCTCTGTCTATAACTCTGCCTGTCAAATAAAGAAAAAAAAAATCACGGAAACATGGAATTAAAAGATAAGTTTAGAGTTAGCCATTTGGCTTAGTAGCATCTCACACTGGCATGCCTGAGTTTGAATCCTGGTTCTGCTCCTGATTCCAGCTTCCTGTTAATGCAGACCCTAGGGAGCAGCAGGCAGTGGCTTGAGTAGCTCTGCAATAAGAGACCAGGCAGGCTTGGCCATAGCGGGCCTGTGGGTAGTGAACCAACAGACAAAACTCTTTCTCCTTTGCTCTCTCTCAATTACATTTTTGCAAAGATGTTTATTTTTGTGGAACAAAATTTCGGAACCCACGAAGAGCTTTTTCCTAATACGCATTTCCATGAACTTTTTGACAGTCTCTCAATAAGCAGTTCTGGTAACTGCATTATTTGGAACACGTGGCAATCAGAATTGTATTCTGCGCCGAAAATCAACTTCTCAGGGGGAAAGAAAAAACGAAATTCTCTTCCACAAATGTGGGGCTGGGAGTTGCAGGGGTACTAAACTTACAGCTAAGCTCACACCCGGTCTTCCCTTTCCAGGTGAGGGAACAGGCTGGGTTTATGGCAACAAGCTCGCTGGTTCTAGTTTCTGCATACGCGAGTATCCGGAGCGATGCAAGCAGAGGCCAGGCTCTCTCCAGAGGTCTAGGACAAACCCTGGGCCACTTCCATTTCCTGAGGTTCTCGCCGTGTAGGAAACGGATGTAACCGCGCGTTACAAAAAAACGGTGGCGTCTTTTGAATCTTTGCATGGCGCCCTCGTTCTCCCTCAACTCCCTCGCTGTGCCCTGGTGTCTCATCTTCCTGATGGAAACAACACTAATGGAAAGGTGAAATAACCTCGCAATTGCACTGTTCCGGGCTGTGCATTATGTTGGACTCCTGGGCCCACAGCGATGACTGTGCAATAACGGAGGCGCCAGCTTGCAACGCGCAATGCGGGCGAGGCAGCCGCGCCGGTCCCGTGTGCTCCCGTCGGGGTCCGTCCCCGCAGCACGACCCATAGCCCTTCCGGACGACCAACCAGGTCTCCCACCCATTCTGCCGACAGCCATTGGTCCCCTCGGAGACCGGTACGGAATGCCTGACCCGGGTCCCGGCTCTGGGGACCCCAAAACGTGGAGGACCACAAGAGCAGGCTGGAAAGGCCAGGCGGCGAGCCCACTAAGGCACCAGGGCAACGCGACGCAGGAACGCCAGCCCACACCGCCCCGCCCAGAACGCGCGCGCCCGCGGCTCCGAGTCGCGGCCCGCCCCCTTGCCTTCTGCCCAACCAAAGGCCACTTCCTGCCTCACTCCAGGCCAATCCTCACACTCCACGAAGAATAGCCCTAGGGGGCGTATGGGAAGGTGCATAGAGCGATGGCCACGCCGACCAACCGGGTCGCGGAGCCTGCGCGGCGAGGCGGGACTTGGCGCTGGTCATAGCTACTCAACAGCGAGGGGCGGGCGCAGGGCCGGGCTTCGCGCTGTGGGGTCGCTCGCGCGGCGGCGGTAGCTGAGGCCTCTTGGTTCTGCGGCACGTGACGGTCGGGCCTCCTCTGCCGCCGTCTCCACTGCAGCGCGGGGCCAGGTGTGTGGGTAGAAGGCATCGGCATCGCCGGCTCTAGGTGAGAGGGGAGGCCTGCGCCCGTCCTCGAGCCTGTGAGGCCCCCCCCGGGGCCCTGGGAAAGGGCGCTGCGGCCGAAGGGTCGGGCGTGGCCAGGGGCCCAGGGGTCGGGCTGGCTCTCGAGGGCCCGGGCCCTGGCGGCCGCGAGGGGCGAGCCCCAGCTTGGGTCGCGGAGCCGGGCCTAGGCCTCGCCGCCGGGGTCGGGAGGCGTGGCAGGTGCCCCAGGGCCTCCCTTGACCTCCGGGAGAGCTAACTTATTCCTGGGGCTTTCTTAGGCCTGTTATTGGCTGTCTGGGCAGTCGCGAGGTGGGCTGGAGTGGGGTGGGGCCTAGTAGGTGCCCCCTAAGTAGTGGAGAACGGGACTATCTGACCGAGAGAGAATAATCAGGGTTAGCGTTACAGGTTCAGTGTTTGAAAATAAGAGGAGAGAGCGAACACTGGGCTCGAGCACCCTGAAGAGTGCGGAGAACGTGCTAGAAGGCGCAGTGGTGGAAAAAGTTAAGTCTCAACAATAACAGCACCAGCCGTGGTGAGGGGAGTAAGGCAGGCAGCGATTCTCTGGACGCCTCAAAGTGGAGAGCGGTCGGGAGATGGCCTGCCGCACCTCGTTTTACACTGGAGGAAACTGAGGCCTGGAGGTACGAAGTGCCTGGCCCAAGGTCATGCGATCGCTTTAACGAGCGCGCTGAGCTCACGGTTGAGGGCTAGGTGGGTGGCTTTGGTGTAGCGGTTAAGGCTAAGGCCCTGGTTCAAGCGCTTCACGGGGCTGTTGCTCCGTGAACTTGCCCCGTTTCCAGTAGTGGATGTAATCATAACCCGACGCACTTCAGTTAAGAGGGAATAAAATGGGACAGGGACTACAGACTGAATGGCTTGGGCCACGACATTGGCGTTTTAGTCTTCAGAGTGGGTTGAGGGGTGTTTCCCAGACTTGCATTCACAGAGAGGGAGTAATTGAATCGGGTGGATTAACTGCTGGATATGACACAATTACCGGTCGAGGGAAGTTAAACTGAGTGAATATTAAAAGCCCCAGAGGACAAAGGTGAATCCCAGTTAAGTTTCTTCACCTCAAATTTAGGAAATGGAGAGTTTCGCTTAATTTTTTTTAATAAACCAAGTTTTTTTAAGGTTCCGAATCGTACTGCTCCTTAGCATTGGTCGGTATCTCTGTCTTCGCAGCAGTGGTTGAGGGTCACAGGTAGAACCACCTGCCACGTTTGCTATAATTAAACTTGCACCCGAGAGACCAGAGTGGGAGTTCCTCCTTTGCAGCAGCCGAGGCCTCCGTGAACTGTGCAGTGTGGAGTGAATGTCCCACAACAGAAATTTTCCAGCCTCTCTGAAAATGAGTGTCAGCATCCACCCACCTCACTATCTTAACCCCGCAGTTGTGTTGAGTGCATTATCTTCCAAGGGCCCCAGGGTGCTGCAGTGTCGGCAATCACACTATTGCATCCTTTAGTTACAGAGTTCATTTTTCCTTGTGAGATAGTGAGATAACCGGAGGGGACACAATGGCAGTTGGTAAAGGGACATGCAGGCTCATAAACTGGCGTTCTTGGCCCAGCGTGGTAACCAGCTTCTGTGCCGCTTTGGTTCCCATATCTTTGCCTTGGGAATGACAGACTCCTTGATGCCTCACCTTGAGGGGGCAATTGGGAAGGGCAGATAATTTGCTGGTGTAATCAACTATGCAAACAGAATGGTCAGTTCATGTTTAACTCCTTAAGAAACAATAAAAATGTCCATAGTTGTAACCTCTGTAGCGTACTGCAAAACTAAAGCAACAAATGTACGTTCTAAGCCTAGCTGTGAGCTGTGGAAATTGAGAATTTTGTTTCTTAACGAATTTTGAGAATCATTGGCATGTTCTGAGTGTTCACATCTTCAACCTCAGTTTATAGGAAAAATAAAGTGTTGTAGAAAAGTCAGTTCTACTGTTCCTGTCAATCAAAATTCATAAATGTAAATAAAGCAACATGGATCTAAATCTGCTTTAAAATGGACACACACTTTCAGTAGGGACCACTTTGAGTTCTGTGCTTCCCGTACCCCCTTGAATTGTTTCTCTTTTGACTTTTGACATGGTCATGAAATTAGAAGGCACAAAAAAGCAGTAAAGTGGTTTATCTGTGACTGGAATCAAATTCCTTTTAAATGTTTCCTCTCCAATCTAAGACTTAAATTATTTGCTTTAGAATTCAGTTTTGGGGGCCGCCACTGTGGCTCACTTGGTTAATCCTCCGCCTGCGGCGCCGGCATCCCATATGGGTGCCGGGTTCTAGTCCTGGTTGCTCCTCTTCCAGTCCAGCTCTCTGCTGTGGCCCAGGAAAACAGTGGAGGATGGCCCAAGTGCTTGGGCCCCTGCACCTGCATGGGAGACCAGGAAAAGCACCTGGCTCCTGGCTTCTGATCGGCGCAGCGCTGGCCGTAGTGGCCATTTGGGGAGTGAAGCAACGGAAGGAAGACCTCTCTCTCTCACTGTCTAACTCTGCCTAATTAAAAGAAAAAAAAAAAAGGAATTCACTTTTGGAACCATTAGAATTTAACAAAAGGTGTTACTGAGCAATATCTAGTAACAGCAAAAATCACAGCTGATGTTGCCTGTGTGCTGTAAATAAGTGGTGTCAGTGACTTTTATGTGCATTTTGTTTATACAACAATCCAAGAGTAGATGCTGTTATCCTTTTAGAGTTGAAGAAACCGAGGCCCAGAAGTTAGTCATGAGCCCCAGATGGCATGTTATTGAGTTTCTGACTGGGTATTGTCACTTGAATTTCTGCCTGTACTCATGTCTCTAGCTGGGATCCTGGAGAGATTATGTCAACTTCTCTAACTTTTAGTTTCTTTACTTGTGAAATGGGGAAGTTAGAACCTCCTGGGGGTCCTGATGAGAGTTATGAATCTACCTGAGGTGTCTGAAACTCGTAAGACTTAGTATTTCATATCTTTTATTAAGATTATTTATTTGAAAGGCAGAATGACAGATCTTCTATCTACTGGTTCACTCCCCAAATGGCTGCAATGACCAGGCTGGGCCAGGCTGAGTCTAGGAGCCAGAAACTCCTTTTAGGCCTCCCACTTGGTGGCTGGGACCCAAGTACTTGGGCCGTGATCCGCTACCTTCCCAGGCACCTTAACAGGAAGCTGGGTCAGAAGCAGAGTAGCTTGGATTGGAAACTGGTGGCTGAATCCCTGCAGCACAATACTGGCCTCGCTGCCTGTTTTTAAAACCAAACAACATTAGACTAGGTCATTTCTTATGTTCCTCTTTCTGACTTCTCATAGGTTAAAGGAATTAACTTTCTTTTTAAAAGAGAGTCTCATAAAAGCCCACAACCAAGTAATTTCACTGCTGGGTTTTACCAAAAACTTTGGAAAGAATTAACACCAGTCTTTAACAAAATCTTTTTTTTTTCCCTTAAGATTTATTTGTTTGGTTTAAAGGCAGAGTTAGATCTTCCATCTGTTGGTTCACTCCCCAAATGGCAGCAGCTGCCAGGCCAAAACCTGGAGCCTGGAACTCCATCCAGTTCCCCCATGGGGATGGCAAGGAGCTATATTTGGAACCAGTGCTCAAATGGGATGCTATCGTCACAAGGTGGTGACTTGTCCTGCACCACATCAGCCCCCCCCCTTAACAAATACACAAGAAAACACTGTAGGCCACTGTCTGTCTTGAAAAGAGAGGCAAAAATCTTTTATAAAATGCTAGCAAACAATTCACAAGCATAATATTTTATTTTTTAAAGATTTATTATTTATTTAAAAGGCAGAGTAACGGAGAGTCAGAGAGTCTGTCGGCTGGCTCACTCCCCAAATGTTTGCACCAGCCAGGACTGGCCCGGGTCAAAGCTAGGAGCCAGGAGCTTCTTCCAGGTCACTTGGGCCATCTTCCACTGCTTTCCCAGCCACATAAGCAGGGAGCTGGTCCAGCAATATAGAAAAAAGACTATATACTGTGACCAGCTGGGATTTATTCCAGGAATGCAAGGTTGGTTCAGCATGTAACAGTGAATAATATGCCAGATTAATAAAAGAAACCCCGTGATCATCTCACAAGAGCCAGAGAAAACATCCTTTCATGATAAACGCTAAACATAGTAGGGATAGAAAGGAACTTCCTCAGCCTGATTCAAAAAATCATCTCTTGAAAAGATAAAATGTAAAAATACAGAGAAACTTGAAAATAGTTTGAGCTCTTGTTTATCTTTTTATTTAATTTTTTTTTTTTTTTTTTGACAGGCAGAGTGGACAGTGAGAGAGACAGAGAGAAAGGTCTTCCTTTTGCCATTGGTTCACCCTCCAATGGCCGCCGCGGCCAGCGTGCTGCGGCCAGCGCACCGTGCTGATCCGAAGCCAGGAGGCAGGTACTTCTCCTGGTCTCCCATGTGGGTGCAGGGCGCAAGCACTGGGGCCATCCTCCACTGCACTCCCAGGCCATAGCAGAGAGCTGGCCTGGAAGAGGGGCGACCAGGACAGAATCCGGTGCCCCGACCGGGACTAGAACCCTGTGTGCCAGCGCCGCAAGGCGGAGGATTACTCTATTGAGCCACGGCGCCGGCCTGCTCCACTTCTGATCCAGCTCTCTACTATGGCCTGGGAAAGCAGTGGAAGATGGCCCAAGTCCTTGGGCCCCTGCACCCATGTGGGAGACCTGGAAGAAGCTCCTGGCCATTGCAGCCATTTGGGGAGTGAATCAGCAGATGGAAGGCCCCTTTATCTGTAACTCTGCCTCTTAAAAAAAAAAAAAATAGGATGTTTATGTTCAGCTGAAATCTCATGCATTATTAAATATGGGCAGTAAAATAATTTGGACTTTTTTTTAGAAGGTTTGCTGAGGGCATAATTATGTATAATATGTATTGTATATGATTATCAAAAAATTTTAATTTGAGGAGTTCATTTAGAGAAGTAATGGATAGGCCGGCGCCGCGGCTCACTAGGCTAATCCTCCGCCTAGCGGCGCCGGCACACCGGGTTCTAGTCCCGGTCGGGGCGCCGGATTCTGTCCCGGTTGCCCCTCTTCCAGGCCAGCTCTCTGCTGTGGCCAGGGAGTGCAGTGGAGGATGGCCCAGGTGCTTGGGCCCTGCACCCCATGGGAGACCAGGAAAAGCACCTGGCTCCTGGCTCCTGCCATCGGATCAGCGCGGTGCGCCGGCCGCAGCGTGCCGGCCGTGGCAGCCATTGGAGGGTGAACCAACGGCAAAAGGAAGACCTTTCTCTCTGTCTCTCTCTCTCACTGTCCACTCTGCCTGTCAAAAAAAAAATAAAAAATAAAAAAAAAAAAGAGAAGTAATGGATAGAGCAGGAAAAAATAGGTAAGCAGAAGTTTCCATACACGTTGGAAGAAATAATTAAAGAGAAAGCGTAGAGGAAAAGCAAGTTTTTCTTGTAAAATTATTCACAAATATTAGACTTTTTAGTCAAAATAAGAATTTAAATCTTTTTCAATGTATTAGTTGCTTCAAAGAGCAAAACATTTGAGTATGCCTGTGAAATGCTAGATTCTGATAGACTATATATTTTTATTTTCACATCAAGCCTTTGAACCAGTAGCACTGTTACTGACATCTATGAAATAGGGAAAGCTGACCACGGCCACACAGAACCCAGGTTTCTCTGACTTGATGGGTTTTTCTACCACATGCTCTATGCTGCCTTGTCTATACAGAGTGAATTTTTATAAATGATTAATTAAGTGATTTGAAAAATAGAGTGATGGGGAAGGAGGAGGCAGAGAGAGAGAGGGAGAGATCTTCCATCTGTTGGTTCGTTCATTCCCAAAGAGATACAACAGCCAGGCTGAAGCCAGGAGCCAGAAACTCCACCTGGGTCTCCCACAGCTTTCCCAGGCACAATAGTAGGAAGCTGGAAACAGGAAGGCAGGACCTGAACCAGTGCTCTGATATGGGATGCCAGCATCACAGGTAGTGGCTTAACCTGTGCCACGACGCCAGGCCCAAGAGTTAATTTTTTGAATTAGTTTTATATATTTGTAATTTCTTATTTTTATTTTATTTGGAAGAGTGAGCAAGTGAGAGTCCATCCGTTGGTTCACTCCCTAAATGCCCACAATAGCCAGGAATGGGCCAGGAGCCTAGAACTCAGTCTGGGTTTCCCACATGGATGACAGGGACCCGTGTACTTGAGCCATCACCTGCTGCCTCCCAGGGTGTGTACCAGCAGGAAGCTAGAATTGAAAATGGAGCTGGGGGCCGGCGCCGCAGCTCACTAGGCTAATCCTCCGCCTTGCGGCGCTGGCACACCGGGTTCTAGTCCCGGTCGGGGCACCGGATTCTGTCCCGGTTGTCCCTCTTCCAGGCCAGCTCTCTGCTGTGGCCCGGGAGTGCAGTGGAGGATGGCCCAAGTCCTTGGGCCCTGCACCCCATGGGAGACCAGGAGAAGCACCTGGCTCCTGCCTTCGGATCAGCACGGTGCGGTGGCCATTGGAGGGTGAACCAATGGCAAAAGGAAGACCTTTCTCTCTCTCTCTCTCACTGTCCACTCTGCCTGTCAAAAAAATAAATAAAAAAAAAATTAAAAAAAAAAAAGAAAATGGAGCTGGGATTTTCGGGATGCAGGTGTCACAAGCAGCATTAACCATATGACAAACACCTGCGCCAAATCTAAAATAGGAAACTTCCATTGCTAGAATTTAAAGATAAATTCACTCCTCTAAAAGTTAAGAATAGGGGCAGGCATTTGTGTCAATGGAATGCCTGGGTTTGATTCCTGGCTATGGCTTCTGATTCTAGCTTTCTGTTAATGTATACCCTGGGAGCTGAAGTAATTGGGTCCCTGTCACCCATATGCGCACTTTTGCAAGTTAGATAAAGGTAGATTATGAATTTATTTTGGTATTAAGTCCCAAAAACGTAATTAGTAGAGCTGTAAATGTAGTTTATTCATAATCTCTGAAATCATGGGTGGACAGACAAGCTATCATCCAGACTTCCTTCAGTCTGTTAAAAAATAAACTTCTGGACTTTATGGATGTCCTGTGTAAATACAGCTCTTACAGGTCAGAGCTACCCCCAACCCATCTTTTTTGCCCCTAGTTCTTGGTATCTGATTGGTGTCCCTGGAGTTGAAAGCTGTCAGCTTTCAATCCCGTTTGGTGTCTGCTGTGTACCAGGCTCTCAGCTAGGCATCAGATAGGTTTTTTTCCTCTAATTTTTAACACTGAAAAATTTTTTTATTTTTTTAAGGCAAGAGAGAGGGTGTTGTGTCCATTGGTTCACTACCCATATGGCTGTAACACCTGGGACTAGCATGGTCTGAAGCCAGGATCTGGGAATTCAGCCCAGGTTTTCCACAAAGCCAGCCAGAACCCATTCCCTTGCTGCCTCCAAGGGTTTGCTTTAGCAGGAAGCTGGAGTCAGGAGCTAGAGATGGGTACTGAGCCCAAGTACCCCATGTGGAAAGTGGGTGTCTTATCCAGCATCTTAACCCCTAGGCCAAATGCCCACCCCATGTAACAGAATTCTTGCAGTCTAAACTTGTGACTGCTGGAAGACAAATTCTGTCTGTTCAGCTAGTTCTGGATATAAATCAGAACTTGG
Source organism: Oryctolagus cuniculus (assembly GCF_964237555.1). Lineage (NCBI taxonomy): Eukaryota > Metazoa > Chordata > Mammalia > Lagomorpha > Leporidae > Oryctolagus > Oryctolagus cuniculus. Next base: position 67,777,118 of record NC_091437.1, on the reverse strand, counting down.
ACCATACAGTGTTGACCTCATAGTATTGGTTTTATTGAGTAATTATTTGCTTACAATAAGGGGTATCATAAAATGAAGCCACACAGAACTAACATTTGCACATTACTTAAGGCTGTTTTTGAAAGAAGTTGTCACTTCTGTAGACTCAAATACTTAAACATTTTCCTGTTTGCTTTTTTTGTTTAAGAGTGACAGGGGGCGGGGCACATAGAGAAGGAACTTCATCTGCTGGTTCACTCCCCAAGTGCTTTATAAGAGCCGGGCTGGGCCAGGTCAAAGTCAGAAGCCCGGAACCCAAACACTTGGGCCATTATCCACTGCCTTTCCAGGCACATTAGCAGGAAGCTGGATTGGAAATGGGGCAGCTGGCAGTCCAATGTGGGCTGTGGGTGGGCAGCTTAATTCACTGCACCACAAGACCTGCCCTCAACTGTTCTTTTTAAGAGAAAGAGAGAACTCTTCGTTTGTTGTTATATTCCCCAGATGCATGCAACAGCCAGAGCTGGATCAAGCCAAAGCCAGAAGCTAGGAACTTCATCCAGATCTTCCATGCAGGGACCTAAGTACTTGAGCCATCATTTGCTGCCTCCCAGCAAGCTCATTAGCAGACAGGTGGTCCTGGGAGCAGAGCTGGGCACTCTGAAATGGGATGTGACAGAAATTATCAGTGTGTATGTGTGTGAGAGAGAGAGAGCGAGTGAGCACCAGCCTTTAAAAGAAAATGAAATGCTCCGAGAAAGAAAGTGATGGCTTTGAAGCTTACACTATGAGAGAAACTGCAAAAGTGGCATTCAGGAATGTGAGGAACCTTGCCCTTGAATGAGCACAAGCTATGAAATAGGAGAGAATTATAGGAAATGGGATTCTTTGCTATAGGAAAAGGCTGCCAGTGTAAAGAGTGATTTACTCCGTTTTCTTTCTCAGCATTCCAGCCCAGGGGCTGCTTACTTTCTCGGTTTGCAGTAGAAGCACTGTGCTATTGTGTTACAAGAGCATTATTGCTTTATTCTTGAGCTGCTTGTTAAATATTTCCTTTGGATAATTTTAGAAACTGGGTGACAACACAGAAGTATGCCCTTTTTTGCCTAGGCATTTGACGCTCTAAGGATAAATGAAGAACTTTAAAGGGGGGAAAGCTTGAGAAATCCTCTTAAAATGTGAAGACATGAAACCTTTTATGTCTTAAGGAGTGTACAGATAGCAAGTGAGGACCTCTGGGTCTTGGGAACCTTGGCTTCCGATCCTTATTCTGTCTGTGGCTGTTGGGTTTTTGGAAGTCACTCTCTAGACTTCAGTTGTTCCTCATGAAGGAGAATGAGTCTAGATTCCTAATAGTACATTTCAGCCATAGGATTTTGGCAGGGGAGATTGGGGACCAATTATGACAGAGATTTACAGAAAAAATACCAACGATAGTACATAGGGTTATCATGGACCCCACACCTAGTGTTTTTTTTTTTTTTTTAATGACTTTTTTTGTTTGCTTATTTGAAAGGCAGAGCAACCTGGTTTGGGCCAGGCTGAAACCAGGAGCCAGAGACTCTATCTGTGTCTCCCACATAGGGAGCAGGGACCCAAGTACTTGGGCCACTTTGTGCTGTCTTCCCAGGTGCATTAGCAGGAAGGTGGTTTGGAAGCAGAGTTACTGCTTGCTTGCTTGCTTGCTTTCTTTCTTAAACAGGCAGAGTGGACAGTGAGAGAGAGAGAGAGAGAAAGGTCTTTCTTTTGCCGTTGGTTCACCCTCCAATGGCCGCCGCAGCTGGCGCACCGCGCTGATCCAAAGCCAGGAGCCAGGTGCTTCTCCTGGTCTCCCATGCGGGTGCAGGGCCCAAGGACTTGGGCCATCCTCCACTGCACTCCCAGGGCATAGCAGAGAGCTGGCCTGGAAGAGGGGCAACTGGGACAGAATCCGGCGCTCCGACCAGGACTAGAACCCGGTGTGCCGGCGCCACAAGGCGGAGGATTAGCCTATTGAGCCACGGCACCGGCCTTTTTTTTTTTTAAGATTTTATTTATTTATTTGTTTGACAGGTAGAGTTACAGTGAGAGAGAGAAACAGAGAGAGAGAAAAGTCTTCCTTCCACTGGTTCACTCCCCAAATGGCTGCAATGGCTGGAGCTACGCCGATCTGAATCCAGGAGCTTCTTCCTGGTCTCCCATGAGGGTGCAGGGGCCCAAGCGCTTGGGCCATCTTCTGCTTTCCCGGGCCACAGCAGAGAGCTGAACTGGAAAAAGAGCAACTGGGACTAGTACTGGCACCCATATGGGATGCTGACACTGCAGGCAAAGGATTAACCTAGTGCACCATGGTGCTGGCCCCAACTATGTTCTTTCAGTAGGTGAACATAAGGCTTGGTAAAGGAGTGTGAGAGGGAACTTAGTTGAGGAGGGGATAGTTTCTTGGTAATGTCAGGTTTTCTTTTCTTTTTAAGATTTTATTTATGTATTTGAGAGGCAGAGTTACAAAGAGAGAGGGAGAGACAGAGAGAAAGGTCTTCCATCTGCTGATTCACTCCCCAAATGGCCGCATCGGCAGGAGCTATGCCAATCTGAATCCAGGAGCTTCTTCTAGGGCTCCCATGTGGATGCAGGGGCCCAAGGACTTGGGCCATCTTCCACTGCTTTCCCAAGGCATAAGCGGAGAGCTGAATTGGAAGAGGAGCAGCCAGGACATGAACTGGTGCCTGTATGGGATGCTGGCACCGCAGGTGGAGGCTTAGCCCACTATGCCACAGCGCCAACCCCTAGGTTTCATTTATAGATAATTAGGGCCACTTTAAAATATATTGTCTTCAGTTGTTTGCAGATGTGGACAAGTCTTTAACAGAACTTGAAAATAAGTCCACTTAACATGGCTTATAGAACTAGACTAAAACTATTTACTGTAGCATTTTCTTTGGAATTTTGGAAGGTTACAGTTATATATGGGAGAAGCAGAACCACTCTAGTGGAAGAACTTTTTTTCTTCCACTAGAGTGGTTCTGCTTCTCCCATGTATATGCCTTCTCCGCTCCAGGTCTCTTGGTCAGGCAGCCAGGGACAGATAGGGAGTTTGGATTCTTTTTTTTTTTTTTTTTTTTTTTTTAATTTATTTGACAGGTAGAGTTATATGCAGTGAGAGAGAGAGAGAGAGAGAAAGGTCTTCCTTCCTTTGGTTCACCCCCAAAATGGCCGCTGTGGCTGGCGCTGCACCTATCCAAAGCCAGGAGCCAGGTGCTTCTCCTGGTCTCCCATGCGGGTGCAGGGGCCCAAGCTCTTGCGCCACCCTCCAGTGCCCTCCCGAGCCACAGCAGAGAGCTGGACTGGAAGAGGAGCGACCAAACTAAAACCCGGTGCCCATTTGGGATGCCGGCACCGCAAGCATAGGATTAACCAAGTGAGCCGGCCCTGGATTCTTTGATTATTGCTTATTTACCCTCTATGCCACAGCATCGGCCCCGAATTAAGTTATTTTAATTTCACGTCTTCTGAATGTGTAAAAGAAAATGAGAAGAATACCTCACAGAAGGCATAGGTGAAATTATATATATATATATATATGCACTTTTTATAAAGTGAGTATCAAAGCACACAAAGCTTATTCATAAGACTTGATCAGTAGTTCTCAAAGTGTGGATCCTGGGCCAGCAGCCTTGGCACATTCGCTGGGTACTCGTTAGAAATATGAAATCTTAGCTCACCTGGCCAGCCTTGCTCTGCCCTCCTGACAAATCAGAAACTCGGGATAGGGCTCAGCAGGCTTGTTTTAACCAGTCCTCTGGGTGGTGGGGCTGGACACCCAACTTTAAGAAGCAGTGCTGGCATCCCATATACGCACCAGTTCGAGTCCTGGCTGCTCCGCTTCCGATCCAGCTCCCTGCTATGGCCTGAGACAGCAGTGGAAGGTGGCCCAAGTGCTTGGGACCCTGCATCCATGTAGGAGACTTTGGGAGAAGTTCCTGGCTCCTAGCTTTAGGTGGTCCCAACTGCAACCATTGCAGCCATTTGGGGAGTAAACCAACGGATGGAAACTTTTCTCTCTCTCTCTCTCTCTCTCTTTCTCTCTCTCTCTGCAACTCTGCCTTTCAATAAATAAATTAATCTTTAAAAAAAAGAAGCACTGCCCTACTTTGTTCTATATAACCTAAAGAGGGTTGTCTTGGTCAGCTGTGGCTGCCATCACAGTGCCCTGCATGTTAAATCAATACCAAGGTGCCGGCAGGGTTGGTTTCTGTGGGGTCTCTTAGTGGCTTGCCTTGGTCTCCTCATGTCCTTACAAGGCCTTTCCTCTGTGTGGACTTCTTCATGTGGTCACCAATACTTTGGGATCCTAATGACCTCATTTAGCCTCAATGATCTTGAAGTTCCTCTCTGCAAATAATAGTTAAAAAGTTACATTGGAGGCTGTGGCTTCAGTTTATGGATTTACGGATTTGGGGTGTGTGTGTGGTGGGGTGAGTCAGGCGATAAAAGTTACCTCTAACAAATTCAAAGTTGTTGAGAAAAGAAAATCAGTTCTACCCTTTTTAAAGGTAACTGAACCATCTATCTGTTTAGCTTTTCCTTGGATAATATTTCAGCACCAATACCTGGTCCTAATATTAATCCATTGATTTTGTGCTTTCTTTCTTTCTTTTTTTTTTTTTTTTTTTTTTTTTTTTTTTTTTTTTTTTTTTTTACAGGCAGAGTGAGAGAGACAAAGGTCTTCCTTTGCCGTTGGTTCACCCTCCAATGGCTGCCGCGGCTGGTGCACCACGCTGATCTGAAGCCAGGAGCCAGGTGCTTCTCCTGGTCTCCCATGCGGGTGCAGGGCGCAAGCACTTGGGCCATCCTCCACTGCCCTCCTGGGCCACAGCAGAGAGCTGGCCTGGAAGAGGGGCAACCAGGACAGAATCCAGCGCCCTGACTGGGACTAGAACCTGGTGTGCCGGCACCGCTAGGCGGAGGATTAGCCTATTGAGCCGCGGCGCCAGCTTGTGCTTTCTTAAATACTACTAGTGTCACCACATTTTGCTTTTAAAAGGTTGCAACTATGTAGTACATATTGTTTTATGCTAATTTATTTCATAGCCTATCCTTGGGACTCAACACCATTTATAGCATTGTTTTTCTGAGAGATAATTTAGAAGTTGTATAGAGTTAATTTAGATAAACTTTTGAATTAAACCAGTTTTTTATATCATATATTTTAATGGTAAAGGAAAAAAGTTCTTTCCAACGAATAAATGAGTGATTACTGCTATTTCTTAAGTATATAAGAAATCATAGCAGATAATGAAGTTGTCTCCTAAAAACCAGTACCTTTCCTGGGTAATTTATGAATGACTTTATTAGCACTTTATTTTCTGCGCTGCCCAAATGCTGAGCATTTAGGAATACAGTGAGTTTTACCCTCGTGCATTATGCAAATGCAGTCCTGAGATGACTGAGAGAGGTCATGCCCCAGTACAGAGGAGCATGAGGAAGAGGGCTCTGAAAGCTTTGCAGACCTGTATGTTCATGACAGATTTTGGTTATTAGTCTATTATCAGGGTGCGGGATGGCTTCAAAAAGGAAGAAGGACCTGGAAAGGTACCAGTCAGGATTCTGATGTTGGTGCTGGAGAGGAGTGACACAAAGGGGTTGACTGGCTGACGGTGGAGAGAGGAGATAGGAGAGAGGATACACTGTGTGTGTACACACATGTGTACAAGGACAACCCTGTGTCCACACAAGTACACACACATACTTCTAGTTGTGTATCTTCTGTTTGTTTTGTTTTTTCCTTCTCAGACCCCCAACAAAAATCTACATAACTACCAAACCATTTTGTCCATGTGGCTCAGTGTTTTTGTTTTGTTTTAAGATTTATTTACTTGAAAGGCAGAATTAGAGAGGGAGGGACAGAGAAAAAGAAGTCTTCCATCTGCTGATTGATTTCTCAAATGGCTACAACACCCAGGGCTGGGCCAGGCTGAAGCCAGGAGCCTGGAACTCTATTTAGGCCTCCCTCATGGGTGCAGGGACCCAAGGACTTGTACCATATTCTGCTGCTTTCCCAGGTGCATTAGCAGTGAGCTGGATTGGATGTGGAGCAACTGGGACTTGAACCAGTGCCCACATAGGATATTGGATTGCAAGCAGCTGCTTAACACACTGTGCCACAGTGCCAGCCCCATGTCTCAGTTTTTATGTCTTTAGATCTATAGCCCTTGGAAAGAAGGCCTGTATTACCCATGACATTAATAAACAGGGCGTGTAAGTGCTTAGAATAATAAAAGTCGCTAGTCTTTGGTTTAATATTTTTGCTATTGAGTCTTCAAACACTATGATTTGAAGAGATGTCAACAATTGATGATTTTTTTATCAGCAGCAGTATCCACATTTAGCTTGGTGATTTATCTCCTGTTACCATTCATTATAATTTTTTTTTTTTTTAATATTTATTTGAAAGGCAGAATTGGGCCGGCGCCATGGCTCACTAGGCTAATCCTCTGCCTGCGGTGCTGGCACTCCGGATTCTAGTCCCGGTTGGGGTGCCGGTTCTGTCCCGGTTGCTCTTCTTCCAGTCCAGCTCTCTGCTGTGGCCTGGGAAGGCAGTGGAGGATGGCCCAAGTGCTTGGGCCCTGCACCTGCATGGGAGACCAGGAGAAAGCACCTGGCTCCTGGCTTCGGATCGGTGCAGTATGCCGGTCGTGGCAGCCATTTGAGGGGTGAACCAACAGAAGGGAGACCTTTCTCTCTGTCTCTCTCTCACTGTCTTAACTCTGCCTGTCAAAAAAAAAAAAAAAAACAAAAAAAAAAAACAGGGCAGAATTAACAGAGGCAGAGAGAAAGATCTTCCATCCTCTGGTTCACTCTCCAAATAGCCGCAACTGCCAAAGCTGGGCCCATCCTAAACCAGGAGCAAGGAGCTTCTTCCAGGTCTCCCACACGGGAGCAGGGGCCCAAGGATGTGGGCCATCTTCTGCTTTCCCAGGCCTTAGAGAGCTGGATCAGAAATGAAGCAGCTGAGACTTGAACCTGCGCCCATATGGGATGCTGGCACTGCAGATGGCAGCTTTTCCCGCTGTGCCACAGTGCAGGCCCCTCATTATAATGTTTTAATCAGCATGAATCCTGAATTATGTGAAAGGGTATTTGTCCATCTACAACACTTGTCAAATGTAAGAAGTTCATTGGAAATTGAATGCCTAGGTCTGTGTGACCAGTATGATATTCTTTATGGGGAAAATTGTGCATGTTTGAATTTGATTTTGAAATTTTCTTGAAATCAGATCTCTTAACTTATATCTGGAAAACCCCTTCATCTCTTTGGGCTTATTGTGCTTTATATATAAATGAAATGCAGTAAAGTTCCTTTTAACTTTTATTTGAAAACAGTTTTTTTAAAGACCTCAGGAGTACACATCTAATTATTGCATTGCATTAATCAATAGTTGGACTTTTTGCAAACTTAAGCTATGACAGTTCTGAACAAGAAGGTTTCCTGTGTTAAGCTGCAGTCACTTTCCTGACTGTGGATCTTTGTTCCTTCTGTGACAGATTTTTAGAGTTCCTCTAATGCACTTGGGATGACTAGCTTTCCTAACAACTCCTTGACTTATTGCCTGCTAAGACTTGTTGCCCCTTCACCACTTCCACCACCAGATTCATATCCATCACCACACAGACTGCCTGAACTTCTTCCGAAATTGTCCCCTTTTGTGGACCCATAATTTGATTGCTGTTTTCTACCATAATTTCCAAAATAATTATAATTTATACCACCACCATAGTTCTCTCTAAAATGTCTTCGTTGTAACCATCATCTCCTCCTCCTCCTTCATATCTACCACCCTGGTTTCCATGTCTTGGTCCACCACAATAGCTTCCTCTGCTATTATAATCAAAGCCACTGCCATAGTTGCCATCAGTGATCCAGCAGCAGACTGCATCTCTTGTTTAAAAAGGGCCTTTGTCACTTTACAACTGTGTCCACTAATAATGTATTATTTCTGAACAATTTTATCAACTCTGTCATTATCAAAAGTTACAAAAGCAAATCCTCTTTTTCCCACCCTGCCTGTCATCCATAACTTCTATGTTTTCAGTCTTGCAAGACTTTCGGAGTAGTCTCAAATTATATTCCTCTGTATCTTTAGCACCACCAACAAAAATCTCCCTCACTGTTAGGTGGGTACCAGGCTTTACCAGTCCATTGTAGCAACAACTCGACCTGGTGTGGTCAAGGATACATTGCTATCTCCCTCTTCAGCACAGAAGTCACAAAACCAAAGCACCTGGGACTCTTGTTTGGGGAGTCTCATTACCATACAATCTGTGAGTGTGCCTGCTCCATTTCTCAAAATGTTCTCTTAAAGCTATCTGTAGTTTCAGAACTACCAATAGTTTCTATGATTCCTTGGGATCATGGCCTCTCCTCTGCCCCCCAGTGGCAGTGAGGCAGTGAAGGTTGGAGTTGGGCTGTGGTGGCCCAAGCAGTGGTTTTGACTCCATTTTGAGACTGGACTCGCCTTTTCCAGCTAATACTGAAAGCCTTAATTTTAAATAAGAGGTTTAATATTCTTTATAAAATTTAAAGAGATAACACGTTGAGCTTACTTTATTTTTATATATAGATCATGGAAAGGAAGTGGTTACTGTGTATGTTGCTGGTCCTTGGAACGGCTGTCATTCAAGGTCATGATGGACATGATGACGATATGATTGATATTGAGGATGACCTTGATGATGTCATTGAAGAGGTAGAAGACTCAAAATCAAAACCAGATACCAGCACTCCTCCTCCATCTCCAAAGGTTTGACATGGTCTTTTCCTTTTAGCATTTGAGATAAATTTGTGGCCAATCTGAATTCTTTTCAAAGGGAAAGCCAGTTTGCTATAATACCTAATGATTTCTCTGGTAGTTTTTGTTACATCTTGCCAAACATCTATATGGCTTGAATTTGAGGGCCATCTATAAGAATTTTATGACAATTGAAAGCAATCAAAACATTCTGGTAAGGAAGGAATGTTAGCTAAGAAAGGAGTGTTGTTGAGAATTTTGATTGTTAATTCATTTTTATGTTTAACACAGGTTACCTACAAAGCTCCAGTTCCAACAGGGGAAGTGTATTTTGCTGATTCCTTTGACAGGGGAACTCTCTCAGGGTAAGTATTTCCTAGGGAAGGAAAATCTAGAAAGAAAACATCACAGTTGGATCCCTTTTAGATAGCATTTAATGTAGTAATATATGGCTCTTGTATCTCTAGTGTTCATGTTCACAAAAGACTTTCAGATAGGTTTTTTTTTTTTTTAAGATTTTATTTATTTTTTTGAAAGGTAGGGTTATAAACAGAGGGAGAGACAGAGAGGTCATCCACTGGCTCACTCCCCATATGGCTGCAACAGCTGGAGCTGGGCCAATCTGAAGTCAGAAGCCAGGAGTTTCTTCCAGGTCTCCCACATGGGTGCATGGGCCCAAGGACTTGGGCCGTCTCTGCCACTCTCCCAGGTGCATTAGCAGGGAGCTGGATCAGAAGTGGAGTGGCTGGGACCAAACCAGTGCCCATTTGGGATGCTGACGCTGAAGACTGAGTCTTTGCCCCACTACTCCACAGCGTCAGTCCCAAGTTTTTTCTCTTTAAAATCTTAAAAAAAAAAGAGAGAGAGTTTGGTACCTTTTCTTATAGGTTGAATACTATATATTATCACTACTTGAGTGACATTTTACAGTTGAAAGTAGAGTGATTAAGAATGCTAAGAAGATAGATCTGGCTTTGTGAAAATTTACTGTCTCCATAGGTCATTTGAATATTAATTTGTGGCTTTGTTTTAATTACAGGTGGATTTTATCCAAAGCCAAAAAAGATGACACTGATGATGAAATTGCTAAATATGATGGTGAGAATTACAGTTGGTTTGGATATCAAAGCAGGTTGAGGTTTGACATGTTGTTTCCATGGTACCTCTTTTTTTGTTTTTTAAAGATTCATTTATTTGAAAAAAAGAGAGAGGTCTTCCATCTGCTGGTTGACTCCTCAGATGGCCACAACACCAGCGATGGAGCAGACTGAAGCCAAGACTTCTTCCAGGTCTCCCGCGTGGGTGCAGGGACCCAAGCACTTGGGCCATCTTCCACTGCTTTTCCCAGACTATTAGCAGGAAGCTGAATCAGAAGTGGAGCAGCTGGGACACAAATCAGCCCCATATGAGATGTCAGCATGCAGGCAGCAGCTTTACCTGCTCTGCCACAAAGTCCATGGCATCTCTTAAGACTACTTCAAAGGGAGATCTGTGTTTTAAAATTTTTTCTTGGGAGTTTCACCATTTTTGAGTGTTGCCTTCAATATGTTTGATAGGATTAGACCTACTTAATCACCTGTTCTGCTGTCTGTTAGGAATGGAAAGTCTTTTCCAGGCAGTGGTATGATGAACAAGAAATGTCAAAAATTCATCTGTATGATGGACAATTTAAAGATGTATTTAAGGAGTGAAGTTCTTTTGTGGTGTTTGTAGGAAAGTGGGAGGTTGATGAAATGAAGGAAACAAAGCTTCCAGGCGATAAAGGACTGGTGTTGATGTCCCGGGCCAAGCATCATGCCATCTCTGCTAAACTGAACAAGCCCTTCCTGTTTGACACCAAGCCTCTCATTGTTCAGTAAGTGGAATGGCTGTTTGATAAAAGCTTTCTTTAAAAATTAATGACTGTCCAAAAAAAGTGAGATTATGAAATTATGAGATTATAAAGTTTACCAAAAAAATGTGTATTTTGAAAAAACTTTGCTTGGATTTCAGCATATTTTTGCACCAAAATAAACTTTTCATTGCATTTTTCCACACACTTTTAGAAGTATTCTTAGAAAAATTACAGGGAGAATTTCTGAATGAATTTAAGCATCCTGTAATATCATTTTCCTGCCTGACACATTTTGAAACAAACTGTTCGTTCATCCTTTTGATAATAAGCTTCTGGATTTTGCAAAAAGCATTTACTGGGACTCTATAGTAAGGTCTAATTTTTATTTTAGTTAGTTATTTTTGTGAGATTCGGTAGCCATTTTAAAGCAATGGAAATTAAATCTTTCTTAGAGATGAGCATAAAATGTGGAAACAGGTGAGCGAGTTGGTAGGAAGGGGAGGGAACTAAGGGAGCTTTCAGAATGCCATAGGGTTTCTTCTGCTATTTTATTTATTTGTTTATTTTTCTGAAATTAGGTATGAGGTTAATTTCCAAAATGGAATAGAATGTGGTGGTGCCTATGTGAAACTGCTTTCTAAGACACCAGAACTCAACCTGGTAGGTACTGCTGCATGTGGCTGGCCACCCACAGTTATTTGACAAGAATCTTAGAGAACAGAAAAGGAGTTTTTATAATAAACCTGTAAGATACAGGCCTCCTCCTCTGTTGTTTAAGTCTTTGGTTTGGTTGAGAATATTGTCTGTGACAATAGTGTGCTTTTTATTTGAAATATAAAATTTAAAGCTATCGACTTTATAGCTTCTGTTTTGTATAACTTTTAGTTTTAGAAGTATATTTCTATTTTAGGAAATAACTAGATACATGCATTACTGTTTTTTCAGCACTGTGATTTTAAGTTTCCTGATAGTTTCTAGTTAGTATTTTTCAGTGGTACATAAACAAACCTTATAAATTAATCAGCTTTTCTTTTAATTATGACTTATTTAGAGTTTTTGAGAAGAAGTACATTTTTGAAAGGCTGCTTTTGAACACTTTAGTCTGACTAGAGTTACTGAACATAAAAAATGTGTTTTTGTTTCTGAAGGATCAGTTCCACGACAAGACCCCTTACACGATTATGTTTGGACCAGATAAATGTGGTGAGGACTATAAACTGCACTTCATCTTCCGCCACAAAAACCCCAAAACAGGGGTGTATGAAGAAAAGCATGCTAAGCGGCCGGACGCAGATCTGAAGACCTATTTCACTGATAAGAAGACACATCTCTATACATTAAGTAAGAATGCCTGGTAACAGTAATTTAGAGATTGCACATCTGGAGAATACCCATGCTTGCTAAGCAAGCCTTTTGAGTTATCTTAATAGAGAAATGAGCCGAATGTGTCAGCACTGGAAGAAGCTTCTTGTCTGTAGGTTGACTTGAAAGCTGAGGTTTGGGACTATTTTAAGAATTAGCTCTGTGTCTTGTAAAGAACTTCTTTGCTGGTCTTCTCATTTCCTCCCTTCGTTTACTTTCTTACTGATAAAGTGTTAAAGAATAAGACATACAATAGAAATACATATGAAGATCTTCACAATTATTGTTTATTTTGAACTTTTTTGGATGCACTAATGCCTAAACAGTTGAGTAGGATACTGGAATAGGTTTCTTTTATTTTGTTATTAAAATTTATTTTTTTTTAATTTATTTGAAAGACACACACAGAAAGTTGTAGACCGCTGGTTCATTTCTCAAATGCCTCCAACAAATGAGGAGCTGAGAACTCAGTTGGCAGCCTGCCCATGTGGTGGCAGGGACCCAACCACTTGAGCCTGTTGCTTCCTAGAGTGCCCATTAGGAAAAAGTTGGAATCAGGAGTGGAGCTGTGACTAAAACCCAGGCAGATCTAGTATGGGTTGTGGGCATCTTTTTTTTTTTTTTTTTTTTTTTTTTAAGATTTATTTATTTATTTGAAAGAGTTACACTGAGAAGGAAAGGCAAAGAAAGAGAGATCTTCCATCCACTGGTTCACTCCCCAATTGGCCACAAGAACCAGAGCTGCACCAATCCAAAGCCAGGAGCCAGGAGCTTCTTCTTAGTCTCCCATGTGGGTGCAGGGGCCCAAGCACTTGGGCCATCCTCTGCTGCTTTCCCAGGCCATAGCAAAAAGCTGGATTGGAAGTGGAGCAGCCGGGACTTGAACTGCCACCCACATGAGATGCCAGCACTGCAGGAGGTAGCTTCACCTACTGTGCCACAGCGCCAGCCCCAAGGGTTGTGGGCATCTTAATTGACATCTTAACTGCTTGGCCAAACACCCACCCTGGTTTTTGTTATTTTAATGAAGATACTCCTGCTGGTTTGGGATCATAAATAGACGTGACTCTTCCCTACAGAGTATAATAATCTTTATTATAAAAGTAATATGTTTTCAGGGTATTGCAGTTCAGAAATGAAGATACTTAATTATCTAAATATTTACAGGCATTTGGCCTGGTGGTTAAGATGCCGACATCCCATGTAGGAGTACTTGAGTTTGATACTCAGCTCTGGCTCTTAACTCCAGCTTTTTGCTAGCAGACTCTGGGAATCAGTGGTGATAGCTCGAGTAATTGGAGTCCTCCCACCCATGTGGGAAACCTAGATAGAGTTCCTGGCTCCGAGCTTCTGCCTAGGCCAGCCCTGGTGGTTGTGGGCAATTCTGAGTGAGCCAGTGGATGGCAGCTCTGTCAGGTTGCATCTTCTTTTTGTCTGTCAAATAAGTAAATAAATGAACAACAAATATAAACATTTTAAAATTATCCGAAATATCAGCATTATGCTATGTGTTTGTATATAAACAAATTTAACTTTTATAGAAGTTACATTTGCTATATTTAACTTGCTTTCTTAACTATGTAAGAGTGTGAGAGTCTCCTGACAGTATCTTCATTATCATTGATAATGGCAGCATAGGATCCTGTCGTCTGCTTTGCCTCTTACATCATTGAATTGTGTGATCCAGGCTGTAGCATAAATCCCACCTAGAATGTTTTTTTTTTAATGATTTATATTTACTTGATTTTTTTTTATTTATTTTTTTATTTTTTTGACAGGCAGGAGTGGACAGTGAGAGAGAGACAGAGAGAAAGGTCTTCCTTTGCTGTTGGTTCACCCTCCAATGGCCGCCACGGCCGGCGCGCTGCAACCAGCGCACCGCGCCGATCCGATGGCAGGAGCCAGGTACTTATCCTGGTCTCCCATGGGGTGTAGGGCCCAAGGACTTGGGCCATCCTCCGCTGCACTCCCTGGCCACAGCAGAAAGCTGGCCTGGAAGAGGGGCAACCGGGACAGAATCCGGTGCCCCGACCGGGACTAGAACCCGGTGTGCCGGCGCCGCAAGGCGGAGGATTAGCCTAGTGAGCTGCAGTGCCGGCCTATATTTACTTGAAAGAGTTATACAGAGAGAGAAGGAGAGGCAGAGAGAGACATAGGTCCTCCATCTGCTGGTTCACTCCCCAGGTGGCCGCAACTGCTGGAGCTACTCCAATCTGAAGCCAGGAGCCAGGAGCTTCCTCTGGGTCTCCCACGTGGGTACAGGGGCCCAAGGACTTGGGCCATCTTCTGCTGCCTTTCAAGGCCATAGCAGAGAGCTGGATCAAAGTTTTTTATTTGAGACAAAGGGAGAGACAGAGAGGTCTTCCATCTGCTGATTTACTCCCCAAATGGCTGCAGTGGCAGAGCTGTGCCAGGAGCTTTTTCCAGGTCTCCCATGTGGGTGCAGGGGTCCAGGCATGTGTGGGCCATCTTCTGCTGCTCTCTCAGGCCCATTAGCAGAGAGCTGCATTGAAAAAGGTTTGTGTAATTTGTGATTTTGGTAACACAAATGGTGGCAATACCAGTCCTAGGAAAAATAAATACATGGGCCTTGATTATTATTTTTTTTTTTTACAGTGATTTCTTTTTTTTTTTTTTTTTAATCTTTTATTTAATGAATATAAATTTCCAAAGTACGACTCATGTGTTACAATGGCTTCCCCCCCATACCGTCCCTCCCACCCACAACCCTCCCCTTTCCCACTCCCTCTCCCCTTCCATTCACATCAAGATTCATTTTCGATTATCTTAATATACAGAAGATCAGCTTAGTATACCTTAAGTAAGTATTTCAACAGTTTGCTCCCACACAGAAACATAAAGTGAAAACTAATAGATGATTTTTTTTAAATGATGATGAAATCAGATCAGACCTATTGTCATGTTTAATCCCAGTGAGAGTCAAGTTGGGAATTGATAATTTCTTTCTTTCTTTTTTTTTTTTTTTTTTTACAGAAGATCAGTTTAGTATACATTAAGTAAAGATTTCAGTCGTTTGCACCCCCATAGAAACACAAAGTGAAATATACTGTTTGAGTACTCGTTATAGCATTAAGCCTCAGTGTACAGCACGTTAAGGACAGAGATCCTACATGAGGAGTAAGTGCACAGTGACTCCTGTTGTTGACTTTACCAATTGACACTCCTGTTTATGGCATCAGTAATCTCCCTATGCACCCGTTATGAGTTTCCAAGGCTATGGAAGCCCCTTGAGTTCTCCAACTCTTATCTTGTTTAGACACGGTCATAGTCAAAGTGGAGGTTCTCTCCTCCCTTCAGAGAAAGGCACCTCCCTCTTTGAAGACCTGTTCTTTCCACTGGGATCTCACTCACAGAGATCTTTTTGCCAGAGTGTCTTGGCTTTCCATGCCTGAAATACTCTCATGGGCTTTTCAGCCAGATCCGAGTGCCTTTAGGGCTGATTCTGAGGCCAGAGTGCTATTTAGGACATCCGCCATTCTATGAGTCTGCTGAGTATCTCACTTCCCATGTTGGATCACTCTCCCCTTTATTTATTCTATCGGTTGGTGTTAGCAGATACTAGACTTGTTTATGTGCTCCCTTTGACTCTTAGTCCTTTCATTATGATCAATTGTGAACTGAAATTGATCACTTGCAGTAGTGAGATGGCATTGGCACATGCCACCTTGATGGGATTGAATTGGAATCCCCTGGTATGTTTCCAACTCTACCAATTGGGGCAAGTCAGCCCGAGCATGCCCCAAATTATACATCTCTTCCCTCTCTTATTCCCACTCTTATGTTTAACAGGGATCACATTTCAGTTAATTTTCAACACTTAAGAATAACTGTGTGATAATTACAGAATTAAACCAGTCATATTAAGTAGAACAGACAAAAAAAAAAATACTATGAGGGATAATGTATTAAGTTGTCCATTAGCAGTCAGGGCTATGCTGATCAAGTCCCCATTTCTCATAGTGTCCATTTCACTTCAGGAGGTTTCCTTTTTGGTGTTCAGTCAGTTGTCACCGATCAGGGAGAACATATGGTATTTGTCCCTTTGGGACTGGCTTACTTCACTCAGCATGATGTGTTCCAGATTCCTCCATTTTGTTGCAAATGACTGGATTTCGTTGTTTCTTACTGCGGTATAGTACTCTAAAGAATACATATCCCATAATTTCTTTATCCAGTCTACCGTTGATGGGCATTTAGGTTGGTTCCAGGTCTTGGCTATTGTGAATTGTGCTGCAATAAACATTAGGGTGCAGACCGCTTTTTTGTTTATCAATTTAAACTCCTTTGGGTAAATTCCAAGGAGTGGGATGGCTGGGTCGAACGGTAGGGTTATATTCAGGTTTCTGAGGAATCTCCAGACTGATTTCCATAGTGGCTTGACCAGTTTGCATTCCCACCAACAGTGGGTTAGTGTCATGGGCCTTGATTATTGGAAGGTGGTTACAGTAAGTAAACGTAACTTGCCTGCTGTTATTTGTGATTCCTAGAAACCAAAGGAAGTAGCGTTTATATTCTGCAGATAAGGAAAAGAGTCCCTTTGACCAGGGCCCCCAGCAGCCTAGCATGGTGGGTCATGTTCTGACTTCAGTGCCTGTGGTCTTTCTCATGCTTTTATGCTGCAGCTTTTTGTTACAAGTCACGTGGTGAAGGGAACTTTGCAGTGAGTGGTTAATTAACTGTTTTTCATTGCGTTTAATTGCTTCCAGTCTTGAATCCAGATAATAGTTTTGAAATACTGGTTGACCAGTCTGTTGTGAACAGCGGAAATCTACTAAATGACATGACTCCTGCAGTAAATCCTTCACGTGAAATTGAGGATCCGGAAGACCGGAAACCTGAGGATTGGGATGAAAGACCAAAAATACCAGATCCAGATGCTGTCAAGCCTGATGACTGGTGAGTCTCGGGCAGCTTTCTGTTTAGAGTCAGGACAGTGTTTCAGAACTGCCAAAATGGATGACAGTGTTTGCCTGTGGTGACACAGATGGTTTGTGGCAGGACCCCAGAGCTCTTGACTTGGCCATTCCAAATGTGCCCTTGAATTCACATCTATATTTGATGTCCTGAAATATTAAATTTTAGTTTGAAAAATAGCCTTTTTCCATTTAACGATTCTCTGCTCTGTACTGGGTCATAGAATACTAAACCAGAAGGACGTATCCCTACCCAGTGCTTCAGTCCAGCTATAAGGCAGGTAAAGGAACTCGGCATGTAGTATGGTAAGTAGTCTGAGAAGGTACTACTTAGTGACCAGAGTGCCAGGTGTACCTAACCCAGGCCTGGTTTCCTGGAGCAGGGCAAATCAAATTGAGACTTGAAAGAAAGTAGGACGAGAATTAACTAAGTGGAAGACCATTGTGTTCCATAAGAGGAGGAATGAACTTGACATGGGTGAGAACCATTGTGACTTTTTGTGTAGGGTAAGAATTGGAGTGAAGAGAAATGAACTCTAATGTGTGGTATATAGCCATACTTGATTTTCATTATAGTGACTTTTCGTTATACAAGTGTTAAGTTTATTTGTACATGTGGTATGTACATATATGTATGTGGCAATATAAGTTGGAGTCAACCTTGTTCTGTATTTTATTCCTTAATTAAGGTGAGAGTGTTCAGCTTAAAAGAGCTGGCTGAGCTCATACGTGATCTTGAGATACAGTTAATTTATATCTCAAGCTAGAGGTTGGTAAAACAGATTCTGACCAAGGACAGAGGATATTTTTGATTGTAAACTAAAGTGGCACTTGTATAGCAACTGTGTAAAACTTTGAAATTGGGTACTTGCTGGTGAACTTTTATTTGAGGAGTAATTTTTGTAGCAAGGATATAATTCAGTGGCTATTAACGTCTTCATAGTGTTATGTGGTCATCCCTATTTCTCCCTTCCTGTGGCCCCTCATAATCCCAGATTTGCTCTTTACTTCTTCTGGAGATTTCTTGTAAATGGAATTATCTAGAATGTGTTTTTTTGTATCTGGCTTCTTTCACTTAGGGTAAATGTTCAGACTTCATCCATGTTGAAGAGGGTGCAGTTCAGTACTTCAGTTCTTGACAGAATACTACTGAATTGTGTAGTGAATATTGTATTTTATTTTGTCGGTGTTGAGTAGCGATATGAAAAATTACATACTGGTTTTTGTGTGAATATATATTTTCAGTTCTCTTTAGTACATGGCTAAAAGCAAAGTTGCTGGATCACATTGTAACTGTTTAAGTTTTTAAGGAATTGCCAAACATTTCCAAAACAGCTGCACCATTTAACTTTCCCACAAACAATGTATGAGTTTCCAGTTTGCTATATCCTCACTAATACTTTTTAAAAATATTTATTGGAGGGGCAGAGACAGAGATCTCCCATCTCTGCTAGTTCACTCCCTAAATGCTAGGAACAGCCAAGACTGAAACCAGGAGCTGGGATCTCATTCTAAGAGTCCCATGTATTTGGTAGGGACACAAATACTTGAGCCATCACCTGCTGTCTCCCAGGGTCTGCGTTATTAGGAAGCAGGAATCAGAAGCAGAGCTGGGACTTGAATCCAGCACTGGGGTGTGGGCATCCCAGGTAGCATCTTTAACTTCTGTGTCAAATGCCTGCTTCCCGAACACTTGTGTGGGTTTGTTTTTTTTTTATATAAATTTATTTATTTATTTGAAAGTCAGAGTTAGAGAGAGAGAGAGAGAGAGAGAGGTCTTCCATCCGATGGTTCACTCCCCAGCTGGCCGCAGCAGCTGGAGCTGCGCTGATCCAAAGCCAGGAGCCTCTTCCGGGTCTCCCATTTGGGTGCAGGGGCCCAAAGACTTGGGCCATCCTCTACTGCTTTCCCAGGCCACAGCAGAGAGCTGAATCGGAAGTGGCGCAGCCGGGACTTGAACCAGTGCCCATACGGGATGCCACTCTTCAGGCCAGGGCGTTAACCTGCTGTGCCATAGCACCAGCCCCTCAAACACTTGTTTTTATTCCATCTTTTTTATTGTAGCCATCCTAGTGGATATAAAGTGGTATAGCTCTATTTGCATTTCCCTGATAGGTAATGATGTTGAGCATCTCTTCACACGGTTGTTACTGTTGTCTTTGGAGAATTATCTATTCAAATCCTTTGATGTTGTTTTTTCATTGAGTTGTAGAGGTCTTTGTATATTTTGGATACTAGGCCCTTTTCAGTTTCATGATTTATAAATATTTTCTTGTAAGATTATTTAAAATTTTCAGATTAAGTAAGACCTAAATATTTTCAGAATTCTGTTTCAGAGTCAGAGTGGGATTACAGTGTGATTCTTCTGCTAGTGTTGTCCTAATTGACTTTTTCTTTTGTGTTTAAGGGATGAAGATGCCCCTGCTAAGATTCCAGATGAGGAGGCCACAAAACCTGAAGGCTGGTTAGATGATGAGCCTGAATATGTGCCTGACCCTGATGCAGAGAAGCCAGAGGATTGGTAAAAGTTTCTGCTAACTTTTTAAATGACCTGTTTTATTGTTTATTTGGGAGATAGCAGTAGTGGCAACAGAGAGCTCCCTTCTGCTGATTCTCTCCCCAAAGGCCTGCAACAGCCTGAGCTGGGCTAGGGCCGAAGCCAGGGCCTGGGAATTCAGTGCAGATCTGCCTAGGTCTCCCATGTGAGTGGTAGGAACCACATAACTTGAACCATTGCCTTTGCCTCCTGGGGTCTGCATTAGCAGGAAGCTTGAGTAAGGAGCTGGAGGAGTTGAGACTCAAACCCAGGCACTCTGATGTGGGATGCAGGCCCACCGCACTCACACACGTGTGTGCATGTGTGTGTGTGTGTTAATTTAAATGAAACTAATACTTAAGCCAAGTCCACCAAATTTAATTACCTTTTTTTTTTTTTTAAATGTATCGTGAAAAGCTGTTACTGGAAATAGAAACACAAGAGAAGATGGTATTAACATATTGTGGCCCCGTGACAGCATCACAGAGCCCCATATTACTTGTTCCTTGTTGAATATCTCCACAGGGATGAAGACATGGATGGTGAATGGGAGGCTCCTCAGATTGCCAACCCTAAATGCGAGTCAGCCCCTGGCTGTGGTGTCTGGCAGCGACCCATGATTGACAACCCCAGTTATAAAGGCAAATGGAAGCCTCCCATGATTGACAATCCTAACTACCAGGTTTGTGCCTCTTACAGTTCTGCTGTTCTCCTTGATCTGTCTGTATTCACTAGGCTGTGTGATCCCAGGTTGATCACTCTGTTCAAGTTATTGAATGAAGATCCTAAGGTGAGAGAGAGCTTAGTGGATTGAGAGTTACAGAGGGAGACCTAGAAGCTGGAGAGAATCGCTGTTAGATTTGCTTTATGTGTTATGTTTGAAAGGAGGGTGCTTTAGCCACAGGATCTGAATCTCAAGTTTGGTGATGGTGTCATGTGGTGGGTAGAGGACTGAGGTAGGAGTTGATGCTTCCACCATGTCAAAATCAGCTCCTTGCTTGATGTCAGCAGTAAAAGATTAAGGTCCAAATGAGATGGTAAGAATACAAATTGTGAAGTAGTGAAGTGCCAGTTCACTGTGGAGATGATGTCAAGGATGGTAGAAACTGAGAATAAAGTCTAGAAATCTTAGAGACAGAGTGTGTGAAACACCAGTAGCATTTATCATTTCTTCCTGTTGTTCATTGGTTTCCCAAAGTTAGTATTTAATCTTTATTGATTATGCAGAATTCATCTTACAGGTTTGCTATAAATTGTTGGTCGTTATCTGAAACAATTTTTCTTGAAAACATTCCCCTTGTCCCCCTTAGGGAATCTGGAAACCCAGGAAAATACCAAATCCAGATTTCTTTGAAGATCTGGAACCTTTCAGAATGACTCCTTTCAGCGCTATTGGTTTGGAGCTGTGGTCCATGACCTCTGACATCTTTTTTGACAACTTCATCATTTCTGCTGATCGGAGGGTGGTTGATGACTGGGCCAACGATGGGTGGGGCCTGAAGAAAGCTGCTGATGGGGCTGCTGAGGTTTGTGCTTGCTGGATTGTCTTCTGTACGTTTATTTCTGTTGTAAGGAAATACTTGTTCCTTTGTGAACAGCTGTCTTTTCTAGGGTGTATCTCTTCCCTTATTTGGTAATATTAGCATTAAAAGTATAAGCATAGGAGACTACTGCAGAAATTTATTGGAAAGTGCATTTTATACAAAACTAAATGGATTTCAAAGTGTTTTCTGCATCAGAATAAACACAATATTCACTTTCCGTGAACGTCTTATAGCACTGTCATATGCCTGTGAGTGCTGCAGTTTTAGACATGATTTCATTCGTCTAATGTAGCGACTTAGATTCTGTCCGTTATGTGAAGGACACTTTTCAGTTTGTCTATGTGTATATCTCAGTTTGCCATTTAGGGTATGTTTTGATGTACTCTTAAATATTGAATCTTGGCTTGCCCAACATATAGATTTTTCAAACGTGGTCATGTAGCCAAAGTGGGAATTAGAGAGCCAGAGATAGTGAGATCAAGAAGTTCTTCATGCTCTGGATCTTCAGGTGATTAACAAGCCAGCATTTGTAGTTACGAAAGTGACAGCACCCTGCTGAAAAGGGGAGCAGGAAAATCAAAGCTTTTCTCTTTATTTCCTTTTGAAAAAAGTGGAGCCTGAGTGAGCTGTAGGCCGTAACAGTGGAAACAACAGTGCAGTCTGTGTTTGGTGTGCATCAGCCCTGTATTTTGTTTTTCAGCCAGGTGTGGTGGGGCAGATGATCGAGGCAGCGGAGGAGCGCCCATGGCTCTGGGTGGTCTACATTCTGACTGTGGCTCTGCCCGTGTTCCTTGTTATCCTCTTTTGCTGTTCTGGAAAGGTAAGAATTTGTTTTGGAGCCGGCGCCGTGGCTCAATAGGCTAATCCTCCACCTTGCGGCGCCGGCACACCGGGTTCTAGTCCCGGTCGGGGCGCCGGATTCTGTCCCGGTTGCCCCTCTTCCAGGCCAGCTCTCTGCTATGGCCAGGGAGTGCAGTGGAGGATGGCCCAGGTGCTTGGGCCCTGCACCCCATGGGAGACCAGGAAAAAGCACCTGGATCCTGGCTCCTGCCATCGGATCAGCACGGTGCGCCGGCTGCAGCGGCGGCCATTGGAGGGTGAACCAACGGCAAAGGAAGACCTTTCTCTCTCTGTCTCTCTCTCTCTCTGTCCACTCTGCCTATCAAAAATAAAAAAAAAAAAAAAAAAAAAAAAAGAATTTGTTTTGGAATCACGAGTTGGTTTTTGTTTGTTTGTTTTTCTTTTTTTTTTTTTTTTTTTAAGATTCATTTATCTGTAAGACAGAGAGGTAGAGACAGAGAGAGAAAGGTCTTCCATCCACTGATTCATTCCCCAAATGGCCACAATGGCCAGAGCTGAGCTGATCCAAAGCCAGGAGCTTCTTCCAGGTCTCCCACATGGATTCAGGGGCCCAAGCACTCACTTCTGCTGCTTTCCCAGGTGTATTAGCAAGGAGCTGTATCAGAAGTGGAGCAGCTGGGACTTGAACTGGCGCCCATATGGGATGCCCGCTCTGCAGGCCAAGCCTTTAACCTGCTGTGCCACAGCACTGGCCTCTTGGAATCACTTTTTTTATTTAAGGTTTATTTATTTATTTGAAAGTCAAGTTACACAGAGAGAGAAGGAGAAGCAGAGAGAGAGAGAGAGAGAGAGAGAGAGAGAGAGGTCTTCCATCCACTGGTTCACTCCGCAATTGGCCTCAACGGCTGGACCTGTGCCGATCCAGAGCCAGGAGCCTCTTCCGGGTCTACTACATGGGTGCAGGGTCCAAGGACTTGGGCCATCTTCCACTGCTTTCCCAGGCCATCGCAGAGAGCTGGATTGGAAGTGGAGCAGCTGGGAGTCGAACTGACACCCATATGGGATGCCAGCACTGCAGGCCGTGGCTTTACCTGCTACACCACAGCACTGGCCCCTTGGAATCACTTTTACAAGGACTTCTTGTGATGTTAAAAATGACTATGATGGGCCAGTGTTATGGCACAGTAAGTTAATCCTCCACCTGTGCGGCGACATCCATCCCAGCCGCTCATCTTCCAATGCAGCTCTCTGCTATGGCCTGGGAAAGCAACGGACCAATGGCCCAAGTGCCTGGGCCCCTGCAGCTGTGTGGGAGACCTGGAAGAAGCTCCTGGCTCCTGGCTTCGGATCGGCCCAGCTGCAACCATTGGCGGCCATTTGGGGAGTGAACCAGCGATTAGAAGACGCTTCACTGTGTCTCCCCCTCACTTTCTGTAACTCTGCCTCTCAAATAAATAAATGACTAAGATGGGGCAGGCATTTGGCTTAGTAGTTAAAACATCCACATTCCATATTTGGGTACCTGGTTTCAAGTCCTGGCTTTTGGCTTCTGACTCCATCTTCCTGCTAATGTTGACTCTGGGAGGCAGTGGTGATGGCTCATGTAGTAGGGTTGGGTCCCTGCTACCCACCTGGGAAACCTGGATTGAGTTCATAGCTCTTGCTTTGACTCTAGCTATTGCTGTCATTTGGGGAGTGAACCAGAAGATGGGAGCGCTTTCCATCTGTTTTGCTCTCTGTCTCTTCTCTACTTCTCAAGTAAATTAAAAAAAATTATGTGACTAAGATGTAGTACTCAGTAATGACTGAGCCCATTTGGCTTCTGAAACTATTTACTGTGCCCAGATCAGGGTCGGATCTATAGCACCACTCTTTTTATTCTTTGTAAAATTTAGAAGCAGCTTTCTAAAAAAAAAACAAAGATAATTTAGATGTGAAAGCAACATCTGGGTGCAGCCCAGCTTTTCTTTCTAGTATCACCACTTGACTTAGTATCTGACTTTTCATTGGCCTTTCCTACCTCACCAGTCCCGCCCTCCCCAAACAGTGCATGTGAAGGTACCAGCCTTTCTGTTTCTGTTGGCTAGCTCTTGTTTCATGCAATCATATAGAGAAAATCATCTTTGGGCTTCCTGCTTCTAAATGAGGTTTATAATCTACCCTTGGCACTAGCCTTAGCCCCAATGCCCTGTACCCACGCCTTAGTGTAGCTACGTAGACCTGTCATTCTTTGTATTCCTCCACCTTGAACCATATACACACATGCGTGCATGCCCATCTTTCTTTTTTTTATTATTATTTGTTTATTTGAAAGGCAGAGTTACACAGAGAGATCTTCAACCCACTGGTTCATTCCCCAAATGGCTGCAGCAGCCAGGGCTGGGCCAGGCTAAAGCCAGGAGCCTGGAACTCCATCCAGGTCCCCCTTGTGGGTACAGGGGGCCCAATCACTTGGGCCATTATCTGCTGCTTTCCCAGGCACATTACCAGGGAGCTGGATCAGAAGTAGAGCATCTGGGACTCCAGCCAGCACACATATGGGATGCTGTTGGCCACAGGTGGCAGCTTTATCCACTATGCTTCAGCACTTTGCCTGTAGGTATTCAATGATGCGATGGTGATGTAGTAATGAAAACATGATAGAAACCATTGCACTTTGGGTAATGTTTCAGAAACAGTCCAATGCTATGGAGTACAAAAAGACTGATGCTCCTCAACCAGATGTGAAGGAGGAAGAAGAGAAGGAGGAGGAGAAGGACAAGGGAGATGAAGAGGAGGAGGCAGAAGAGAAGCTTGGTAAGAAGTAGACCCCTGAAATGCTGCTTAAGCCAACACCCTAAAACAATGGCTTGTTTTAGACCTAGAGTTGTGTAATGATGCTGAAACAAATGGAAAGTTTTGCTCACGTGTTTGACTTTAACTTCTGTTTTAGAGGAGAAACAAAAGAGTGATGCTGAAGAAGATGGTGGGACTGTCAGCCAAGAGGAGGAAGATAGGAAACCTAAAGCAGAGGTAAAGCAACGGGCAATTCTTTTATATTTCAAGCAGTAAATTGAAGGTACATTTAAGTAAAGAGAATATATTCATGGGATAGTATACAATGCCTATGACAGTAAAAACTCTATTAGAGCCAATTTTGTTAAAGTGGGATTCTTAGTGATACAGGTCAACATTTTTATTTGCTAATTAAAAAAATTTATTGATTATATTTGAAAGGCAGTGTTATAGAGCAAGGAGGAAGAGAGAGGAGATTTCATCTGCTGGTTCCCTCCCCAGATGGCTGCAATGCCTGGAGATGGGTCAAGCCAAGAGCCTAGAACTCCAACTGGTCTCCCACGTGGGTGGCAGGGATCCAAGCAGTTGGGCCATTTTCCACTGCTTTCCCAGGCACATTAGCAGGGAGCTAGATCAAAAGTGGAGCAGCTGGGACTCGAACTGGCCCTCATGGGATGCCAGCATCACAGGTGGCTCCTTAACCCACAGCACAGTCCCCTATTTGCTAACTTTAAGCTACATCATAATCTCAAGTATTTTTCTATGCTGAAAATGGTTTTCTGGGATAAGTGGAAAGTTCTAGAAAGAAATGTAATAAAATGCTAAGATTGAAACTTCAGGGCCGGCGCCGAGGCTCAATAGGCTAATCCTCCGCCTGCGGCGCTGGCACACTGGGTTCTAGTCCCAGTCGGGGTGCTGTCCTGGTTGATCCTCTTCCAGTCCAGCTCTCTGCTGTGGCCCGGGAGTGCAGTGGAGGATGGCCCAAGTGCTTGGGCCCTGCACCCGCATGGGAGACCAGGAGAAGCACCTGGCTCCTGCTTTCGGATCAGCGCGGTGCGCCAGCCACAGCGGCCATTGGGGGGTGAACCAATGGAAGAGGAAGACCTTTCTCTCTGCCTCTCTCTCACTGTCCACTCTGCCTGTCAGGAAAAAAACAAAACAAAACAAAACAAAAAAAAAAACTCAGACCTCAGGTTATTATTTATCATGTCTGTCTCATATTCCTCGCTGTCCCCTTGCCTAGTAAATGTTCCTATTGTCCATGCAGTAAGTCATTCATTTAATAAATACTTGTTGAGTGCCCATCATGCACCAGGCATTATCAGTGAGCAAGATAGGCAAAGATGCCTTGCCTCTGGTGGCTTCAATTCTAGACAGCAGGCCAGAAAGACAACATGTAATAGCCTTTATAGGGACACAGTATGTTAGAAAACAAAACAGATTGTTGTTGATGGGGTTGCAGTATTAAAGACCTTGTTGGAAAGATGACATTTGAGTGAAGACTTGGAAAAGGGATTAAGAATTTTTCTTGAGGATGGCATCAGGAGAACATTCCAGGCAGAGTAAACAGCCTGTGAGAGGGCTGTGCAGGGGTCTCCATTAGAGCACGATGGTAGGAGAGGAGGTTTTGAGGTAGGTTGGCTCTGTGGGTGTGAGAGGAAGGAAAGCATCTATGTCCACTCCCACGCCTTTGCTGGCATCTGTCCCTTTTCCAGCAAGTCTGCGTCTCTTCCTTCTAAGACTGAAGCTCTCCTAAGGTTCCACTTCCTGTTACCACAACTCTGCCTTCCCACTGATAAAAGTCAATGATATTTGTATCTTATTTATACAAGGAGTGTTCAGAAAGCTTGCGAAAGTATATTCTGGAAAAAAAACCTAGATTTAAAAATTTTTTTGCACTAAAGTACCTTTCACTAGTTTCTATTTATTTTCATTTTATTTGAAAGATTTCTACCTACTACTTCATTCCTCAGACGTCCACAACAGGCAGGACTGGGCCAGGCTAGAGCCTAGAACTCTTGGATGGGAAGCTGAGGCATTTGGATATGTATGTGATGCCAACATCTTAAGAGGCACTTACGTGCTCTGTTCAAACATTTGTCCTCCCACCCCCATCCCCATTTTCCCATGAACTTCAAGGACTCTTCGTATTTTCAGTGGATATGTTATACCTTAACTAAAATGCAGGTATTGAATGCAAGGACTGTGTCTCACATTCTTTTATATCCCCCAAACAGCCTCACATAAAAAAAAAAAATGATGTAATATGTGTAAGTAAAGGCAGAATTTTCATGGGATATTTTACAATCTTAAGATTTGTGATAGGAGAAAAAAAACTGAATTTTTCTGTTGGAATGGTCTTCAGTTTTCTTCTCAATGTGGCTAAGATGTTCACAGGCCTGGTAGATTGTATAATAAAGCAGTTTCCTTTTTAGAAGAATATGGGTTAGATTGATAAAAATATGTTTTTGGAAAATGAATGACTAAATTAGAATACCACCTTTGAGACAGCCATTGGTTTTGGTACATTTCCTTAATTATTCTGTAGTTTTTCTCTCAAATGAGTTACCCTCAGTCTTGATCTTGAAAATCTATGGAATTTTTTTTTAAGGTGCTAATTCATGAATTTTCTTTCCCACCAATAGGAGGATGAAATTTTGAACAGATCGCCAAGAAACAGAAAGCCACGAAGAGAGTGAAACAATCTTAAGAACTTGATCTGTGATCTCCTCTCCCTCCCCTTCCTTTGCAAGTGGGGTCCCAGGAGAGGACCCAGCACACCTTAGGTTGACACTCAGAAAACCTCAAGACGTCACCATCAACAGGTCCCAGTTGAACACTAGTCCGTGTGATTTTAAACATCTAGCAGTAAATAATTGCAGTTGTGACACAAAGGACCCTGTTTCTGTAGAAAAGAAAACATTGAACATAATGGTTGTGAGATGTAACATGAAGCAACTAACTTGTATTTTTGTTTTTGTTTTTAAACATCTTTGTTTTTTAAAATAGAATGATAGAACTTTGCCAGTCTTTAAAACTTTGGCTTAATTTAATATATTAATCTGTCAATGCAGAAATAACACCAACATTAGAATGCTAGGGGGGTGAATTGCAGTTTTTATAACTTTTTTTTAAGTTTGGTATTAAAACATTCAAGTGTCTCTGTCCCTCAGGATTGATGATCATGTCAGAGTGCAGCCATCTGTGGTTATAATCTTGTTTTGCTTGCTTCCATTGCTCAGTTCCTCCTAAGGAAATTGAGGAGAGGGATTGGATGGAAGCCCAAATTTATATAAAGGTTCCGTTTAAGTTGTATTAAAAATAGACATATAAAAAGAAAAAAAATCTTTTCACTTGATGTTGGTGAGACCATGAAGTGTGTGTGTGTGTGTGTGTTACCCTTGGGACTGCTCGGTTCCTGGACAGCAGTGGGTGGAGGAGGTGGCTTAGTGCCTTGGGCATTTTGAGCATTTGTCCTTCACACACAGGGGTGTTCTAGGCTCCTGTCTGGAGCAGATGCATCAGGACATGTGAGCTCCGGAGTAGATGTTCTCATCACTCTTCACTGTGTTGACACTGTTTTCCTTGCCTATTTCCCCAGATTCCCAGCTTTCTCCTCTGCTATGCATTTTCTTCACAGCGCAGCTTCCAGTCCGTTGCTGAAAATGATTATAAGCTCTGCATAGTGTTAAGCTTTATTGTGATTACGTGTATTTTTTTTTTTTTAAAGCAGACCCACACCTTTCCAGGGTCAAAGTACAGGATAGAATACATATTTTCCATTTCTTTTACTTTGTGGAAAGACTTTAGAAGTCTGATCCAGAGGTGAGCCAATTCAGAATTGACTATAATTGAACACAGGATAAAAGTATTTATGGGAGGAGTGACATATAGCATGAATTATCAGATTTTGTAGCTGCTAAATATTTTAAGTCTTCATTTGCAATTCCTGTAACAGTTGGATCTTAAATTTACATAATAAAGCAGTCCTGTTAATTTTTTTTAATGTGGCTTGTAGAATTTTTTTAAAGTGATTTTAGGTTTGTGTTTTCATGTAGAATGTGGATGGGTGCTATCCAAGCCTCTCCCCCATCACTGCAGTAATTATCACACCACACTGAAATGTATTCAGAATTAGATGGGATTTTAGTTTTTGTCTTTCTTCAGAGCATTTCAAATG
This sequence comes from Oryctolagus cuniculus, assembly GCF_964237555.1. Classification (NCBI taxonomy): domain Eukaryota; kingdom Metazoa; phylum Chordata; class Mammalia; order Lagomorpha; family Leporidae; genus Oryctolagus; species Oryctolagus cuniculus. The sequence goes on along the minus strand of NC_091437.1, from coordinate 67,748,405 downwards.
TATGGATGAAACTGCTTCTTGCACTGAATATATAAACATGCCACAGTGTTTATATTGGGGAGGTTTGGGGGAGGAAGTATATTTGTAAAAGATGAAGGTTGTATCATTTATATTCTTTTTTTTTTTTAACTGGTTCACTTAAATTCTCTGAGGGTGGGATGCATTTTTCTTGCTGTTCAGTGCTTTATCCTTTTCATCTGTTGTTTTGTGGTCACAGTGACCTTAGCTATGTAGCAAACTTTCCCAAATGTATTGAGTGCAAATAAACAGTTACTTAGCAAGACTTGAAGTATTGTCTGCAGGTTTCTCCTTGAAGCAAACTGGTGAAATCATTGCATTTCCAGAAATTGTGTTCTTCACTTTCCTCTTACGTTGCATTTCATTGCTTGCATTCTTCTAGCTGAGATGTGAAAAAAAGTATTTGTTGTCTTCCCAGGGTTCTTTAGCAAAGTTGGTTCAAAACAAAAACAACCCATTTGTTTCATTGTCTTTTTGAGTTGTTGACGGTATGGCCTCCTGATTGAACATCTGACACATCATGGATAGCAGTTTTCAGCTCTTAAACAGGCTCTTACATTTAGAATGTTACCTGACGGTTACTGGTCCACTCTCCAGCAGCTTATGTTCCCTGATTTTTCTTAACCACAAAAGAACTTTCAGATTGTCACATTACTGAGTGGTGGTAAATTAAAGCCCGGTGTGACCTACTTTTGACTGAACTGTCTCATAGTAAGCTTCAGTGCATATGTCTAGCTGTTTCAGTAATGGATTCATCTTTAATGGGCCACTACCTGAGAATGTGCTGATATGCAGAAACTGTTAGGGACAGCGAAATAACTCTCGCCACATGTGTTTGAGTCAATCTTTCATATTCTTGCCTCTTCCTAGGGATGGCCTAGAAAGGGAGGGAATTTATGGGTAACATTAAGACTTAGGGATTCGTTGGACACTTTTTTTTTCCATTTTATTTGCAAGACACAGAAATATCTTCCAACCGCTGGTTTACTCCCCCAAATGACTGCAGCAGCCAAGGCTGGGCCAGGCCACAGCTAGCAAAAGCCAGGCGCCCTCCCCGGGTGGGCCACAGGGGCTCCGGGCTGCCTTCCAGGCTGCATCAGCAGAGGACATGGGACTCTGGCTAGGCGCTCCTGATCCAGGAGTCCCAAGAAGCGACTGAAGCTGTAATACCAAACTTCTGCTCTCACTGAACTGTGAAAATTGTCAGAAAGTAATCTTTGTTTAGGACTACACATATACTTACATATTTCAGTGGTAATTTTGAAAGTTATCCCCCAAGAGTTAATGTACTAGTAGGCTTTTGGATTACTTACCTAAGTACACAAAATGTAGCACTCTGAAGTTACTATTACTCTATTTAAATAATCTCACCGTGTAGAATGTACATGTTTGAAGACTGGTAATGGGGCTCCATAGGGCTTTCTTTAGTCCTAGGCACTCTTGCTTTTGTGTCCCTCCTCCACTAAAAAGTTAGAATTTGTCTATGCATTTCTATGAAAACGTAATTAAGACTCACTTTTTATTATTTTTACAGGGCTCCCATCTGCTCCCCAAATGCCGCAACGGCGTGGCTGGGTGGGGCCAGAGCCAAAGCCAAGTTCCTGGGTTTTAAAAATAAAACTTTGATGAGCTGCTGAGTGTTTCTCAAAGTGCAGCCTCCTGGTACCTCTTCTTTTACCTTTTCACGTGTTCCTAGCGTTGCCTGCCCGACCCTCTGCCACACCATTTAGTTTTACTTTTCCTGGTATCTATAGCAGTTTTAGAGTGACTTTTACCCAACAGACTACGCTCGCAGTCCCGGCTCAGAAAGTCGGACTCCACACACTTCCGCCCATCTGCCGGTCTTTTTTTTTTTTTTTTTTTTTTCGGAAGTAACTCAAACTTCGAAAAGTTGTTCAGACTTTGTACATAAGTGGAAGGTGGCAGGCCCAGTGACGAGACGGTGCAAGATGAACCCTCTACCAGCTCCCTCCTGGGCCGCTCCGGGGCTGGATGCGAGGGGCGAGGGAGGAAACCGGCCGGCACTGGAACAGCGTGGCTGCTCAGCGCTCTTCGGCCGGATCCCGGAAGGCGGAGGGGAATGGGGAAGCGCTGGCCGCTAGGCAGCCGGCTACGCCGCTCGGCGTCTATCCCGCTTCCCCCGGGGACCCGGAAGGGCCTGCCTTCGGGGGCGGCGTTCAAGAAACCTCTGGTCACCGCTAGTACGGACGCCCGTCAGTCACACTCGGCTTGGCCTCCAGGTCGCAGGCTCGCCCTAGCGCTCCGGCCCGCCCCGAGCGCTGGAGTTCCTTTTAAATACCACTCGGGAGCCCCAGCTCGCCCCTTACGTGCTCGTCTCCACGCCCTCGGGCGGCCGGCTCCTCCTCCCCTCATTGGCCAGAACCTCTGTCCGTCAGCCGTGACGCGCGAGGTCGCCGGCAGCGGCCCGCCCTCTTCCGAGAGCCCCGAAAACAATTTTAAGATGGCGGCGGCGGCGGCGCGGAAAACAATGGGGTCGGGGCGGCGGGGACAGGCCGCGGCCTGAGGTGGGCAGCGAGCATCGGCCTGGGGTCGGGCGGAGCGGGCAGGAGGACGGTCCGCCGCTGCGCGCGAGCCCGCTCCGCAGGCCGCAGGAGCATGGCGCGGCCGTGAGGCAGACAGGGGCCGCGGCGGGGAGCGCAGCGCGCAGTGCCAGCCGGCCCCGAGAGGCCGGGCCCTGGGCCCGGCCCGAGCAGCCCGCGGCTCATGGTGCTGCCCACCTGCCCCATGGCGGAGTTCGCGCTGCCACGGCACAGCGCGGTCATGGAGCGCCTCCGCCGGCGCATCGAGTTGTGCCGGCGCCACCACAGCACCTGCGAGGCCCGCTACGAGGCCGTGTCGCCCGAGCGCCTGGAGCTCGAGCGCCAGCACACCTTCGCCCTGCACCAGCGCTGCATCCAGGCCAAGGCCAAGCGCGCCGGCAAGCACCGGCAGCCGCCCGCCGCGGCCCCGGCGCCCGCCCCGGCCCCGGCCCCGGCGCCCGCCCCGGCCGCGCGCTTGGATGCCGCCGACGGCCCGGAGCTCGGCCGCCCGGGCGCGGTGAGTAAGGCCGGCTGGAGGGGAGAGGACGCGGCGGGGAGCCGGGCGGTTGTCATCTCCGGGAAGTGGCACTGTGGCCTCACCGTCGCCCTTTGCGTGAGGCCCGGGCTGTTGAAGGGTTGGTTTATTTTGGAACCGACTGGCAGTCAGGTCGCCGGTGCGGTGTGGACTCGAAGCACAGCAGGCCTGGCCGCATTTATTCTTCAGATGTTGATTGAGTCTTTGGGCTTTGCAAGGTCCCGAGCTGTAAGTAGGGTCAGGGCTTTAATATGGAAATCGGTCGGCCTTCAGTTTACCAAACTGCTTCTGAATGGGAAATCAAAAAATCTTTCTTTGACTTGCGTTGTTTAGACCGCCCTGAAATTTCACTGTGTACCTAAGATTCCTGCGGAACTGTTGACAACTCCAGTTTTAACTTAGGAGGCCTGTTTTAAATCTCTCTGTTACATGGTTGTTGGTAGATTGGTTGGTTTCCCAGTAGGTGTTCAATGAAGTTTCTGAGTTAGAGGTTTGCTCTGTTTTCCTCCCTGAAAGGGATTTACATAAAGGGAGAGAAGGGCATTTTTGTTCGTGGTTTTCTTGGACATTGACAGTTTAAGACAAATGTTACCAGTTCGGCGTGTTCAGTGTATTCTAAACGCACATCTTTATTATCTCAGGGAGACTGTGGTGCCACTCTTCCTGCCGAGTCTTCAGGCTCTTTCTCCCTTCCTCTTTAAATTCTGGAGACTTCATTTGCTGGAGGGGGAGAGGGCAAACTGGCGTGTCTTTCAGGACCAGTCTGCCCTGACCAGCCTGTGGTGTCCCCTGCAGAGCTTCTGTTTGGGTGCTCTTGCGCACCTCCTCCTCTCCAGCACCAGCCCGGCTGCTGGGCTTGAAGAAAGAATCCTGAGTTCGCAGCCCACTTCGTTTGCTTATTGTATCCATTGGCCAAGTCATCTCCTCCTCGCTTTGCTCTCTTGTAAACTGGGAGTCTGTTGGGCTTCTTATTTCCCCAAAGGGTCTTGCTAAATTCGAAATAAATGAGTAAGGATGTGAAAGTATTTCCAACACTGACCAGCTGCTGTCTATTTCTTGTCCGCACTTTTCAGAATCCCGCCATCCTGCCGGGCCCATCTCATCCCCTTCCTGCTTTCAAAGTGGATTCTGACCACCCTGGCCCACAGCATTCAGGATCTCCTTTGTCAGAACATTTCGGAAGCTGGTCTGGGATATGTATTTTTAGCTCATAGCCACATATTTAGGTCACAACTTGCAACTAGACTGTAAGCTCCTGAAGGCATACGGGGAGTGACCCAGCACATGTTGAGTGAATCACCTTAAACTTGGTGGTGGTTTACTTCCTAATCCCGCCGCCCATCCGCTAGCCTCAAAAAGCAAAATGACTTAACTTAGTGACCCACCTATACTGACAGTTCTTGTTTTAAGGAAAGCCCTAAGAGTAGTGAAGGAAATAATAAAAGCTCATAAAAAATAGTTTTATGTGCAAACAGTTGCCTTGAACCTCCCCTTAAAAGTTTAGTAGTAGTGATTCAACTTCTGTTTGAAGGCGGGGGTCAAATGATTTTTTTTTTTAGTCGTGGATTCCTGAAGGGAACCTAGGTGTGTGCCGTTTGAGGAGAGATTAATCCTGAGTGTGTTAGACTGTATGTCTGGCTTGCTGGTCATCCTTTTGGGTGTTAGCTTACTGTGTGACCACAGTAAGCCCTGACTCTCGACTGCCTTGTTGGAAACCCTAGAGTAGGAATTGCTGTTTTGAGTCTCTGCTAGGAAGAGGGCTCTTTTTCTTCGCAGGCTCCCGGTGATTATAGCTGAGCTCTTTGGCCTTGGAATGGGATTGTAGGAACAGAAGGTAACTATTGCAGAGAAAACAGTGGCATTTTCCATCTTGCTGGCTCCTTCAGTTCAGAGCCAGGGAGAGTCCTTTACCAAGTAGGGTCTCAGCTTGCAGAGCACAGCTTTGCACAGAGAGGTGGGAAAGAGAAGGTTCCCCTTTCAGCCGTCATTATCTTCTGTGACTGATCTAATCAATATTCCTTTCATAAGGAAGTTCTGATTTGTTTTTCCCAAGTGTGCGGTAGTCATGTCACAGCCAGGTACTGAATTAGCAAACCATCTGTGTGCCTGAAAAGGGTGCAGACACACTGTTGTGTTCACCTTCACTTGAGGTTACTGGCTTTCTTCTTGGGATACCCCTGCGGCAAAGTCTTGACCACCGTCTGCTGGAGATGAAGCAGGGACAGAGCTTCAGGCTCTTTTCTCTCCTCGTTGTCAGGGAATGAGCCCAGGAGGTTTTCTTTATACTCTGTGCTCTTTAAAAACAAGTAGCGGGGTTCTAATGACAGGATTGACTTGTTTTTACTAGCAGTGCTGGGTTGTGGAGAATTATCCACTCGCTCTATACAAACATTCACTCTGTTAGTAAAACAGTCTTTTACAGTAGCTTGACCATTTTCTTTCTGTAGTAAAATACTCTTCAGGTTCATTCCCTGTCCCTAGCCCACTGTTACACTGTAGCTGCTGAGCAGAGAGGAAGTTGTGTGTTTGTGATTCTTTGAGAAGAAATGTGACAGTTGTATGCCAACCTTTCATCACCGGAGTTGCCTTCCCAACTTAACTTGAGATGTGTGAAATTTCTCTTTCCCTCTCTTTTAAGATTTATTTATTTGAAAAGCAGAGCAACAGAGAGAGAATCTTCCATCTACTAATCCATCCCCCAAACAGCTGCAACAGCCAGGATTGGGCCAAGCCAGGAGCCAGGAACTCTCTCAGTTTCCCATGTGGGTGGCAGGGACCCAAGTATTTGGGGGCATCTCCAGCTGCTTCCCAGGAGCCTTAGCAGGGAGCTGAATTAGAAGCAGACTAGCTAGGACTCAGACTAGCACTCAGATGCTAGCTTTGCAAGATGAGGCTTAATCCCACTGTGGTGCACGCTCTTTCTCTCTGTCTCAGCCTGTTTGTAAATAATTTCAGACTTGCTGAAAAGCGGCGCAGGTAGTACAAACCTTAACCTAGCTTCATCTACTGTATCATTTGCATGGGCAGTCCTTTCCCCACCTACTTTTGTTCTTGGAACCACCTGACTCTCTGCCTTCAAACACTCCAGCATATGCCTTCTAGGTGTTAAGAAAGATGTGTAAAATTTTAATAATTATTTTATAAGTCAAACTCTTAAGAATTATGCAGGGACCGGTACTGTGGTGTAGCAGGTAAAGCCACTGCCTGTGGTGCCAGCATCCTGTATGGGTACTGGTTCGAGTTCCGGCTGCTGCACTTCTGATCCAGCTCCCTGCTAGTGTACTTGGGAAAGCAGCGGAGGATGGCCTGAGTGCTTGGGCCCCTGAACCTGTGTGGGAGACCCAGAGAAAGCTCCTGGCTTCTGGCTTCAGCCTGGACCAACTCCGGCTGTTGTGGCCATTTAGGGAGTGAACCAGTGGATGGAAGACCCCTCTGTCTCTCCTTCTGTCTCTGTAACTCTGCCTTTCAAGTAAATAAATAAATCTTTTAAAAAATAATACAGATAACATTATTTCCAAGAGTAGCTGTTTCCAAACATAAAACAGGTATGGGATTGTGGGGTAGTTTTCTTCAAAAGAACACCAGGGGCTAGCACTGTGGCGCAGTGGGTTAAAGCCCCAATCTGCAGCACCAGCATCCCATATGGGCACTGGTTCGAGTACCGGCTGCTCCACTTCTGATCCAGCTCTCTGCTGTGGCCTGGGAAAGCAGTGGAAGATGACCCAAGTCCTTGAGCCCCTGCACTCATGTGGGAGACCCAGAGGAAGTTCCTGGCTCCTGGCTTCAGATCGGCACAGCTCTGGCCATTGTAGCCATCCAGTGGATGGAAGACCTTTCTCTCTCTCCCTCTGCCTCTGCCTCTGCCTCTCTGTAACTCTGACTTTCAAATAAATAAATCAATCTTTAAAAAAAAAAAAAAGAACACCAGTTTGTCTTTAGGATCTTATTTTTTCCTTTAACATCTGGGCCTTGTCCTAATACTGTCTTTCCTTTTTCATTTTCAATATCTCCGTATGCCCTGGGTCCTCCCTTCAGCTTGAAGACATGAGCAAATACTCTGCACAGTGAAGGGTCCTTTCTTTTGTATCTTCTCTAAGTGTTCCCTGTTCTTCCTGTCCTTACCCTTTCCATTTGGACGTCCCACTTGCTTGTTTGCCCTTTGTAATCTGCCTTCTCTGCCTCTTTTGTTGTTCTGAATTGCCTCCTTAAAGGATATCAAGGATGCAGTCGCTAAATGCGGTGGCATCTTAGTCATCATTCTTCTTGACTTCCTGCTTCATAAGACTCTTCTCTCAGCTTCTGCTCTCATCTCACTTTCTGTTCAGGTTTTTGATTGTTTTCCCTCATTCTTCCTACTTTCCCTAAATAATTTATGCAGCAAATATTTGAGCACCTAGGCATGAGGAATGCCACAGTGAACAAGAAAATTTAAAACTCTATTCTCACAGAGCAAGAGAGGATCAGTGATTTCAAAAGTTAATATTAAGTGCTAAGCAAAAATTAAGAGTAACAAAAAAAAAAGTAACATAATACCAAGTGATCAACAATAGCAGCTTAAGATTAAGGTCTGATATATGAAATTTGTTCCCTTTATATTAATAAATTATTACAAAGAAAAAGATAGGGTCTGAACAACAAGAGGCCATCAGTCTGCTGAAAGCCTCAGGAAAGAACATTCCAGTTAGACCCACCTTTGAATGGCCTCTGTGGCAGAGACATGGGGAGCTTAGGTGAGGAACAGAAAGGTTGCCGTGTCTAGAGCAGCATGGCAAGTGCGTGGCTGATGTGAGAGGTAAGTGAGCAAGACCAGAACGAGTGAAGGAGGAAGCAGCAGCAGGATTTGAAAAAGGAACATGACATAATCCAACTTAGGTTTTTATTTTGGTTTGTTTTCATTTTATTTGGAAGGCAGAGAGAGATCTTACATTCATTAGTTCACTCCTTAAAAACCTGCAATACCCAGAGCAGGGTCAGGCTGAAGCTGGGACTCAGAATTCAATCAAGGCTTCCCATTTGGGTGGCAGGAACCCAACCAAGTACTTGAGCCATCATCTGCTGCCTTCCAGGGTGTGCCTTAGCAAGAAGCTGGATCAGATGCAGAGGAAGGGGCTGGTGCTGTGACCCAGTGAGTTAAAGCTCCAGCCTGTAGTGCTGGCATCCCATATGGGTGCTGGTTCGAATCCTGGCTGCTCCACTTCCAATCCAGCTCTCTGCTATGGCCTGGGAAAGCAGTAGAAGACAGCCCAAGTCCTTGGACCTACGTGGGAGACCCGGAAGAACATCCTGGCTCCTGGCTTCGGATTTGCACAGCTCCAGCTGTTGCAGCCATTTAGAAAGTGAACCAGTGGAATGGAAGACTTCTCTCTGTCTCTGTTTGCCTCTGCCTTTCTAATAAATACTAAAAAAAATAGAAGAGCCAGGACTTGAACTCCCATATGAGATGTAAGCTTCTCAAGTGGGGACTTAACCACTATGCCAGATGCTCACCCCATAACTTACATTTTTAAAGATCAGTCTGTTGGTAGGTGGAGGATATATGCGGTTAGTGTGGGTAAGAGTAGATGCAGTTTTTGTAGTGGTCCAAGCTCCTAGGAGTGGTGGTAGTGGAGGAGGAGATGAATTTTAGACACCTGAAGGCAGAGGTGACAGAACTTGGTTGCTGTCTGGCTGGCTTGGGTGTGGGGGTGAGAAAGGAGAGTGAAAAGAGAAGATTCCTGATTCGCTAGCTTGACAAAATTTCATTAAATATCTGTGTCCCCTGGGCAACCTTGTACTCATCCACATCTTTCATCTTTTTGTTTGTTTTTTAAGATTTATTTATTTGAAAGGCATACATAGAAGCATACATACAGAGAAGCATATGCAGAGAGAGAGAGAGACCTTCCATCCACTGGTTCACTCCCAAGATGTCCACAACAGCTGGAGCTGAGCCGATCAGAAGCCAAGAGCTTCCTCCAGGTCTCTCACGCGGGTACAGGGGCCCAAGCACTTGGGCCATCTTCTGCTGCTTTCCCAGGCACATTAGCAGGGAGCTGGGTCAGAAGTGGAGCAGCTGGGACTTGATCCAGCACCCATGTGGGATGCTGGCCGCCACAGTGCCGGCCCCACATCTTTGTCTTAATGTTTCTTTCTGGGGAGTGTCACTGACACTATTATGGTTGCATCTCTCATCTACAACAAGTCTCCTGATCTCCAGTCCAGATCCACATTTTCATTTCCCACATTCCAAGGTATTTTCTCCCTTTTCCTACCAAATCTTATATTTCTTCTTAGCATTTTGCCAAGTCCAGTTATCCAGAGTGGAAACCTAGGAACCTGTCTGTTTCTTCCAGCTCTCAGTTGAGGTTTCTAGGAGCCTGGAAGCCTGTGGGTAGCGGACTTGTATCACAGAGCCCTGGCTGGGGCAGGTGATCAGTGGGATTTTGCAAAGCCAAGTTAAGGGCTATAAAGCCTTTGAGAATACAGGGGAAGAGATGCCTCTTGGATGGATTTGGAAAGATTTAAAGGATTGACTTTTGGGGCCAGCGCTGTGGCGTAACAGGTAAGGCTGCCGCCTGCAGTGCCGGCGTCCCAAATGGGCACCAGTTCGTGTCCTGGCTGCTCCAATTCTGATCCAGCTCTCTGCTATGGCCTGGGAAAGCTGTGGAGGATAAGATCCTTGGGCCCCTTTGCCAGCGTGGGAGACCTGGAGGAGGCTCCTGGCTTCTGGCTTTGGATTGGCGCAGCTCTGGCCAATTGACTTTCAGGATGGGTCATAGGTTTCTAGAAGCTTTTCCCAAAGAGTGTTTCACCAAACACCAATTTCATGGGCTGTTAAGAAATTTCTAGAATGGGACAAATTTAGGAGACACTGGGCTAAACAAATTTGAGCAAATGTCCTTTATTTAGGACATTTCCACACATTTAATATGCTAATATGCATGAGGACTTGAACTCTTATCTTCTTAGGGGCATCCAATAGGACTTTGATTCCTTTGGAAAACTAGCAAACACTCAAAATTAAGATAGGGAGTAGTTCTAAAGTGCCAGAGGCTGTAAGGTAAAGGTGGAAAGATCATGAGAAGCCTGGCACACTGCATGTGGCTTGGTGACTGAGAAATGCATCCTTAAGCAGTTTTGTTGTTGGAACATCATAGAGTGAACTTACACAAACTAAGAGGTCCTCAACATCGCGAGGTGATTTTAGACTCTTGTGGGTCTACCATTATTATATGGGGTGCATCATTGACCAGAACACTGCTAAATGTCCTGCAACAATGAACTTCAAAATACTGTGAGGCCCCTTATGCTTTGTAAATTGACATCTAAAACTTTCATCCTGAGGTTTTAAGGTTATTGAAAATTATAGCACATTTACTGTGTTTGTCAATTAGATACTTAATTATAATTCAGTTTATTATGTAACACAGCCTTATAAGTGATACATATACTTAATAGCAAGCAACTATTTTAAAAAGACGAAAGGGCAAAAAATGCTATTTATAGTTGGAGGGAATGTAATTTCCAGAGAATTATAAATATTAACATTTAAAAATAAAACAGTTACATCAGTTTTTAAAATGTAGCCAGTGAGTATCTCTGCAGTGCTGTCTTTCATCAGCCACTTAAAGACTACTTTTCTTTTAACAGATTTTGAATTTACTTTTTCTTTCAACTTGCATTTCTGTTATTTACCTCAAATAACATGTTTTATTTGAACATAGTACATGCTTGAAAGTATTTTTATTACTCACTCTAGCATGTTCCTCTACAACAAAGATAGATATAAAAACTGGAATGAGTGGAAGATATTATCCTACCAATTAAGATGTCTGTATTGTGCATTGGAGTACTGCCTGCATTCAAGTCCCCACTCTGGCTTCTGACTGCTAGGTGTGCTAATGCAGACCTGGGAGGCTGCAGTGATGGCTCAGTGATCGTGTTCCTGCCACCCACCTGAGAGACTTGATTGAGTTCCTGGCTCCCAGCTTCAGCCTTGGTCCAACCACAGCCATTGCAGGCATTTGGGGAGTGAATCAGTGGGTAGGAGCTCGCTCTCTCTGTCTGTCTCTTTCTGGCTCTCTGCCTCTCAAATAATTTTTTAAAAATTTAATTGAGGAGCCAGTGTTGGTACAGCAGGTTGAGCTGCTGTGTGCAAAACCAGCATCCCATATGGGTACCAGTTCAAGTCCTGTCTGTTCCACTTCTGATCCAGCTCCTTACTAATCTTCCTGGGAAAGCAGTGGAAAATGACCCAAGTGCTTGGGCCTCCACACCCAGGCTCCTAGTTTCAGTTATCCCAGTCCCAGCCATTGTGGCAGTTGAGTGAACTAGCAGATGGAAGATCTATCGATCTCTCTCTCTCTCTCTCTCTCTCACGCTGCCTTTCAAATTAAAAAAAAAAAAAAACTTTTTTAAACATTTTAATTTAAAGTAAAATTCTTTAATTTACTTTGAGCATAAAGTTATATGCATCTTTTTGCTCTTTGAAGTTGACTCATACAAAAGAATATATGTAGCATTTATTAAACCCCATATGTTACATTCATTTCTTTTTTCAGTAAGTTGAGTTACAATAATTTAGTATACAACAAACAAATTTATTATAGTTTTTTGAGTAATTTCTAAGCAAAAAGGGTACATTTACCCATAATCAGGTGTATGAGGCACCCCCCATTTGTTCATGTAACCATGGACATGTATGGAGATTTTTCAGTACAGTTCTTTTTTTTTTTTTTTTTTAATGAAGATTTAATTATTTGAAAGGCAGAGTTGACAGAGAAAAAAGAAGAGACAGAGGTTTCTTCCATCTACTGGTTCACTCCCCAAATGGCCACAACAGCAAGGACTGAGCCAGGCCAAAGCCAGGTGTCACAAACTCCATGCAGATCTCCCGCATGTATGGCAGGAGCCCAAGGACTTGGCCATCTTCCGCTTGCCTTCCCAGGCACATTGGCAGGGAGCTGGACTAGAAATGGAGCAGCCGCCACTCAAACTCTGATGTGGGATGCCAGTGTTGCAAGGAGCAGCTTAACCTGCTGAGCCACAACCACACCCCCGGTTTTTATTTCTTGTTTTTTTTTTTTTTTTTTGTTTGTTTTTTTTAAGATTTATTTATTTGAAAGAGTTACACAGAGAGAGGAGAGGCAGAGAGAGAGAGAGAGAGGTCTTCCATCCACTAGTTCACTCCCCAATTGGCCACAACGGCTGGAACTGCACCGATCTGAAGCCAGGAGCCAGGAACTTCTTCCTGGTCTCTCACGTAGGTGCAGGGGCCCAAGAACTTGGGCCATCTTCTACTGCTTTCCCAGGCCATAGCAGAGAGCTGGATCAGAAGTGGAGCAGCTGGGACTAGAACTAGCACCCATATGGGATGCCAGCGCTTCAGGCCAGGGCGTTAACCCATTGCACCACAGCGCCAGCTCCCTATTTCTTGTTTTTGATCACTGTAAGCCCTAGAAGTCTTTGTACATATAAATCACCATAGAAGAAAGGAAGTATGGTTACGGCAATGTTATTCCATGTTCTGAGACCTGGTTTATATGCTTGAAGTCATGTTTTATGTCGTGTCCAAATCAGCTTACTCTTAGCTGGTTACGCAGTTTTGTAATCCACCAATGTTACTGAAAACAGAAACCATCTGACTTACAGAAGGATTTGTCTAGTCATTCACTTTCTCAATTACTGAGAAATAGAACAAAAACTCTTTACTGAGTCTTACCAGTTGGTTGATTCGTCTGTTATTCTTTCACTTAGGAGTACTTTGTCTAACTTAATATACTCAAAATTCATTGGAAAATAAAAACTTTTCAATATACTTTTTTTAAGATTTATTTTTGTTTATTTGAAGACAGAGTTACAGAGATGAGGAGAGAGAGAGAATCCTCTATCTCCTGGTTTACTCTCCATATGGCCACAACAGCTCGGGCTGGGCAGGCCAAAGCCAGAAGCCAGATTTCACTTCTGGGTTACCATGGGGGTGCAGGGGCACAAGCACTTGGGACATCTCCGCTCTTTTCTCAGGTCCATTGCAGGGAGCTGGATTGGAAGTGGAGCAGCTGGGACTCAAACCAACACCCATATGGGATGCCAGCACTGCAGGCGGAGACTTAATCTGCTACACCACAACACAGGCCCCTCAGTATACTTTTACTAATACAGGGGTTTTTGGTTAAAACCTTCTATGGAAAATGCCTGCTGCGTCACCTAATGAGCAACACTAGTTCTAGTTTTTCAAATGCAGTTAGTATTGTTTGTCCCCACAATGACTGTCTCATTTCTGACCACTAGTTAAGGCATGCGCAGCCTTGGCCTGAGGTATTGCCTGCATCCCATGAGGTGCATTGCTTTCTTGTTTCTCACCCATGTTCTTGTTGCCCTCTTGAGGAGCACTTCTTTGAAGAAACCCTCTACCGCCCACTCTGGAATATCAGAATTCAAAGCATCCCAGCCTACAAGCGAAACTTCGGTGACTGAAGGACTCGAGGCCTGTAAAGTCAGTGAGTGCTCTTGTGCCTGGTAGAGCAGAGCAGCAGGAGGGACTGTGGTACATGGCTGAACATTTGTTTTTTTATTTATTTATTTTATTTTATTTTTTTTTTTTTTTTGACAGGCAGAGTGGACAGTGAGAGAGAGAGAGAGAGAGAGAAAGGTCTTCCTTTGCCGTTGGTTCACCCTCCAATGGCCGCCGCGGCCGGCGCACCGCGCTGATCCGATGGCAGGAGCCAGGATCCAGGTGCTTTTCCTGGTCTCCCATGGGGTGCAGGGCCCAAGCACCTGGGCCATCCTCCACTGCACTCCCTGGCCATAGCAGAGAGCTGGCCTGGAAGAGGGGCAACCGGGACAGAATCCGGCGCCCCGACCGGGACTAGAACCCGGTGTGCCGGCGCTGCAAGGTGGAGGATTAGCCTAGTGAGCCGCGGCGCCGGCGGCTGAATATTTGAAGCGGCATCCGTACCTCCACGCCTGGCAAAACAGCATGTTCTTGGGGTGACGTCTGGTTGCACAGGATGAAACCCTCGTGAAATCCATTCTAGGATCCCAGACACCAGATGGCCTGATTTCTCCTGTGCCTTCCTATGTCCTTAGCCCTCCCTCAGACTTAGAACATAGACCTCTTCTCACCACTCAAAGCTCTGTTCATAGGCCCTCTCCTCCAGGATATCTTCCTAGGTTGGTTCCTCCAGCAGCCAGATGCCTAGCCTCTATTGGGACCACACCCAGCCTTAATTAGTGAGGTTCTGCTACTCTGTTAGACTGCGAACAACTTGGGAATAAGACTGAGAATCTAGCACACCTGCCACATCCGTGGAGTGAATGTTAATGGCACTGTGGACTTGGGGTCATGTTGCAGTTGATTTCTCAACAATGTTGCAGTGGATTCATTTCTGAGAGGAGGAGCGTGGTGGGGGCAAGAGGCGCGGAGTCACCACACAGACCCTGGGAGTGGGGTGAAAGCAGGCTTGAGGCAAGCAGCTGGCAGACTCTTTTATTCCAGTTAGTACAACAGCTTATATAGCCAAGACCAGCCAATCCGGTCAAGGGGCAGTCTATGCCCCAACCAATCACAGCCTGTTGTCAGGCAGTTTCCAAAGCCATCCAATCACAGCCTGTTGCCAGGCAGGCTCCATTTGCCATGTGGGTTTCAAAGCCATCCAATCACAGCCTGTTGCCAGGCAGGTTCCGTTGCCAGGTGGATTTCAAAGCCATTCCTGAGTAACTGATGCTCTCTTGCCAATGGCTATCTTGGCATGGCCTTCTCATTCCAGCACAGGGTCAGAAGCTACATGGTTTTTGGCCAGGACCATTTCAGAAGTGGAGTTGATACATGTAGAACCATAGGCCCTGATTTGCACACCTGTGTTCATGGCAGCTTTTGTCTACACTAGCCTGGGGGTGGGAGCAGCCTAAATGCCATCACCATATGATGTACACAGTGAAATGTTCAGTCTAAAAAAGAAGGAAGCCCTGCCATTTGCCACAATGTGGATGAACCTTGAGGGCATTAGACTAAGGGAAATAAGTCACAAAAAGACAAATACCTGTGTTCTCCCTGATCTGTGGTAACAGAATACTTAAAGGATAACCTACAGAAGTAAAATTGACACTTTGAGATGCAGTGATTTTGAACAGCCCTTGTCTCTACCTTTGGAAGAGGTAGAGACTATTTGTTGAACTCTTATATAGGGTTAATCTTATGTGTATAAAATTAATTAAAATAGATCTTTGTGAAAAAATAAGAGGGAGGAGAAAGAAGAGTCAGAGTGCAGGTGGGAGGGAGGGTAGGGTGGGAAGAATCACCGTGTTCCTAAATTTGTATATATGACATGCATGAAATTTGTATACCTTAAATAAATGGTTTTTGGGTTAAAAAAGAAAAAACAGGTTAAGCCTCTATCTGCAGTGTCGGGATCTCATGTGGGTGCCAGTTCAAGTCCCAGCTGCTCCACTTCCAATCTACCTCCCTGCTGATAAGTCTGAGAAAGCAGTGGAGGATGGCCCAAGTCCTTAGGGCCCTGCACCCACGTGGAAGACCTGGAAGAAGCTCCTGGCTCCTTCTGGGTTTGGTCTGGCCCAGCTCTGGCTATTGTGGCCATTTGGGGAGTGAACCAGTAGATGGAATATGGAATTCTCTCAGTCTCTTCCTCTCTCTATAACTGTGCCTTTCAAATAAATAAATGTCTTTAAAATAAAATAGACTCATTGAAACAAAAAGTGGCATGTAGTTACCAGGGACTAAGGGAAGAGGGAGAGGGATGTTGTTCAATGGATCAGTTTTACAGAATGAAAAATTTCTAGCAATTTGTTGCATAACAATGTATATGCAGTTTACTCTTTACTTTTTTAAATATGTATTTTTAAATTTTTTTTGACAGGTAGTTAGACAGTGAGAGAAACAGAGAGAAAGGTCTTCCTTTTTCCATTGGTTCACCTCACAAATGGCCGCGATGGCTGGAGCTCCGCCCATCTGAAGCCAGGAGCCAGGTGCTTCCTGCTGGTCTCCCATGCAGGCGCAAGGACCTGGGCCATCCTCCACTGCCTTCCCGGGCCACAGCAGAGAGCTGGACTGGAAGAGGAGCAACCGGAACAGAATCCGGCACCCCAACTGGGACTAGAACCCGGGGTGCTGGCGCCACAGGCGGAGTATTAGCCTAGCGAGCTGTGGCGCCAGCTTTAAATATGTATGTATTTGAAAAGCAGAGTTACAGAGAGAGAGGTCTTCCACCCGCTGGTTCACTCCCCAGATGGCCGAAACGGCCGGAGCTGTGCCATTCCCCAAGCCAGCAGCCTCATCCAGGTCTCCCACGAGGTGCAGGGGCCCAAGCACTTGGGCCATCTTCCGCTGCATTCCCAGGCCATAGCAGATAGCTGGATTGGAAGTGGAGCAGGTGGGACCCGTACAGGTGCCGGCACTACAGGCGGAGGCTTTATCTGCTATGCCACAGCACTGGCCCTTACTCATTTTTTTAAGAGGCAAAGAGACAGACAGAACTGCCATCCATTGGTTCACTTTCCAAGTGCCCAAAACAGCCAAGGCTGGGTTGAGACTGAAGCAGGGAGCTGGTATCTCAATCCAAGTCTTTCAGAAACAAAATTACTTGAGCCATCACTGAAGCCTCCCAAGGCCTAGATTAGTAGGAAGCTGGAATCAAGAACCAGAGCTGGAGCTAAGTATCAAACCCACGTACTCCATTGTGGGACATGGACTTCTTTTTTTTTTTTTTTTTAACTAAAAATATTTAGTTCTTTTTAATAAGCTATTGATAGTATAACAAAATAGCACCGAATTTAAACATTTAAAATAGATCATTGAAAGATAATCTAATGTCAAAATGATGCTCCTTTTTTTTCCCCATGAAAGGAGAAGTAAAGGCATGATCAAAACTGTGGCCAACAATTTTGGTTCATTTGTACACTTAGAGATAATTTTGTAGGCATTAACAAGCACAATGTTGAAAAATCAATCTACAGATTTAGAAATAGGGGCCAGTGCTGTGATGTAGCAGGTAAAGCCACCACTTGCAGTGCCAGCATCCCATGTGGGCTCCAGTTTGAGTCCCGGCTGCTCCACTTCTAATCCAGCTCTCTGCTATGGCCTGGGAAAGCAGTAGAGGATGGCCCCCGTACTTGGGTCCCTGTACCCGCATGGGAAGACCCAGAGTAGGCTCCTGGCTCCTGGCTTCGGATTGGTGCAGCTCCAGCTATTACGGCCAACTGGGGAGTGAACCAGTGGATGGAAGACCTTTCTCTCTCTGCTTCTTCTTTCTCTGTGTAACTATGACTTTCAAACAAACATATAAATCTTAAAAAAAAAAAAAAGAAAAGAAATAAGGATAGGAAAGGAAAGATGTACACCTCAGAGGTAATTAAAGAAAACTACCCACCAAGTGTCACAACGGACTGATCCTTTAATGACTAATTCTTTTTAACATTAGTATTGTTGTTTTGGGGGACATCTTTTCTCTTTGGACAAGTAATTAGAAGTTCAATGTATTAAATGATTTACAGAGAGAAATAAGTTCTGTCTTCTATACAGATTAAAGCATCCCTGAATGTAAGTGCCACCCCTCCCACCAAAGCTCAGTGTTGCAGTGTCTCAGCAGAAAATAAAAAGCTCACAATTTAAACAGAATTTAAAATATTACAAAAGTTTACAGCATCCCCTATCATTTCATCATTTTTCCTAACAGATTGCAGTGACAAAATTGAATGATCAAAATGTAAAAATATTTGTGCAAAACTACATTAATTGTTTTTTTATCACCTAATAGGGATCAAACCTAAGAACACACAATGACAATAATGAAGAAAAACTACATTTGAAAGTAATGCTGTTTTAGATTTCAGACAACATGGGGACACCAGCATCTTAATGTCTGCCCCTTGACCATGATTTTTTTTTTTTTTTTTTTACAGGCAGAGTGGACAGTGAGAGAGACAGAGAAAGGTCTTCCTTTTCCGTTGGTTCACCCCACAATGGTTGGCGCGCTGCTGCCGGCGCACCGCGCTGATCCAAAGCCAGGAGCCAGGTGCCTCTCCTGGTCTCCCAGGCGGGCGCAGGGGAGAATCCTTGGGCCATCCTCCACTGCACTTCCGGGTCACAACAGAGAGCTGGACTGGAAGAGGAGCAAACGGGACGGAATCTAGCACCCCGACTGGGACTAGAACCCAGTGTGCCGGCGCTGCAGGCGGAGGATTAGCCTATTGAGCCGCAGCTCCGGCCGACCATGATATTTTTAAAAATAGTTCCGTAGTCTTGTTAGAAGAACTTTAAAAAAAAAAAAAAAAGATTTATTTGTTTGTTTGAGAGGCAGAGGCAGAGAGAGAGAGAGGTCTTCCATCTGCCGGTTCACTCCCCTGATGGCCGCAATGGTCAGAGCTGGGTGGATCTGAAGCCAGGAGCCTGGAACTTCTTCCGGATCTCCCAAGCCGGTGCAGGGGCCAAAAACTTGGGCCATCCTCTGCTGCTTTCCCAGGCCATAGCAGAGAGCTCGACCGAAAGTGAAGCAGCCAGGACTTGAACTTGTGCCCATATAGGATGATGGCATGCAGGTGGTGACTTTACCTGCCATATGATAGCACCAGCCCCAAGAGAACTTTTTAAAATTTTGTTTTAGAAATAAGGAACTGATTTTACAAACTACATGCTGAAAAAATTTTCTCTATTACAAGGGCTAATTAGTAGAGGCATATAATGAAATTAGAGACTAGAGCAATTTTAAAGTTAAAAATGTGATAAATTCTGGCCGGCGCCACGGCTCACTTGGCTAATCTTCCGCCTGCGGTGCCAGCACCCCGGGTTCTACTCCCAGTCAGGGCTCCGGATTCTGTCCCAGTTGCTCCTCCAATCCAGCTCTCTGCTGTGGCCCAGGAGGGCAGTGGAGGATGGCCCAAATGCTTGGGCCCTGCACCTGCATGGGAGACCAGGAAGAAGCACCTGGCTCCTGGCTTCGGATTGGCACAGTGTGCCGGCTGGGGCAGCCATTTGGGTGGTGAACCAACGGAAAAAGGAAGACCTTTCTCTCTGTCTCTCTCTCACTGTCTAACTCTGCCTGTCAAAAAAAAAAAAAAAAAAAAAGTGATAAATTCTATGATTCTCCATCTAAATATGAAAAGGAAAATTTTTACACATTTATCCGTTGTTATAGTTTTTTTTTTTTTTAAGATTTATTTATTTGAAAGTTACATAGAGAAGGGGAGGCAGAGAGAGAGGGAGAGAAGGAGAGGTCTTCCATCCACTGGTTCACTCCCCAATTGCCTGCAACAGCTGAAGCTGCACCAATCCAAAGCCAGGAGCCAGGAGCTTCTTCTAAGTCTCCCGCATGAGTGCAGGGGCCCAAGGACTTGGACCAACTTCTGCTTCTTTCCCAGGCCATAGCAGAGAGCTGGATCGGAAGTGGAGCAGCCGGGACTCAAACCAGTGCCCATATGGGATGCCGGCACTGTAGGCGGAGGCTTTACCTGCTATATCACAGTGCTGGCCCCTATACAGTAATTTATCACCATCAGTCAGAGATTGAGGTAGTTAAGGGTCAGGAATCAAGAAAACCTGAGTACAGTGAGAGTTCTGACCTAAATTAATTGTATGATTTTAGGCGTAGTACTTATTCTCGGCTCCAGTTTCCCCATCTTTGAAAGGTATTAAGGTAAAAAAAACTGAGAGACCAGAGATTGACAGCTCAATAGAAAAAATGCAAGCAAGGAACCCAGTCTAGGCTCTTTAGGGATGTGGTTTAGGGGAGGAAAACAGAGGGTGAATCTTTCTTTTAAAGTCAGTAGACCACAAACCATGTCTTTCCTTATTGGGAAAGCAAAGCCTCTGAGTGTTGCTGACTACTAATGGTGTCAGAACTTTTCCATTAAGGAAGCCCTGAGCTGGCTGAGGGTAGTCTACTGTGGTCGTGGGGGCAGCTGGCTCTGTTACTCACACATATGTGCCAGGCATCATGGCATTCAATTGGATGTGTGTAGGTATAAGTAACCCAGCTCGTCAGTTCAACAAATTTACACAAGGACCAGACTCTCGTTTTGTTGTCAGTTAAGCCACACATCAGTCTCACGTGGTCAGTATCATGCCCAGTTTGACAATTCAGGAAACAGCCTCATGGGTTAACTGGCTGAGGTTGCCAGCTAAGTGGTAGAACCAGAATTCAGACCGGAGTACAATACCACAGCTCTTTGTTTTCCTGCTGTGCCTCTGCAGATGGGGTCACATATGGGAAAGAACTTTATAGAGACTAGAAGGTGTTTTAAGAAGCTAGTTGCTGGTTGTAGTATTTAGTATAGATCAGTGATTTTTCAGCCAGAGATGCTGTGTCAAAGGGGCGTGTGTACCTCAGAATCACCTAGGTTGCTCTCTAACTGTTCACATCCTGGCCTGCTGCTGCCCTCCCTCCTCCAGCTCTCCCCCTCACTTCTGTCCCCTACTGCCACGAAAGTGAGTCACTGTTACTGATGGGACTGTCAGAGCCAGCTGTTGTGTCAGGGCAGGCTGAATTGCTGGCCTCGGTTCTTCTTTCCAGATCATTTGGTATACCTGCCCTTGCTGTGGCTTCACAGCAGACAGAGCGTGTTTCCCCCGCCCTTGATTTGTGGCTTTACTGAATGCCTCGCTTTGGCCAACAAGAGAGAGGAAAATATAAGTTATTGATAGAAAAGAATGTTTTTTTGACAGGCAGAGTTAGACAGTGAGAGAGAGAGAGAGAGAGAGAGAGAGAGAGAGAGAGAGAGAGAAAGGTCTTCCTTCTGTTGGTTCACCCCCCCAAATGGCTGCTACGGCCGGCGCGCTGCATCAATCCGAAACCAGGAGCCAGGTGCTTCCTCCTGATCTTCCATGCAGGTGCAGAGCCCAAGGACTTGGGCCATCCTCCACTGCCTTCCCCGGCCACAGCAGAGAGCTAGACTGGAAGAGGAGCAACCAGGACAGAACTGGCACACCAACCAGGACTAGAACCCAGGGTGACAGCACCACAGGCGGAGGATTAGCCTAGTGAGCTGCGGCGCCGGCCTAGAAAATAATTTTTTAAATCCAGAAAGCAAAAATCTTAGAATTTTTTTTAATTGTGAAATACATGTGCAGAAAAAAATATATTTATATATGAAAAATGAGTAATTCTCCCAAAAAGTAAAGGAAAAACAAGCAGGTGATAGAAAATATAAAAGAAAATTGGAGGACTAGTATAGGAGGTCCAACATCTGAATAACAAGTTAACAGAAACAACAGAGTAGGAAATGATTAGTAAAATTGTTTGAGGACTGAAGGGCATGAGTTTCCAGATTAAAAGGGTATGTGGGGCCGGCTCTGTAGCACAGCGGGTTAACGCCCTGGCCTGAATCGCCGGCATCCCATATGGTTTCCGGTTCTAGTCCCAGCTGCTCCTCTTCTGATCCAGCTCTCTCTGATGGCCTGGGAAAGCAGTAGAAGATGGCCCAAGTCGTTAGGCCCCTGCACCCACATGGGAGACCTAGGAGAGGCTCCTGACTCCTGGCTTCAGATCGGTGCAGCTCCTGCAGTTGCTGCCAATTTGGGAGTGAACTAGCGGATGGAAAACCTCTCTCTCCTCTCTCTATGTAACTCTGACTCTCAAATAAATAAGGGGGGTGGTATGTGAGGGGCCCGTGTTATGTATAATGGGTTAAGCCACCAACTGCAATGCCATCATCCCATTGGGCACCTGTTCAAATCCCGGCTGCTCCACTTCTGATCCTGATCCCTGCTAACGCATCTGGGAAGAGCTGAGGATGATGGCCCCAGTGCTTGGTTCCCTGTACCCAGTGGGAAACCTGGATGAAGTTCCTGGTTCCTGGCTGCTGGCTGCTGGCTTTGGCCCTGGCCATATGGAGAGTGAACCAACAGATGGAAGTTTCTTTCTCCTTCTCCCCTTCTCCTCTTCCCTCTTTCTCTCTCTAACACTGCCTTTCTAATGAATAAATCTTTTAAAAAGGGTTGGGGGGAGTGTATGTGAGTGCCCAGCACTAGGTGAAAAAAACCCACAACAGTCATGAGATTTCTGAACCTTGGATTGTTTCCAAGGTGGAGGATACCAGGTCACAAATTAGGAATCATAGTCTGTGGGCCTTGTGGCAGCAAGACAGGGAGCAAGAGAACAGACAGAGCAGTAACTTCAAGATGTTAAAGGAGCTGATAGCGACCAAAAATGTATACCTAGCCAAACAAGAATGAGCAAAATAAAGTCACTCTCAGGGATTAAAGGTGTAAACATTTAACTGTCATGTACTCTTAAGATACTTAAAGATGTGTTCCACCAAGTTGGAAGACAAAATCAGGGAAGAAAAAGATAACGGGAAACCCAGGAGCCCAACACAGAAGAAATGACAAGGGTGTCCCTTGGAGGCTGATGAAGGGTGATCCCTGCGTGGCAGCTCGGCACCAGGTGTGGAGGCTGTTGGGCCTCACAGCAGCCGTGCCCCCAAGAGGCAGACGGTCATCTCTCAGAGCCTACTCCCCTCCGGCCATCTTCCTGACCTGGGAGAGGCTGGCCCAGGTGCCCAGCAGTGTTGGCCTGTCCTGGCCGTGTGCAGGGAGGGGCTCTTCCTCCTGCTGTACAGACACTCACGGCTCTCAGCTCCCCCAGAGCTGCAGCTCGGCCACTTGAGCCAGGAAGCAGAAGGTGCAGAGCTGCCCCCTCCCTCTGGCTGTGTTTCTGCTGCACACCCAGCACCTGGTGCTCACCTCAGCCCTGCCAGGCACCCACCTGCCCTGGGCCCTGTGTTTCCCAAGATTCGCTCCGTAATCTTGCTCACAATGTCCCCAGAAGCGGCCTGGTCAACTCCCAGAGATGCAGATGGCAGACCATGACTCAGGGACTCCTCTGCTCCCCTCCTCATAGAGTCTCCATTTCCCAAACCAGGCAGTATGTTATTTTGGGATAGGTAATACAAGATTGGTAGAAGTAGAAAGAGAAGCACTAAGACAAAACCAGGTTGTTGGGTACCTCTGGGAGAAGGTGCAGAGAGGAGAGGCAGGGACTAAAGAGGCTTCTCAGATTTTGTTTGCACACGTGTTTTCTGGAGTACTTGTTAGCATGCAGACTTCAAAGCAAGGTGGGGAGGCTGAGATTGAGCATTTAACCTTCAAGGTAATGCCAGCTCCGGAGGTCCTGGGGCTGTACATTGAACTTCAGAGTTTTAAGATGTTGAGGCCGTTGCTTCTTAACTTGAACACTGGGGACATGGTGTTGATTTATCATTACTGTTGGCACTGTTACCTGTGCTTGTATATGTGGCACTTCTAACACAAAAAGATAATTGCAAAGGAAAATTTCATGTGAGAAGGATGTGTAATAAACCTGAAGAGGTAAACATGTCAAAATGTAAAAGCCTTGCATACTGTGTTAAGAGTTCTCCAGAGAAACCTCTGAGTATCCCCCAGCTATGCATCCATGATTCAACTTCCCACAGGCTGGAAATATTCCGGAAAACATGTTGCATCTGTATTGGACATGTACAGGTTTTTTTTTTTTTTTTTTTAATCACTGTTCCTTACACAATATAGCTGTTTACATTGCGTTAGGTATGTCATCTAAAGGCAATTTTAAAATGTGAAGGATGGATGGGCATGGGTTCTATGCAAATACAATACTAGGTTTTATTTTTTTTTTAAGATTTATTTTATTTTTTGAAAGGCAGAGTTGGAGGGGAGGAATCTCTTCTGTTTGCTGGTTCACTCCCCAAATGGCTGCAGTAGCCGGGGCTGGGTCAGTCTGAAGTAAGGCACCTGAAACTCCAGCTCTCCTATGTGGGTGGCAGAGACCCAAGTACTTGGGCCATCTTCCATTGCTTTCCCAGATGTGTTAGCGAGGAACTTGATCAGAAGTAGAGCATCTCAGGTGGCAGTTTAACCTGCCCTGTAACAATGCCGCCCCCCAGTATTATGCTTTTTTATATAGGGGATTTGAGCATCTGAGGAATTTGTTACCTATGGCATTCCAGGGGACAATTCCAGAAATACACATGTGCATCCTAATAACATATGTAATGAAGTAGCGCACACGGTTCTAGAGGCTAATAAGTCCCAAATACACAGTTGGCGAGCTGGAGAGCCAACAGTGTGGTCTCCGTGGAATCCACAGCTCCAGGCTCAAGACAGTCAGGCAAAGAGGAGCTCCCTCTCACCTGTTTTTCTGCTTGGGGCCCAGTGACTAATGAGATCCACCTGTCAGAGTAATTAAGATGTTAATTTATCCAGAGACCCCTCACAGGCATGTCTAGAATCACGTTTGACCAAATATCTGGCAAACTGTGGCCCAGGGAAGTGGACATAAAAACCAGCCATCACATCCCACGGCAAGGAGCTGGCACTCCACTCCATGCACTGTGGAGCCACATAAAAGGTTTAAGTAATAGTGATATGAGTAAATTTGTGCATTAGATATTATCTTCACTGTTGGTGTAGAGGGTGGATTGAGATGAAGATGGATGGTAGTTGAGGCCAGCGCTGTGGCATAGAGGTTAAAGCTGCCACCTGCAGTGCAGGCATCCAGAGTCTGGCTGCTCCTCTTCCAGTCCAGCTCTCTGCTATGGCCTGGGAAAGCAGTAGAAGATGGCCCAAGTCCTTGGGCCCCTGCACCCGCGTGGGAGACCTGGAAGAAGCTCCTGGTTCCTGGCTTCAGATCGGCCCAGTTTCAGCTGTTGTGGCTATTTGAGGAGTGAACCAGTGGATGGAAGACCTCCCTCTGTTTTCTCTCTGCCTTTCAAATAAGTAAATCTTTTTAAAAATTAAAAGTAAAAATAAAAAATGGATGGTGGAGAAGGACTGGCAGTAAGGAGACCAATTAAAATGCTGTTTTATTGATTTAGGCAAGAAAGGCAGACTGTACCATATAGTGCATACAGCTATTATGTAAGGTGTCAAACACAACAAAAGGACAACGAGGAACTTAATGAGAGTGTGGGAACAGAGGAAAAGGCCAGACTCCAGAGTTACTTATATGGAAAAATGAATAGGATGTGGTGATTAATTGGAAATTTATGGGAAGTAGGTGGAGTTAGGGTTAAATCAAGAGTTTCTGATTTTTAAAATTTTGTTTTCATTTTATTTGAAAGAGATCTTGCACCTGCTGGTTCACTCCCCAAATGCCCACAACAGCCAGGGCTGGGCCAGGCTGAAGCCAGGAACCTAGAACTGCACATGGGTCTCCCTACACAGGTGATAGGGACTCAAGTGGTGGAGCCGTAAGCTGCTACTTCCTAATATACTCATTAGCAGGACTCTGAATTGCGTGTGTAATAGTGGGGACTCAAACCAGGCATTCCAGTGTGAGTGGTAGGTGTCTCAAGTGGCACCTTAACTTGCCTACCACCTGCCCCCAGTTTCTTGGTTTTTTTTTTTTTTTTTTTTTTTTTTTTTTTGAGATTCCAGTTACTTAACTCTGCTCAGAGCTCAGGAGAGCCCATGCCATGTACCTTCAGACATTGCTAAGACGTGACTGGCTGGGGCCAGCATTGTGGAGCAGCGTGCCTGCAATGCCAGCATCCCTGCTGGGCATCCGGCCCTGCTAATATGCCCCGGGAAGCAGCAGAAGATGGCCCAAATCCTTGGGCCCTCTACCCATGTAGGAGACCTGGATGGAGTTCTTGGTTCCTGGCTTCAGCCTGGTGCAACCCTAGCTGTTGTGGCAATTTGCAGAATGAAGCAGCCAGCGGAAAATCTCTCTCTTTCTCTCTTTTTGTAACTCTGCCTTATAAATAAGTAAATATATATTTAGATAAATAAATAAATCTTTAAAAAGGGATGTGACTGGCTATCACTCCATATTCAGACAGACACTGACATTGCTTCTGGGCTACACTTGGCTATATTATCTTCCTTTAGCCTCTGTTCTCATTAAGCCTTGGTTTCCTTCCTGTGAAATGGAGGCAACAGTTGCTCCTTCGCAAGGTGGTTCTTCCTGGCTGGCACAGATTCAGTGCTTAGTAAATGATAGACCCAGGGTAAGCTTCTGGTATGGTGGTTAGGCTACCACTCGGGATGCCTGCATCCTGAATTGGAGTGTCTGGTTTGAGTGCCAGCTATTCTACTTGTGACACTTACTGCTGAATGCATCCTGGGAGGCAGCTAATGATGGCCCAAGTACATGGTTCCCTGACATCACATGGGAGACCAGGATGGAGTTCTTGGCTCCTGGCTTCAGTCTAGCTCAGCCTTGGATGTTACAGGCATTTCGGGAGTGAACCAGCAGATGAAATATCTCTTTTTCTGCCTTTAAAATAAAATATAAGTAAAATTATTTTTTAAAAAAGTAATTCTTACCAACTGAGGTTTTTTTTTTTTTTTTTTTTTTTTTTTTTTTTTTTTTTTTTTTTAATGTTTGTTGACTTGTTATTTTTCCTTTGTTAGGTATGAGCTGACCAACCACAGGGTCCTCTGTGGTCTGGCAAAGTGGCCAGTCTCAACCAGAAAGGCTAGATTTGAGGTCTTACTGTTGGTGATGGTGAATCAAGTCTGGTGCTGGAAAGAGTGATGAATGAGGTTGCTCCCTGTGTTTTAGCTGGTGAAGACAAATAACAGAGATGGGCCACAGATGTGCTGTGGTTTTAGGTGTCACATGGGAAGGTGGCCCAAAAAGCCATTGGCACCTAGGACAGCCAGTGGCAAACTCTGCAGTCTCCTCTGGACATTGAGGGGGACTTCACTGTGGGCCCTATGTGCTCTGCTGTTGCATGTTGGACATGCCTGCAGAGCTTCCTGTTTGGACAGAACCACCTCTCTTTGCCCTCCTCCCTTAATGCCATGCCTCTCCAAGACCGTGCAGATGGGCATGGCCTCTACTGCTGCACCCTAAACACATGAGCCGCTAAAGACACACCCCTCTAGGACACCCTGCCAACCCTGCCTATCTTAACTTCTCCAACTCCTCCTTCAACTCGCCCTGGAGGCTGGTTCCTTCTCACCATTCTGCCACTGCCTGGTCCAAGCCCTCATTTCTTCTACCTGAATTATTGCATCCTGATCCATCTCCCTGTTGGCCATTGCCCTCTTACAGTCTGCTGTCTGCCCAGAAGGATCTTGTCCCTCTACTCAGGCCCCTGTACAGCTTTTCTAACTCACCCAAGGGGCAGCTGGTCCTTTGCCAGAGCCCACCCATCCCTGTGCAGTGTGGTACACCTGTCCCTCCCTGCCCTCTGATGCTGTGTCTTCATGCTCTTGTCCACTCCCCCTGAGCCAGCTGCCCTGCCCTCCACACTGATGCTCAGACACCAGGCTCCCACACTGGCCTGTGTACTGGTGTCTCAGCCTGGGCCTTCCAGAAGTGTGGATGTGGCTCACTCCTATCTCCTGCAGGTTCCTCTTCCCACTTCACCCTCAGAGACCTTGCCTGAGTGCCTTACTTAAAATTGGAAGCCCCACAAACTCCTTCTCTGTCTGCACTTTACTGTCTTGGAAAGTATTCCCCTTGTTAGGATGTAGACTGGCCCTGGAGGACAAGGGCTATGCCTGTGTTGTTCCCTGCTGTGTCCCCAGGGCTCAGAGGGTGGCTGGCTCAGTCAGCTCCCAGTAGATCTTAATTGAGGAAGTTGAATGAGATAATGAAGAGTTTGCAAGAAAGGGACAAGTGGGGCAGGGTTGAATATTTGAGTGAGGAAGCAGCTTGTGCAAAGGGCAGAGGGGCCAGGTGTGTTGAGCCTCCTGTGCAGCTGGCAGGTTCTGGGGCACTTCTTTTTGTCTTCAGCACTGTCCTGACACCCACCCCACGTCCAGGGTGAGTTTCTAGAGCTGCACTGTCCTTTAAGGAGTGACCAGCCAGGTGGCTCTTAAGCACTTGACATTTGCCTAGTAGAAGTTGAGATATGTAAAAAACACTTCTGGATTTTGAAGACTAAATATTTTATAAATAATTAAAAATCACTGCATGTTAAAATGATAATATATATGGTTACATAAAATGCATTGCTAAAGTTAGCCCCACCTGTTTCTTCTTAACCCATGACTACTGGAAAATGCAAAGTTTGGCTCAAATCTGAGGCTGACATACTTCTGTTGCCCCATGTGGCCCAGGAGCAAGCAGGTTCTCACTGTACTGAGTCTAACATTTCATTAGACATCCATGTCCTGCTTCCATGGCACTCTCATCTCACTGTCACAGGAACGGGAAAGAACGTCCTTACAGTTGATGTGTCCTAAACCTTAAATGTTACGTTCTTTATTAGAACAGTAGGGAGCCTGGGGAGGCGTCCTGCCTTTGCTCCCTCTCTGGCCTCTAGGACTCTGCCTTCTGTCTTCACTGCTCCTATTAAACCACTAAATCTTGACATCATCAGTATGTTTTGTTACCCTCTGGGCTGCATTTGATGACATTTGGAATTTTTCTCAATGTATGATAGAAAAATTGCCGAGCATAACTCCCGGATCCATTTGGAGAAGTCATTTCAACTCTCTCAAGAGTGGATTTTCTTGTGTGTAAGGGAGATAGGGGTGCCCAGAGCGTGAGAGGTGAGTGAATACTGTGGACCGAAACTGATGCTCTTCAGAAAGCGCTCAGAGGGGGCAGAGTGGGCAGCCGATGTGCGTGATGGGAGAGAGAAGTGTCTTTGTTGGGGATGGGAAATCGAGTGTGACTCTGAAGAAAGAAGCAACACAGCCATAGTTCTCACACATGAGCCTGTGGACACCACTCACTGGGCCCCGCCCAGTTTGCTGATAGATTTCCTGGTCTGGACCACACTTTGAGAACTACTGTCCTAGAACAGAAAGGACACATTATTTCTTAGGTGGGGAGGGGAAGAATTTGAAGGCAGGTTCAAGGGAATGAGAAGGTTCAACTGAAGAGAGATGCAAGAGGAGATGTTTCCATCTTAAGAGTCTAAGGCTCTTCAAGAAATTTGGATGTGAAAACGTATATTTAAAGAAGTCCTATCAGCTGGACTTGGGGAATCATTCAAATCATGGCTTTGCACTCACATTCTAAGTTGTCTAACTTCTCTAAGCCTTTGTGTCTTTCTTGAAACTGGGGACAGCAGGATAGCACTGACCCTGTAGATTTCTGTGCAGGTTAAGTGAGCCAGTACCACCTCTTCCTGACCAGAGAGAGAACCTGTCAAACAAGACAGGTGTTCACAAAGCTAAAGGCAGAGTGACCAGGAAGGGTTGTATAATGGGGAGGTGGCAGAGTTAATGCCCTGAGCATCCACTGGGTACCTGTAACTGGCTGAGCTTTGAACTTGGCATTGGGGGTGCAGAGGGCAAGGCCCTTGTCCTCCAGCAAGGGGGGTGCGGTGTGCATCAGGTCAGTTAGTATTTACTGTCTGACATGAGGCGCTGTGCTTTGAATATGGGAGGTGAGTGTTGTGCTCTAGTGTTTGTTAGAGCACTAGAGATAAAAGAAGGAACTTGATCAGTGTAGGGTAAGTGATCCAGGAAAAATACATGTCAACAATTGATGTCGAAAAGAGGAGGAGGGGGCTGGTGTTGTGGTACAGCAGGTTAAGCTGCTGTCTGAGACACTGGTATCCCATATGGGTCCCAGCTGCTCTACTTCCAATCCAACTCCCTGCTAATGAGCCTGGGAAAGCTGCAAAAATGGCCCAAGGACCTGGGGGCCTGCCACTCATGTGAGAAATTGATGTAGTTCTTGGCCCCTGGCTTCAGCCTGGCCAGCTCCAGCTGTTGTGGCCGTTTGGTGAGGGAACCAGAAGATGGAAGTCCCTATCTCTGTCAATCTGCTTTTTGAATAAATAAAGATAAATCTTTAAGTAAATAAAAATAGTAAATAAAAGATTAGGAGGAGGTGGCCAGGCTGGGGGGATATATTCTCAGTCCTGGGAGTGATTCAGTGTCGGGTGGGGCCTCCAGGGATGGCAAGGAGTAGATGGAATTGATCAGAGTTGGATCAGATAGTCCCTGAGGAGTTTGAGCTTTACTGTAGGTGATGGGGAAATAAGAGCCTTGGAAGGGTTTGTTAGAGTAGGAACAGAAATGAGCACAAAGTGATTCGGGGACATATGTTAAGATGAGGGTGGGATGTAAGTTCCTCCCCAAAGAGAGATTGAAGAGTGTGTGAGTCTGGAGTAGGCTAGAGAGGGCTAGGCACGGGAGATCAAGATCTGGGAACTGTACGTTCCGTGAATACCTGTGTGCCTGCTCTGGGCCGCAGCGTCAGGCAACAGCTGAGCCCTGCGTGTGGGGCAAGTTGCCTGGGGAGATGACCTCTGTGAAGGGGGTGAAGGACCTGCAGGCAGTATCCAAGAAGGAACAAGCCTGTGCAGGGGCAGCCTCCAGGAATGACCTTGGAGGCTAGAGCGGCTGCATGGGTGTTAAGGGAGGAGGACATTTAGAGAAGGGAGGAGCAGCCATCAGAGCCTTGGGTAATTGGGATGCAGACTGGAAAAGGATCCTTGGTTTTAAGAGCCAGGTGGTCACCTGGGTGAATATGGCAGGGACTGGTGTTTGGAAATGCTCAGAAAGGGAGGAAGAGGATAGCTGGACAATAAGAATGTTAGCAGGTGCTCAGTTCCTGCCTTTGAAGTGCCTCACAGCCACCTCCCCTCCCCAACCCTCTCCTCACCTCTCCACCTCACCCCTAAATGAGGAACCAACACTGCTCTACATGTTAAGTAATTTGCCTGTGAGCACACATTGGTTAAAATTCCAAACCAGGTCCAGCTGAGTACTGTGCTAAAGGGTAGAGTAGGATGGGGGTTAAAAGATGGGAGGCATGGGGCCAGCATTGGGCCTGACACTTCAGATACCCATGTCCCATATTGCAGCACCTGGATTTAATTCCCAGCTCTGGCTCTTGACTCAGCATCCTGCTAATGTAGATCCTGGGAGGCAGTGATAATGGCTCAAGTAATTGGGTTCTTGCATCCCATGTGGCAGACCTGAATTGAATTCTTGGCTTCTGGCTTTGGCCCAGCACTGGCTAATGTGGGCATTCAGAGAGTGAACCTGTGGATGGGAGCTCACATGTGCGCACTCTCCCTCTCTCTCTCTCTCTTTCTCTATCTCAAAAAGAAAAAAAAAGGGGGGGGGAGGTATTTTGATCATTTGGCCAGTGCTTCCGGGGCGGGCAGAGCTAGTGAAGAGAGAGTGAATGGCTGGCAGAAAGTGCTGGTGTCTGGATGAGCAAGGACCTTGCCAGGGCTGGCTCTGGACAGGGTGGACATTGCTCTCACATGCAGACGGGCCCTCAGTGCAGCTGTCCCCCATAAGGATGTTTGTGGTGCTCACGCTGGCAGAGCTGTCAAGACACATGTCTTTCTAATGACATTCATGGAATCAGTGAGTAACTGTGTGCTATTCTTCAAGTGGACTTGAGTCTGTCATTCCAAAATAAGCCTCCCCTCACCCTCCCTGGCTGCCGCCAATCTCTCCCTTCCTGCTTTTTTTTTTTTTTAATCTATTTGGCTTTTGTTTGTTTATTTTAAAGATTAATTAATTAATTTGAAAGAGATAGAGAGACATCTTCCATCTGCTGGTTTACTCCCCAAATGACCTCAACAGCCAGGTCTGGGCCAAGCTGAAGCCAGGAGCTCCATCTGGGTTTCCCATGTGGGTGGTGGGGGTCCAAGTACTTGGGCCATCATCTGCTGCTTTCCCAGGCACATTACCAGGAAGCTAGATTGGAAGTGGAGTAGCCAGGACTTGAACTGGCACTCTAACGTGGGATGCTGGCACTGTAACACTAGCCCCTTCTCTCTTGCCTTTTTTTTTTTTTTTTTTTTTTTTTGACAGGCAGAGTTAGAGAAAGGTCTTCCCTCCGGTGGTTCACTCCCAAATGGCTGCTACAGCCGGTGCACTGCGCTGATCCGAAGGCAGGAGCCAGGTGCTTCCTCCTGGTCTCCCATGCAGGTGCAGGACCCAGGCACTTGGGCCATCCTCCACTGCATTCCCAGGCCACAGCAGAGAGCTGGACTGAAAGAGGAGCAGCCGGGACTAGAACCCAGTGCCCCAACCGGGACTAGAACCGGGGTGCTGGTGCCACAGGCAGAGGATTAACCTATTGAGCCGCGGCATTGACCTCTCTCTTGCTTTTTTAGTAGCAGCTTTATTGAGATACAATTCATATGCCATACAATTCACCCACTTAAAATATAAAGTTGTGTGACCATTGGCATTGTGGCTTTAGAACATTTTCATCCTACCAGAAGGAAACCCTTTATTTCTCAGCCATCACCCACCACTTCTCCATTCTCTTCAGTCTGAGGTAACCACTAATTTAGCATGTCTCACTAACATCTTTTGACTTTTTTTATTTGCTGTTTATTTGTTGGAGAGGCAAAGAGAGCTCCCATCTCCTGGTTCACTCCCCAGATGTCTGCCTGTGACAAGCAAGCCTGAACCGAGGCCAAAGCTAGGAGCTGGGAGCTCAATCTAGGTCTCCCACATGAGTGGCCAGAACCCAACTTCTTGCCATCACCACGCCTCCCAGGGTCTGCATTAGCAGGAAGCTAAAGTTGGGGCTGGACCTGGTTTCAAACCCAGGTGTTCCAGAATGAAAGTTAATTGTTAAGGTGAACATCTGCCCCTGGGTTTTTAGCATTCAGTAATGATGTTGTGGTTATTTTTCAAAGAGCTTTTATGTTTTAGAGAAGTATTTAGGGGAAAATGTGATTCCTGAGTTAGCCAGGGAATGGGCAAGGTGCATGTGAGGCAGGATCAGGCAGGCATTACCTGGGCATGAGAATGTGAGCTCATTATATTGCTCTGTGTGTGTTTAAATCTTCCATGGTGAAGGGGTTGTTTGTGTTTGATGATACAGGGGAATTTGAATACCGATAGGCTATAGGATGATACAGAACTATTTTTAATTTTTTTATTGTGGTTAAGTGCACGTAACATAAAATTGACCATACTTAAGTGTGATTAAGCACATGAACACTGTTGTGCAACCTCCTTCTCTAGAACTCCTTTCATCTTGCAAAACTGAAACTCTGTGTCCATTACACACTAACTCTGCTCCCTCTTCCTGGGTGACTCTGGGGACCTCAGGGAAGTGGACTCTGTAGTCCTTGTCGTTTTTGGCTGACTAATTTCACTAGCCCAGTGTCCTCAGGGTTCATTCATGTTGTCGTTATGTGTTAGAATTTCCTTCCTTTAAAGGTTTAGTGGAGGGGCCAGTGCTGTGGCACAGCAGGTTAATGCCCTGTCCTGAAGCGCCGGCATCCCATATGGGCACTGGTTCTAGTCCCAGCTGTTCCTCTTCCGATCCAGCTCTTTGCTATGGCCTGGGATAGCAGTAGAGGATGGCCCAAGTTCTTGGGCCCCTGCACCCACGTGGGAGACCCGGAGGAAGCTCCTGGCTTCTGGCTTCGGATCGGCGCAGCTCCAGCCGTTGCTGCCATCTGGGGAGTGAACCAGCAGATTGAAGGCCTCTCTAACTCTTTCAAATAAATAAAATACATCTTTAAAAATAAATAAATAAAGGTTTAGTGGCAGTCCATTGTGTAGCCACGCCTTTTGTTTGTTTGTTTGTTTATTCATGTGATTGTGGACACTTGACCTGGCTTTACGTTTGTCTGCTGTGATGGGTGGATAAATGTCCCCTCAAGTCCTCCTGTCAGTCCGTTTGGGTTTCTACTCAGGTAGAGTTGCTGGGCCAGGTGGTGATCCCACGTTTGTTTTTTTTGTTTTGTTTTGTTTTTTTTTTGTTTGTTTTTAATCTTTTGAGGAACTACTGTACAGTTTTTCACAGCAGCTGCACCATTTTGTGTCCCTACCCAGTTTCTCTACATACTCACCAGCACTTGTCATTGCCTGGCTTTTGTGTTACAGTCATGGCCGTCCTAAGGGGTATGAGAAAGTGACAGTCAGGAATTAACTGTTGCTGTCTCGAGTGTGTTGTTACACTCACCCATGTTGGAGTGTTCGTAACTTACAGAGAAGTGGCTGTGGCTGAATGATGTGATGCCTAGGGCTTGTTTGTCACATGATCCAGTTGGCAGGGAGGGAGGGAAGAAGGAAAGAAACTTGGCCAAACACTGGTCCTGTTGAAGTTGGGTGATGGTTGCCTGGGGCTTTGTCATACTGTTCTTTTTTGTGTGTGATTTGGGATTTTCCCTTCAGCGGCTTTGGGGGGCCATCGTGACCCCCAC
The DNA here is from genome assembly GCF_964237555.1 of Oryctolagus cuniculus. Taxonomy (NCBI): domain Eukaryota; kingdom Metazoa; phylum Chordata; class Mammalia; order Lagomorpha; family Leporidae; genus Oryctolagus; species Oryctolagus cuniculus. The sequence continues at coordinate 67,714,280 of NC_091437.1, read as the reverse complement.
CTACCTCTTTTTTTTTTAAAGATTTATTTATTTACCTGAAAGAGTTACACAGAGAGAGAAGGAGAGGGAGAGAGAGAGGCCTTCCATCTGCTGGTCCACTCCCAGTTGGCCGCAGTGGCCAGAGCCATGCTGATCTGAAGCCAGGAGCCTCCTCTGGGTCTCCCACATGGGTACAGGGGCCCAAAGACTTGGGCTGTCCTCCACTGCCCTTCCAGGCCACAGCAGAGAGCTGGATGGGAAGTGGAGCAGCTGGGATCCAAACCAGCGCCCACATGGGGCCTACAGGGGCAGCTCCACCTGCCACTCTGCAGCACAGGCCCCAGCCCACCCACCCAGCCTCTTTCTCCACACACCCCCACCGCCGCCCATACCCACCCTGTATCCTGACACTGCACCAGCATCAGACGAACCACCCTTCTTCCCTCCTCTGTGGCACCCTCTCCAGCTCCTGCTCAGGGCCCAGTTGTGTGTCTGCATTGGCCTCTTCTCACCCCAGAATGCAGTCCCCTCTTCCGATGACCTCTCTGCTCCTCTGGTGCCTAACTTCTTTGGGGCATCTTTCCTACCTCCCACATGGGGCTGCCCACCCTTCCTCCCATGCTGCTCTGGCTTGCCTCCCTGGCGTCCTGGAGGGGAGCAGGAACTATGTCTTAGAGATTTATTCTCCCCAGTACCTAGTGCCCTGCTTAGAACATAGGAAAAACCGAGTGAATTTTGAATGATGAAGTGTGCTTTTCAAAAATATATATATTTATCAGGCCAGTGCCATGGCTCACTTTGTTAATCCTCTGCCTGCGGCGCCAGCATCCCATATGGGTGCCGGGTTCTAGTCTCAGTTGTTCCTCTTCTGATCCAGCTCTCTGCTGTGGCCCAAGAGGGCAGTGGAGGATGGCCCAAGTACTTGGGTGCCTGCACCCGCATGGGAGACCAGGGGGAAGCACCTGTCTCCTGACTTTGGATCAGCACAGCACTGGCCGTAGCAGCCATTTGGAAGAGATCTTTCTGTCTCTCTCTCATTGCCTAACTCTATCTGTCAAAAAAAAAAAAAAGTGTATATATATATATATATATATATAAATAAAAGGCAGAGTTACAAAGAGAGAGGGAGAGGGAAAGAGATGAAGGGAGAGAGATCTTGAGAGATTTTATGTCCACTAGTTCGCTGCCCGAATGACCACAATGACCAGGGCTGGGCCAAGCTGAAGCCAGAAGCCAGGAGCTTCATCTGGGTCTCCCACGTAGGTGGCAGGGGCCCAAGCCTTTGGGCCATTCTCCACTATTTTCCCAGGCGCACTAGCAGGGAGCTGGATTGGGAGTGGAGCAGCTGGTACTCAAACCAGCGCCCATGTGGGATGCTGAAGCAGCAGGTGACAGCTTAACCTGTTACACCCCTAAAGTATACTTTTTACCTTATTTTATGCATGGTGTGTGTAGGGCAGTGTCTGGCACCATAGCAGGATCTCGGTACATAAGTATTGCCTGAAATCCTGAGAGCATCTCCCTGTGCAGTGTAAATGAGTGACACTAGGGGTACAGCACTAGGGATTTTTAAGCCAGTGGAACATTTGGTCATTTAACCCAGGCATTTTTATTTTGTAGATCAAGACAGCAGATCCTCAGTAGGTTATATCTTAACTAGGGTCACATAGCCAGTTAGTGACAGCCTGTTTTGTTTTCACGGCTCCCGGGCAACCTTTGGAGCCTCATTTAGTATTCTAAATTGGTTTTTCTACAGAAAGGATGATGTAGAGTGCCTGCCCAATACAAGAATCAGCCCTCTTAACAATTTTGCTTCTCAGGAAATTCTCACCTTATTTATAAACATGCAAAAAGAGATTATATTATGTACAAACTTACATAGCTGTGCTTTATTAGATGACTCTTTATTAAACAGAGGTGACATGAAATTTCTGATACTATGCTGTGATCATGAAATGCAGCCTGGGAAGAAACAGTGGAGGGCGCACCTCCTGTACTGTCGGCAGGTTCCTGTACACCTGCAATTAATTCAACTTGAACTTTTTAAGGAAGATGATGGTAAAAAAATGTTCAGACGCAAAACCTTGAAGTTCTCTGGGGGATTCATTTCCCGGAGTTTTTCATCTTCATAGGTCCCTGTCAAGGCCTCGACCACAGGCAGGATTTTTGGTGCTCATCCTGCTGGGCTGTTCCATTCTAACTCAGGGATTATGCCAAACCATTCAGACGGATAACGTAGGGAGTTTTAGTCACAGGTTATAGATGGTTCTGTGACTTTTCTTCCTTTAAGTGTTCTCTGAAGAGTCATTTTGGCCCTGGCATGTGGGTGTCATGGTAGCACAGCCCATGTCTCTGGCAAGGATAGCGTTGTGCTGTGTGCCTCCCTGTGGGAGGGGACACTTTAAGATGCTGACTTCACCTGCTGGGCTGCTGCTGGGCTGCTCCTCCACAGGCACGCTCCTCTTTCAGCAGCTGTCATGTGGTGTTAGCTTGAAGTTGCTGATGCTAAATTTTGGAATTCTGGTTTTCTGTGTACCACCCTATACTTTAAAATACTTATTTATTTATTTCAAAGGTAGAGTTACAGAGAGACAGAGGCAGAGAGAAATGTTCCATCTGCTGGTTCAGTCCCCAAATAGCTGGATGATCAGAGCTGGACCAATCCAAAGCCAGGAGCTTTTTCTGGGTCTCCCATGTGGGTGCAGGGGTCCACGCACTGGGACCATTTTCTCTTCTCCCAGGCCATTGCAGAGAGCTGGATGGGAAGTGGAGCAGCCAGGACTTGAACCAACGCCGATATGGGATGCCAGCAATTAGGCAGCGTCTTTACCCGCTACGCCACAGCACTAGCCCCTCCACCTTACAGTTTTGCAGACTCCCAGTGAACTGCACCAGTGGAGTGCAGAGTGGGCATGACAGGAGAGCTAGTGGGGCGTTCAACTGGGCCAGAGCCTTGGGATTCAGGGTGACCCAGCAAGCTCAGGCCTGAAGACGTGATAGCAACCAGGAGCCACTGAAGGGCTTTGGGAAGCAGAGTGGCTCTGCTAGACCTGTGCGTCAGCACCATCCCTCTCACCTGGGTGTGCAGGACAGGTGGACGGAGTTGCCCAGATCAGCCTTAGGGAGGTGGGCGTTTGGCACAGCAGTTGAAGTTGCCGCCTGTGACACCCGCATCCCACATCAAGAGTGCCTGGTTAGAGTCCTGGCAGCTCCACTTTCTGTCCAGCTTCTCTCTGGTGCACTCCCTGGGAGGCAGCAGATGATGGCTCAAGTACTTGGGCCCTTGGCTTCCACGTGGGGGACCCGGAATTAGTTCCAGGATCCTGGCTTCAGCGTGGCCCAGCCCTGGCTGTTGTGGGCATTTGGGGAGTGAACCAGTGGACAGAAGCTCCCTATTTCTGTCCCTCTGTTTCTGCTTTTCAAGTAAAAAAAAATAATTTTTTAAAAAATATTATCTTTAGCATGATAAAATAATTCAAGTGAGAGGGATTGATGCTGGTAAGTGGAGAAGTAGGTGCACCCAGTGACGCCCGAGGTGGGAGACTCAATAGGACATGGTGCTGGTCAGGTGCAGGCACAAAGGAGGCGGCTCAGGGGACTCTGTGACTTGGTGGCTCACAGTGACCTTCTGGGACAGGAACAGAGGAAAGGAAAACAGGACTGGGGAGCAACTGGCTTTGCCGTTGACAAGATTCCTTCTTCACTGTGCAGGCCCACAGCAAGGTGAGCTAGGTATGTGGGTGGAGAAACAAGAGTCAGCTCCAGAGGTAGCCATTGAGTTACAGGTGCCTGCTGAGTGCTGGCACTGTTCTTGCTCTCCAAGTCTCTGCTCATCATTTGGGTGGGGTTGCCAGGACCATTAGGGGGACTCAGCCAGGAAATAAGATAGCGGGTGACCGCAGCAAGGTGACAGGTGTGGCGAATTAAGAGATGAGTCATCCCTGGCGAAGTCAGAGGGAAGAAGTGTTCTGGGCAGAGAAAGGCAAGTCCTAAGGCCCTGGGGCAGGAGTGGGTACCTTGAGCAGCATGAGGCCCGGTGCCTAGAGTGGGCTGGACAACCCGGCATCTGATCCCTGGGCAGGTGGGTTTGCTCTGAGTGTGATGTTGAGTCCTAGGAACACGGGCGCTTGGGAAGCAGTGAGATCACTCAGGAGACTGCTTGCAGGGAAAAGGGGAGAGGACTCTAGTATTTGATCGCAGGGCAGGAGGGCAGACTGAGAAGAAGTGTTCAGAAGAGTACAAGGCAGGGCAAGAGAATGGGATTTTTAAAAAGTGTGAAAAGACGCCTTGAAAGGTGGAGGGAGTCACTAAGTGACAGGTGCTGGAGGGAGAAGGAAAGGCAGAACTGAGTGGGCTGCGCTTCATGGCACGTAGGTCCCTGCTGAGTCTGCCCACAGCCTGTCCATTCCCAGGTCTGGGAGTCTCAGTGCGCTGACCAGGTGCTGCTCTGGGAGTGGGGATGGCTGAGGTTGGCAGATAGGAGGGTGATGAAAGGAGAAAGGGGAAAGTGAGTGCCTAGTGAACACCGACAGAACTGCCCCTGTGTCCCACGGCCACTTCTGCTGACCCACAGTGGTAGGGGACAAGTGCTGTTTTTCCCATGAGTTTGACCACAGAGCATGCTGGGATTGCAGCAGTGGGTAATGGAAGAGACATAAGGGAGCCTAGGCTGGGGCTGCCCTCCCTGGAAGCTGCGTGGTAGGGTAGACAGAATGCTGTGATTGGATGTCCACATGGTGTGGCCAGCGTCTGTGTTGTGAGCAGCATGAGAGCCTAGAACCCCTCTCCCAGAGCAGAAGACGTTGCTGGCCCCTGGAGACCAAGGCCTCGCAGTGAGGAGGGCACAGGCTGGCACAGGTGGGGTGCCTTGGCAGAAAGCCAGCTCCATGAGCCTGCGCTGCTCTGCAATGGATCAGAAACACCCAACACATTGCCTCCCGGAATGGGATCCTCCTGGGACCTGCACACTGTTGGGGTCTCGGGGGGTTAAAGCAGGAAGCTCTGAGCAAGCACCAGCGGCAGGCTGGGAGGGCGTGTGTGGTGACGTCTGGTCTGGCAGGCCTCCCTTATCACTTCATGGCCCCTGCAGTGTGCGTGCTTACCTAACTAACCTGTTCAGGCGGTTTTCCTGTCTCTGCTGTAAATTCCTGAGGATTAGGCTCCAGGCTTACTCACCTTCCCTTCCCCTGCAGTGCCCTGTGCATGTCAGACACTCCCACAAATGCTCACAGCCTAAAAATCTGCCAGGGCCACTACATCCTACACTCCCCATCGCTGCCTGTATCATCCCAGTTAAATTTTGTGAGTAGTTTTGAAAACAACCTAGTGTTTCTTTTGGCTAAAAGCAACCTGTATTACCAAATTGAATGGTTGCTTTGGAACTTGTTTACAGCTGTTTGTGTGTGGATATTGAGAAAGGGAGTGGTGGCTGTTACAATTGTTAGGGCAAAGGAAGATTTCTGTTTCCAATCTAGTCAGCCAGCTGACTCATCAAGCGCCTGGGACCCCTTGCTTTCCATCCTGGGTTTATGGAAAGCCAAGACCTGATGCTGTGCAACAAAGTAAACAGCAAAATGATCCAATAAATATTATCTCCTTGTTTTTATTTCTTGTGACTAGTTAGATAGCTATGAAAGTTATCCCCAAAGAAACTTCAAACAGTAGACTGTGAAGGGTCCATCTTAGAAGTGTGAGTCCTATCCCTCCTCCAGCCCCTAGGTGGCAGTGGGGAGCAGAAGAACCCTCCTGAAAGGACAGCAAAGGCAAAAGAGCTTTGTGTTTGAAGTGAGTCCTGGGACTCTGCAGCTTAGCTCTGCCCTACACTCCCAATTTCTGGGCATTGCTGGGTTTTTTTCAGACAAGCTCAATTACCCATATATGGCTTTAGAAAAGTATGGGTCAGCTGGAATTTATAGAGCACTGTGTGGTCAGCCTTGACAGTTAAGAAATGAGAAAATCTTGACATGGTGTGTGAGGAAAGAATGGGAGCAATCGAATTGGGACTTTGAGGTTAGAAGATGGTCCTCCTTAGAGTCAGCAGGCAGTCTGATATAAGAGCTGTGCTTCCGGCAAGACACAGAGGTGGGAGGCTGCCTACAGGTGTCACAGGTCAGGGTGGCCCAGCTCAGCATGCTTGGAAATCTACAGATAGCACACCCACATGTAGGATTCTTGGGAGGCAGGATGGTACTGGGGGTGGGGGATCAAAGACAAAAATGTAAGAAGAGGAAGCGTAGGAAAGGATCAGGTGTCTGCGGCTGAACCAAGTGGAGGAGGTGAGTTCTGATGGTGGGAAAAGAGGCTGGAGCCAGGGTCGAAGGGTACCACCCTCTCCCACCTCCCCTCATCGTGTCCTCACTGTCACAGAACTCCTGCCCTGGTGTCCCTGGTACTCACTGCTCTGCTGCCTTGTAGCCGCATCTGTGCATGTCCAGTGTCTGAGAAGCCTGGAAGCCCTTTGAAGGGAGGGACCACCTTACTGTTCTTTCTGTTCCCCATGGCACTGTCCCTAGCACCAGGTAGACTTGGCGAAGTTAGTTGAACAAGCCTAGTGGAGGAGAAAATGGGGCCGCAGAGAAGAGCAGTGCCAGTGCACGCTTGGGTGTGTCTGACTGAATGGTCTTGGTGAACAGAGCGAGGCCTGTGAGGGGGAGATTGTGGGCAGGCATCGGAAGACACTTAGGAGTTGGTGAGGAGGAGAGGGAACAGAAGTTGAAAGGCTGGAGCCTCAGCGCGCCGGCCACAGCGGCCATTAGGGGGTGAACCAACGGAAAAGGAAGACCTGTCTCTCTCTCTCTCCCACTGTCCACTCTGCCTGTCAAAAAAAAAAAAAAGAAAGAAAGAAAGGCTGGAGCCTGTATGACCTGAGAGAAAGCATCCTAGCCTGGAGAGAAGAGGGGACCCATGGGCTCAGGTGGAGCCCTCGGCCTTGGGGTCAGCACCACCAAGACCTAAGAAAAGACCGACACTGGCATAGCAGGTAAAGCTGCCACATGTAATGCCAGCATCCCATATGAGCGCCGTTTGTGTCCTGACTGCTCTACTTCCGATCCAGCTCCCTGCTAACGCCCTGAGAAAAGCAGCAGAAGATGGCCCAAGTGCTTGGGCTCCTGCTACCCACTTGGGAGATCTGGAGAAAGCTCCTGGCTCCTGGCTTCAGCCTGGCCCAGCCCTGGCTGTTATGGCCATCTGGGGAGTGAACCAGTGAGTAGATAATCTCTCACTCTGTCCCTGTCTTTCTCTCTGTAACTCTTTCAAATCAATAAATAAACCTTAAAAAAAAAAAAAAAGGAGGGAGGGAAGGAAGGAAGGAAAGAAGGCAGGCAGGCAGGCATAGAATGACAAAGAAAGACAAGACTGTGTTAGCCAGGCATCATCAGCAGAGGGCACTTGAAGTCAGCCGCTCCGGCCTGGATGCGAGGACTCTACTGGTTTCTCCAGTGGGAAGTCTAGGGAAATGGCCGGTTTCAGGTATGCAGACATCGTACCTCCCGCAGACTTCACAACGATGGTCCTCTGGCTCCCTGTCACTGGCTGTCCTCTGAGCATGCTCTCATGCTGGGGACTGCCGTAGGGCCTCAGTCCATTTCCCTTGCCGTGACAGAACACCCAGGACTGGTCATTCGTAAAGAAAAGAGGTTTATTTAGCTTGTCGTTTAGGACACGTCTGCTCCGCTTTAGGTGAAGGTACTGCTTCTTGCATTGTGGAAGTGTGGAAGGGCATGTTCCAAGGAGGTAAAACCCAAGGAGTGGGACTGGTGCTGTAGTGTAGTAGGTATAGCCTCCGCCTGCTGTGCCAGCATCACATATGGACACTGGTTCAAGTCCCAGCTGCTCTACTTCCAATCCAGCTCTCTGCTGTGGCCTGGGAAAGCAGTGAAGGATGGCCCAAGTCCTTGGGCTCCTGCACCCACGTGGGAGACCTGGAAGAAGCTCCTGGCTCCTTGCTTTGGATCGGCTCAGCTCCAGCCACTGCAGCCATTTAGGGGTGAACCAGCTGATGGCAGATCTCTCTCTCTCTTTCTGCCTCTGCCTTTCAAAGAAATGAATAAATCTTTATTATTTTTTTTGAAAGAGTTACAGAGAGAGGTAGAGACAGAGAGAGAGGTCTTCCATATGTTGGTTCACTCCCCAGATGGCCACAACGGTCAGAGCTGTGCCAATACAAAGCCAGGAACTTCTTCCAGGTCTTCCACATCGGTGCAGGAGCCCAAGGACTTGGGCAATCTTCTGTTTTCCCAGGCCACAGCAGAGAGCTGGACCAGAAGAGGGGCAGCCGGGACTAGAACCGGCACCCATATGCAATGCTGGTGCTTCAGGTCAGGGCTTTAACCTGCTGCGCCACAGCGCTGGTCCCATAAATAAATCTTAAAAAAAAAAAAATGGGTAACCTTCTTTCTCCACAGCCTGCTGTCGTGGCAACTAATTCAGTCCTAGGAGAGCATCAGTTCACTCCCAGGAGACAGCATCCGTCCACCTGCAAGGGCTCTGCCCTGCACCCAAACTCCCTCCTACACTGCTGCTTTAGGGAATGAAGCCTTCTGTGGGTCTGACACCAGCCTGTTTCCTGGAAAGAGCCCACTGCCAAAGTGTAGGGACAGCCGTGTAACTTTCCACAGGAGAGCGGGATGTGGCTTCTAAACAGCCAGGTACAGACCTGGTGAGGGAGCCTGCGCTGTGAGGGAAGGTGGGGGTGGGGGTGGAGACTGGGCACAGGTGAGCGCTGCAGGACTGTGGGCCGGCGGCCTGAGTCACCCCTTTGTGATGTTTTCCAGCATCTTCACGACACGGTGAAGAGGAACCTCGACAGCGCCGCCTCCCCGCAGAACGGAGACCAGCAGAATGGCTTCGGGGACCTCTTTCCCGGGCACAAGAAGACCCGCCGGGAGGCCCCCCTGGGCGTCGCCGTCTCTGCCAACGGACTGCCCCCAGCCTCCCCTCTGGGCCAGCCTGACAAGCCCTCCGGGGGCGATGCCCTGTCAACCAGTGGGAAGCACTCCCTGGGGCTGGATGCCATCAACAAGAAGTGTCTGGCGGACACAAGCCTCCACTTGAATGGAGGCGGTAACCCCAGTGAGCCATTTCCCCTGAGCCTGGGCAAAGAACTGAAGCAGGAGCCTGTGGACGACCTGCCCTGCATGATCACGGGGGCTGGGGGCTCCATATCGCAGAGCAACCTCATGCCCGACCTCAACCTGAACGAGCAGGAGTGGAAGGAGCTCATCGAGGAGCTGAACAGGTCTGTGCCTGACGAGGACATGAAGGACCTGTTCAATGAGGACTTTGAGGAGAAGAAGGACCCGGAGGCTTCAGGTTCCGCCCCTCAAACTGCCCTGGCCCAGGACATCAGTATTAAGACAGAATTCTCCCCGGCAGCCTTCGAGCAGGAGCAGTTAGGTTCTCCGCAAGTGAGGGCCGGGTCTGCTGGACAGACCTTCCTGGGGCCTTCGTCTGCCCCCGTGAGCACAGATCCCTCCAGCCTCGGGGGCTCGCAGCCCCTGTTCCACACTTCTGCTCAGCCCGGGGCAGACACTCCCAGTCCAAACCTGCTGCCGGCATCAGCCCAGGCCCAGAATGCACAGAGAGCCCTGGCGAGCGTGGTGTTACCTGGTCAGGGGCCGGGAGCTGGCTCCGAGCTATCGTCCGCCCACCAGCTCCAGCAGATCGCTGCCAAGCAGAAGCGGGAGCAGATGCTCCCCACCCCACAGCAAGCTGCTCCGGCCCCAGCCCCAGGCCAGATGTCCACATGGCAGCAGACAGGGCCCTCCCACAGTCCCTTAGATGTTGCTTATCCCATGGAGAAGCCCGCCAGCCCTCCCAGCTACAAGCAAGACTTCACTAACCCCAAACTGCTCATGATGCCCAGTGTGAACAAGAGCTCCCCTCGGCCCGGAGGCCCCTACCTCCAGCCCGGCCACGGAAACCTGCTGAGTCACCAGCCGCCAAACAACTTGAATCAGAACTCAGTGAATAACCAGGGGTCAGTGCTAGACTACGGCAACACGAAGCCCCTTTCTCACTACAAGGCGGACTGTGGGCAGGGCGGCCCCGGGTGTGGCCAGAGCAAGCCAGCACTCATGGCTTACCTGCCCCAGCAGCTGCCTCATCTGAATAACGAGCAGAACCCTTTGTTTATGATGAAACCAAAGCCAGGAAATATGCCCTTCCGATCGCTGGTTCCACCCAGCCAGGTGAGTGTGTGGCTTCTCTCCCTGCATCTCGCCCTGGAAGTCAGTTGAGGCTGAGGGAACTGAGGAAACAAAGAGAGGAAGGGGCTGGTGCCCTTTGACTCCCTTGGGAATGAAAATTTAGAAAATTAACTAGGGTTGATTTCTTCCTAACCCAAGAAAATTCCCCAGCATACCCTGATGTTGATGACACAGGGTTTTGCGGCCCCGCCTGCATGCATCTCCTGTGCCTCAGCATGTACATTCAGGCCTCTGTGGCTGTGCTTTCCAGGAAAGATCACATTTAATGTGCTTCCTAGAGGCCTTGCTCTTGGCCATCCTTCACTTTGGGTAAGCCTGGATCATTGTGCGCGTGTGCTGCTTCCCAACACAGTGGGGCTCTCTGCTTGTTTTCTCAAGACTCGAGCCCAGCTAAATAAATGCTGTGCAGGGTAGAAAACGGCGCTTGGAGTGTCATACGGCTGCAGTGCGCGTCTTTGTGGACTTAAAATATACGCTCACATTTGAAAAGTTAAAACTTTAGTGGGCCACTGTTGCGGCACAGTGGATTAAGCCGCTATTTGCAACCTGGGCTTCCCATTTCAAAGCACCAGTTCATGCACTGGTGGCTCCATTTCCAATCCAGCTTCCTACTGATACACTTGGAAAGGCAGCAGCAGATGATCCAAGCACTTGGATCCCTGCCACCCACATGGGTGACCCAACTGGAGTTCTTGGCTCCTGGCTTTAGACTGGCCCAGGCCTGGCTGTTGTAGGCATTTGAGGAGTAAACCATCAGAAGAAAGATTCTCTCTGTGTCTCTCCTTTCTATTGCTCTGCATTTCTAATAAATAAAAAATCTTTTCTAAAAATCAAAAATGTTGAAACTCCAACACTGGTACATAGTCGTCCCCCACCACCACCACCACCACTTAGAGGATGTGTTCCAGGGTTCCTGATGGGTGCCTACAGCCACAGACACCAAACCCTGCACATGCTGTGCTTTGCCTACTCACCCTTCAGCATGGCCACATAGAGCAGAGGGGATTTCTGCTTCCACGGTTTTAGACTTCCGTGCCTTTGGAAACCTTGTTAAATAAGGTAAGGGTTATTTGAACATAATCACTGTGAAATCACAATAGTTGATCTTTTAACCAATGTGGCTACTGAGTGAATAACAGACAGGTGGCAGATACAGCACAGATGCACTGAGTAAAGGGATGTCCCTGGGGGAACAGAGTGCAACAGCAGCAGCTGGTGCAAGATTTCATCATGCTGATGAATTGTTTGCTTCTGCAATTCTCTGTTTAGTATGTTGGGACCAAAGTTTACCACAGAGGGGCTACAGTGGTACTTTGAGGAAATTGACACGCTCATATACCAGTGAGGGTAGGGAAAATGGGCATACTCTGGGGAAGTGACTGGCATCGTGTAATGTTCACAAGCCATAAAAATGCTTGTAAACCACGACACATGCCCTGCAAGCTTAGAGAAGTTATCCACAATACCCAAGAAAGTTGTATACCAGGTACTCTGTGATCACTTGTGATAGTCAAAGACTGGAAGCAGCATATGCATCCCAGTAACAGATTCCATGTGCTCCTGCTTATCTCGCCCATCAGAATGCTACATGGCTGGGGCTGACAGCATGGAGCAGTGGGCGAGCTGCTGCTGGCAACACCAGCATCTCATGTCAGGGTATCCCATGTCAGAGCACTGCCTCAAGTCCCAGCTGCTCCACTTCAGATCCAGCTTCCTGCTCATGTACCTCAGAAGGCAGTGGAAGATGACCCAAAAATCTTGGGTCCCTGCCACCCATGCAGGAGACCCAGATGGACTTCCTAGACCCTGGCTTCAATCTTTCTCCAGCCCCAGCTGTGTGGCCATTTGGGAAGTGAACCAGCAGATGGAAGATCTCTACACCTCTCGCTCGCTCGCTCGCTCAGTGTTTGTATGTGTATGTGTATCTTTCCCTCTGTCTCTGTCCCTCTGCCTTTCAAATAAATAAAACATATTTAAAAAACAAAAACCTGCTACATACCATCAGATACCACCTTAGGAAAGGCAGAGCAGCCCAGTGACTGCCAATACAGTCCGAGTCTCTCTTCACCTCGCCGAGGACTCAGGAACCCTCAGCCTCTGGTGAGTGGGTCACATGAGGAATTAAATCATCAGACTCTGCCTGAGGTTAGACTCAGAAGATTCAACATACAGATAAAGATCTAGAAAGGACTCATATTATTGAACTCGTTTAAACAATAATTGCCTTTTTTCCATGTTGTTTTCCCTTTTTCTTCTAAATGTAAGCAGTGAGGGGTGGGCATTTGGCCCAGAGGTTAAGATACCGTCTAGGACGCCTACAGCCCATATTGGAGTACCTGGGTTCAAGTTCTGGCTCCTTTCCTCACTGCAGCTGCTGCTAATAAGCCCCCTGGAAGGCAGCAGGAATGACTCAGGTACTTGGGTTCCAGGCTCCTGGCTTCAGCCTGGCCCAGTCCTGGCTGCTGAAAGCATTTGGGGAGTGAACAGTGGATGGGAGATACCTCTCTGTCCCTGTCTCCCTGCCTTCCAAGTGAAAGTGAAAATAAATAAATAAATAAAAAGTCAACGTAAGTAACAGTAATACTTGGATGATGTTCTGGTTGCTTTTGACACGGCTCATTTTTGGTCAATATGTTAACAGAGAATCTGTCTAAAAACGTTTTTGTTGATACTCAGTTTTTTTTTTTTTTTTTTTTTTTTTTTTTTTTTTGACAGAGTGGACAGTGAGAGAGACAGAGAGAAAGGTCTTCCTTTGCTGTTGGTTCACCCTCCAATGGCCGCCGCGGCCGGCGCACCGCGCTGATCCGATGGCAGGAGCCAGGAGCCAGGTGCTTTTCCTGGTCTCCCATGGGGTGCAGGGCCCAAGCACCTGGGCCATCCTCCACTGCACTCCCTGGCCACAGCAGAGGGCTGGCCTGGAAGAGGGGCAACCGGGACAGAATCTGGCGCCCCGACCGGGACTAGAACCCGGTGTGCTGGTGCCGCTAGGCGGAGGATTAGCCTAGTGAGCCGCGGCGCCGGCCCCGATACTCAGTATTTTTTGAGCATTGATATCTGACAGAAGCTAAGCAGTCTCTTCAAGACACATGCATGTGTGTGCGTGGATGGCCATCAGGCAGTTTAGGGCTAGCCCCAAACACAAGGTTCACGCCCACAGGAAGAAGTGTCTCCACTGACCAGAGGCTCCTTCAGAGTGTTCTTCCTCTCTGGGTCTCTTCTGAACTCCCACATTCTGATAAGCAAGTGTTTGAAAGCCTCAAGTGCCTACTGGAACCATCGTGTGCAAACGTGAGCGCTTGAATATGCCCAATGTGAAAGCATACCTTTCCCGCTGGGGTGTTGTGGGGAGCAAAGCTAACACAGGCCAGGTGGTTCATTGCCAAGTTGCCTGTGTGTGCTCGCGGCAGTGCTTTTGGCCTCTGTCCCGGCCCCGTGGATGGCTGTTCCTGAAGGTTATCGGGGAGCAGAGGCTCCACTTCAGGAGGGGAGCGTTCTCACTGCTCGGGGCTCACCTCATCTGATCAGAGTTTAAAGACTTCCCCCCCATCCCACCTGACTGGGCCCGCCTGATTTGTTTTGACAGGAGCAGAACCCTTCCAGCGTGCCCGTGCCAGCCCAGGCCCCCGGCGTCGGGACCCAGCAGCCTGCCGTGTCTGTGGCCAGCAGCCACAGCAGCTCCCAGTATCTCAGCAGCCAGCAGCAGGCCGCTGTGATGAAGCAGCACCAGCTGCTTCTGGACCAGCAGAAGCAGAGGGAGCAGCAGCAGAAGCATCTGCAGCAGCAGCAGCAGTTCCTGCAGAGGCAGCAGCAGCTCCTGGCAGAACAAGTAAGGGACGAGGAGGGAGAGCCCGCCCCGCGAGTCCCACCTGGGCCCGCGCACATGCACTGCTCTGCATGCCCGGCCTTAGGGTGCTTCACCCCTTAGGAGCCCCTTCCGGGAGCCTGGCATTTCTCCAGCAGGGGAGGCCCGTGTCAGAGCTGCTTTGTGTCACCTAGTGAGGGAGAACAAAGACGGGACCTGCAGCTAAAACTAGATGAAGGCCAGGCATTTGTTGCAGCAGTTATGAAGCAGTTGGTTGGGGCTGCAACTGTGGCACAGTAGGTTAACTTAAGGCCACCTGTGGCACTGGTCCCAGCCTCCCGTTGGGCACCGATTCAAGTCCCGGCTGCTCCACTTCCATTCCAACTCCTTGCTAATACTCCTGGAAAAGCAACAGCGTATGGCCTGAGTGCTTGGGTCCCTGTACCCACGTGTGAGACCCAGATGGAGTTCCAGGCTCCTGACTTCCACCTGGGCCAGACCTGGCTGATGTGGCCATTTGGGGAGTGAACCAGCAGTAGATGATCGAGCTCTCTCTGTCTCTCTTTCTCTCTCTCTCTCTCTCTCTATATATATATATATATACACACACGTGTGTGTGTGTGTGTGTATTTCTCTCTCTCTTTCTCCATATCTCTGCCTTTCAATAAATAAATGTTATAAAATTAAAAAGTGGGCATCTTCCCATGACGTGGTAATGGCTTCTAAGCCACTGTCATCCAGCCCTGTGGGGCCCAGCTTTGTTGTAAATGCAGTTTGTTGTAAGCCAAGTGTGACACTATCCCCGAGGTTCTAGAATCAGTGCACAATTCAGTTGGTCACATGCAGCTACTAAGTGTTACAGGTGGGAGTTCTCATATTCCACACTGGAGCGCCGGGGTTTGCATCCAGCTTCCTGGTAACGCACACCCTGGGGGACAGCAGGTAATGGCCCAAGGGGGAGATCAGATGGAGTTCCAGCCTCTTCCTTTGGCCTGGCCTAGCCCCAGCTGTTTTGGGCAGGCATTTGGAGACTGAACCAACTGATGGAAGATACATGTCTGTCTGTCTGTCTGTCTGTCTCTCTCTGCCTGTCATAAAAGAAAAAAATTCATTTTTTTTAAAGATTTATTTGAAATGACCGTGACAGCCAGGGCTGGGCCAGGCTGAAGCCAGGAGCCAAGAGCTTCTTCCAGGTCTCCCACATAGGTGCAGGGGCCCAAGGACTTGTGCTGCTTTCCCAAGCCATTCACAAGGAGCTGGATTGGAAGTGGAGCAGCCGAGGGTTGTTGTTTTTTTTTTTTTTTTTTTTTTTTTAAGATTTATTTGTTTATTTGAAAGGCAGAGTTACACAGAAGCAGAGAGAGAGGTCTTCCATCCACTGGCTCACTCCCCAAATTGCTGCAATGGACAGAGCTTCATTTGGGCCATCCTCCTCTGCTTTCCCAGGCCACAGCAGAGAGCTGGATCAGAAGTGGAGCAGCCGGGACTCGAACTGGCACCCATATGGAATGCCAGCATTGCATGCGGCAGCTTTACCTACTACGCCACCCCACACTTAGTCTTTAATTCCCTGTTCCTTAGATTTGCGCCATCCTTCTGTTGCGTGCCGTTTGTTGAGGCCTCCCCAGATGAGGTCACTAGCGTGTTTCCACAGGAACCCATCTGTGAGTTCAAGCCTGGCCTGACGCGGTTGTTTTTCTGTGGGTTCTGCTGTTCTTGTTTTCTAGGAGAAGCAGCAGTTTCAGCGCCATCTGACCCGCCCACCACCCCAGTACCAAGACCCAACACAAAGCCCCTTCCCACAGCAGGTGGGGCAGTTCACAGGTGAGCACTGGTGGATCCCGCCCTCTGCCCGGCTCTGTGCCAGGTGCTAGCAGGTGACTTAGCGTGGAAGCCTGCCTGCCTGTATGCTCCCCTGAGCACGCAGAGAGGCAGGCCCCCTGGCACACCTTGGCTGAGGCATCTTGAAAATCAAGTCTCGCTGGAGGACATCTTGTCCACAGGAAACAACTCCTGTAATTCTTTAGAAAATTCTTCGCCTCTGCTTCTGTGTGTCCCTTCAAAAGCTGACCTGTTTCAGATCAGGAGAGGCGAAACGCACTCTGTGGCCTGCTCACTGTGTGTCCCCGCGGCAGCATCACAGCAGATGCTTGACCGGCAAAGGGAGGAATCCCACGAGTGTCAGCTGTTCCCTCTGACGTGCTGGGGACCTTGCCTAGGCTGCTGCTCCCAGAAGCCCTAAGGTGACGGGGTGCTTTTACAGCTGACCCCTGCCTGCCTATACCTCTCCCCAGAACATCTTGGAAACCTGTGTCTTGCCATAGTCAGAGCCCTCACTGGAAAATGTCCCAGAGAAACAGCACATCCCATGTCCTGGAGGAGACGAAGCGAGGCATTTTAGTCTGTGCGGACGTCTCGTGAGTCTGGCCCATGTTGCTGCCTCCAGTCCCTCTGACACTCTGTGGATTACTAGTGGAAGGGAAAGAAAGACTCCGCTCCCTTCTCCTCCTCCACCCAGGTCTAGAGGAGAGAAGAGGAGGAGACACTGAGTACTGCGGCACAGCCAGTGGTGCACAGTGACTTTATCAGTTAATGTGTCCCTAGCCTGAAGCCCTAGGCAGCAGTTCTCCGAGGACAGGGGCCCTCTGTCCCCTCCCCTCCTCCAGCCCCCAAGCTCTCAGGGTTTCCTTCGCCAGTGTAGCACTGAACGTAGTTGTTAAGGTGTTGTCTTCTGCCTGGGGATGGGGGTGCCACAGGTGACACCTGGAGGCATCTCATCTCCCTGGCGGTGGTGAGACGCCAGCCCGAGTGATAGTCCTCTGTGTCTTCCAGGGCCCTCTGCGGCCGCCCCCGGCATGAACAACCTGGGCTCATCCAGCTCCAGCTGCCCTCGAGTGTTCCCGCAGGCTGGGAATCTGATGCCGATGGGAGCTGGACACACTGCCGTGTCCTCTCTCCCCTCAAACCCAGGCCAGCAGGAGCGGGGGGTGGCCCCATTCGCCAGCTCACAGGGCATGCCTCCCAGCAGCCTCTACGGCATGGCCTCTGGCATCACCCAGATCGTCGCCCCACCCCCGCCCCAAGCCGCCAATGGACACAGCCACATCGCACGGCAGACCGGCGTGGGCCAGAATGCCTCTGTCTCAGCTGCCTATGGACAGAACTCTATGGGGAACTCAGGCCTCTCCCAGCAGCACAATAAGGGAACCCTGAACTCTGGCTTAAGTAAGCCGCAGGTCCCACGGGTGTCAGCAGCCATGGGAGGCCAGAATCCCTCATGGCAGCATCAGGGAATGCCAAACTTGAGTGGCCAGAGCCCAGGAAGCAGCACCGTCAGCCCCTTCACCGCGGCCTCCAGCTTCCACATGCAGCAGGCCCACCTGAAGATGTCCAGCCCACAGTTCTCCCAGGCCATGCCCAGCAGGCCCATGGCTCCCATGAGCTCGGCAGCTACAGCAGGCGCCATGCTGCCCCCGGCGAGCACCCAGCAGAGGACCAGTGCCCCCGCGGCGCCCCAGGCGGCCCCACAGCAGGGCCTGCCAGGCCTGAGCCCAGCGGGGCCTGAGCTCGGGGGCTTCAGCCAGAGCCCCGCCTCCCAGATGGGCAGCCGGGCGGGCCTGCACTGTGCCCAGGCCTACCCCGTGCGGACCGCAGGCCAGGAGCTGCCCTTTGCCTACAGCGGGCAGCCAGGTGGCAGCGGGCTGTCCAGTGTGGCCGGACACACTGACCTCATCGACTCCCTGCTGAAGAACAGGACTTCGGAGGAGTGGATGAACGATTTGGATGACCTTCTAGGGTCTCAGTAAGGAGGGATTGGCGCTGTCTGTAGTGTTCCTATATTTCTGTTCTCAGATTCAAAAGCAACTACTTTGGACCAAAAGTTCATGGCCCATGATGCTGGCCAGGAAGAGCCTGGGCCTGGCTGAGCTCCCCCACCCCCTCTCCAGTCAGGGTGTGCAGGGCTCCTGGCCCATGGGGCTGGTCCCCGCCCACCTGCTGGCAGCAGGCCTGGCGTTGGGACGGCAGGGTAGGCCTCACCCAGTGGTTTTCTAAGTGACCAAAAGCCCGCAGCAGCAGCAGTGAAGCCCGGGAGGTGGGGCCTGTGGGAACTGTCAGTGTTCACTTCATCCCAGCTTTCTCCACTTGCCCCAGTGCTGTGGACAGGTTTTTGTTGAAACTTTATATAGCATACTTGTTTTTGCAGTTTGTAGCATAGAAAAAAAATTTTTTTTTAATTTTAAAAAGGTTTGTAAACAGCTTAGGATAGGTGGTGTTCTAATTTGATTAAGCGGCCTCCGGGAACCTAGGGCTTCCTTTTCACTGAGAGCCTTTTTGATTCCTCTTTATCAGCCCTCAAAAGGGGAGGAGGGTTGCTGGGAACCATCTTCGGGAGGGCCCCTCGGGCTCCTCCCCGCAGCTCCAGGACCCGTCCCCTGCCGGGCAGCTCTGGCTCTCGGTAGACCGCTGGGCGCAGGAGGCGGGGCCTCAGGGTGCCTGTGGCTGCGCGGCAGCTGGAAACCTGGTTACGTAGTGGGGGTGTGGCATCCTCTGGTGTGCGCAGGTGTCTTCCCTTCGCCTGTCTTCGTGTCCTGCGACCATTCTGTCCTCTTCCCCTGTGCCTCTCTCCGGCCAAAGTGGGAAACGGTGGTTGCTATTGGAGGGGGGTGGGGAAGAGCCGTTCAGGTTCTTGGGGGGAGCCTGGCGTCGCGAAGCTGGGGCAGGGGACCGCAGGCCGCCCGGGAGAAGCCCCGCTGCGCTGAGGCCCTCTGCTCCCCACGCCGTGACTTGCACTTTCATAGAGATCGCTTTATAACACTAACACGCCCTCAAACTCAAGCGGGCTTTTCCTCCCTCTCCCCCCCCCTTTTTTTGGTCTATGAATTAATGGACTTGACTGAGCTGAGGGGTCCGTGGGAACGGAAGATGGAGGGGCCCAGGGCGCCTCCCCGCGGCTCGTACCAGGAGTACCGCGGCTGAGAGCTGAGCCAAGGAGGGCCCCGGACGGGCTGCACACACTTGCTGATGAGCTGTTTTGCACCACAGTGCCTTGTTCGCTGGGGGTACTCAGGCCCTCAAGATCTCCTCAAGTAGCCATTTGCCAGCCCCCACCCCCCGTGGCCAGATCTCAGCCTAGCCTTCGGAAATCCCCTCCCCGGCCGCTGAGCAGGTGCCCCAGCGGGAAGGGGAGGACGGTGATGTCAGCAGACTTTCTACCAAAAAACGGGCGGAGGCTGGCTGGCTCCTCGCCCTCCCCGCGGCTGCCCGCTGGCCCCGCCCGCTGCCTTACCGCTGAGGCCGCCGCACAGGCTTCTCGTTGCTGCAGTGTCCTAGCAATAAAATGTGACTCTTGGGTCCCCCGGGGAGCTGCCCGTGGCTTTATTTATGAATCTGGTTTTGGGGAGCTAGGGGGAGAGCCGAGGGTCCGTGCACATCCCCTGCCCCGCTTCCCCCCGGAGCCACGACTCAGAAGAAAAGGGTGCTTGGACTTTCTACACATTCGCTTTGTGTAAATAAATGTTTACAGTTTTATATTAAAGATGGAATAAGCGTTAGAGCTTCCGACTGTATATTTTTTACTTTTATAGATTTTAAAACTATGATCCTTTATATATGTGTTTGGGGGGGACTATGATAAGTTTTATGGCAAACAGTTGGTATTGTTAACTTTTTATTGTCATCAAAAGTACATAAAAGTCCTAATAATCCCCTTATTCTTCTACTGCCCTTAACCCTGGTATACACCAAAAAGAAATCTTTACTTTCCTTGTTTTATCATTATAAAAATAATAAAAGTATTTTGCTAGTATGGAAACTGCCTGTGTTTTTGACTTCTGTGGTTCTGCCCGCCGGGAACCGGATGCCTGGTTTCCTTCTGTGACGTGACTGCGCTCTGTCGGGGCGGGAAGGGGGGCTGCTGAACTTCTGCCGGGGGACAGTGGATACTAAGCTCACGCGCTCTCCTCCCCGGGCTCACGGATATCCTGTGTCTGATAGGAATGAGGTTACGCTAGAGTGTCAACGGTGTTTTACACATTGATTTGAGCAGTTTCCACGCACTGGTTCACTCCCCAAATGCCAGCAACAGCCAGGTGACTCAAGCTGGAAACCCAATCCAGGTGTCCTGTGCTGGTGGCAGGATCCCACTCACTGGAGCCATCATTGCTGCGTCCCGGGCCGGGGGGGGGGGGGGGGTGGAGGAGGGGAATCAAACCCAGGCCCTGCGGTGCAGGATGCAGGCATCCTGGTCCTGCCCCGGTCGGTGATACCACAGGAGCTTGGAGGTTCTGATGTTTTCTTTAAAAACCATAGACCTCCCCCCACCCCCCCCAAACTATCTCTTCTCCAAGTTTCTCTTCATGCTAGGTTTGGGTTTTGGTCTTTTTTTTTTTTTTTGCATTCGCGCCGACTCCTGTCAGCATCGCCCAGTAAAGGGGCCCAGAGGCTGGGGTTGGACTGCAGGGCCTAGGGGCCCTGTGAGCTGGAGGCCGTGAAGGGGTGGGGAGAGCGACCTTCATGCGGGCCGCAGCCCAGCCATGTAAGACACCGCCAAGGAAGAAGGACCTCGGGCAAGTCAGAGAGATGGCTTGGGCAGGCGTCAGGATGCACGCATGAGCCCCGCCGAAGGGCGAGCAGCCTTGTCCCTCTGACCCCGGCTCCAGGTAACCGCCCTTGAGAGTAATTCTGGGCGCAGGAAGAGGGTTTGGCAGTGAAGCTCCAAACAGCTGTCGTAGGGGATTGGCTGCAGCTATGTTAAATATTCGTAGCTTTTGAGCGTAACTTGCAGTAATGGTTTTCTTGGGGCTCTCACCTTGCAAGCCAGTAGAAAAGGAAGCAGGCTGATGTAACTCCCAGGTCCCTCCGCACTGCCTAGTTTTAAAGTTACCAGGTGGGGGCCGGCGCTTTGTCGCAGCGGTTTAAAGCCCTGGCTTGCAGAATCCCCAATGGACACCGGTTTGAGTCCCGGCTGCTCCACTTCCAATCCAGCTCTCTGCTATGGCCTGGGAAAGCAGTAGAAGATGGCCCAAGTCCTTGGGCCCCTGCACCCGCGTGGGAGACCCGGAGGAGGCTCCTGGCTTCTGGCTTCGAATCAGCTCAGCTCTGGCCGTTGCGGCCATTTGCGAAGTGAACCATTGGATGGAAGATCTCTCTCTCTCTCTCTCTCTCTCTCTCTCTCTCTCTCTCTCTGCCTCTGTCTCTTCCTCTTTGTAACTCTGCCACTCAGATAAATAAAAATCTAAAAAATAAATAAAATCTTTAAAAATCCAGCATTTTTCTTGCTCTCCTGAAAAATTCAGGAAGACTTGGCCTGAAGACTCCACACCTTGGAGTGTAGGCAGTCCACACTGGCAGTGTCCACATCCTGTAGGACTCGACTGTTTGTTTTTTTTAAAGATTTATTTATTTGAAAGGCAGAGTTAGAGAGAGGAGGGGTCTTCATCTGCTGGTTCACTCCTCAATTGGCCACAACAGCCAGGGCTGGGCCAGGCTGAAGCCAGGAGCCTCTCTTCCTGGTCTCCCACGCAGTTGCAGGGGCCCAAGCACTTGGGCCATCTGCTGCTGATTGCCCAGGCACATTAGCAGGGAGCTGGATCAGAAGTGGAGCAGCCATTTGGGGAGTGAACCAGCGGCTGGAAGATCTTTCTCTCTCTCTGGTTCTACCTCTCTGTAACTCTGTCTTTCAGATAAATAAAATAAATCTTAAAAAAAAAAAAAAAGTTACACAGCAAGGTAACTCCCAGAATCAAAAGAGGCATTGAATAGCCGGGCCCCAGGAGTGGAAGGACCAGGCAGCTCCCTGCAGCTCTGCGCAGTGTCTGTCATGGGTCATCAGCCAAGTCCATAGGGAGTGGAGGTGGGGTCCTGAAAGGGACAGTTCACCCGTGCTGCCACAGAGCACCAGCTGTGGCGGGGATACAGCAGCAACACAGTGGATCTGGGTCCCTGCCCCAAGAGCTTGCAGTCTCCTGTGGAGGATAGGGCTCGTGCAGCTCACCATGGTGATGGCAGAGAGATCAGTGCTAGGAAAAGACAGAAGCCTGGGACCGCAGAGCTGGGTGGAGGCCGCAGTCTGACCTGGATGTGCTGTCTCAGGAGGCAACGTTGCCCTGAGGCCCCAGTGCTGGCGAGGGGCTGGGCAGAGCACACAGTTCTCAAGGCCACGTGGGAGGAGGAGGAAGGTGGCCAAGGGAAGAGCGGAGAAGGCAAAGACATCAGATGCACGTGGGCATTCCATCCCCGCTGGGGCCGTCTGCATCCCACATCAGAGTCCCTGGGTTCCAGGCCCAGCTCTGTTTCCAGTCCTGCTTCCTACTAGTGCACATCCTGAGAGGCAACCGGTGATGGCGAAGAGGTTTGAGCCCCTGCCACTCACGTCAGAGACCCAGGTTAGGTTCTGGGCTCCTGGCCAAGCCCTGGCAATTGTGGGCATTTTGAGCAAGTGACCCAGCAGATGAGAAAACCTCCCTCTGTCTCTCTGACTTCCAACTAAATTAAACCAAAAGAATAATAGATAAATCAAAATTTTATACTTACAGGAACAAAGCAAAGATGTAGTAGTATTTTTTTAAAGATTTATTTATTTATTTGAAAGTCAGAGTTACACAGAGAGAGGAGAGGCAGAGAGAGAGAGGTCTCCCATCCTCTGGTTCACTCCTCAATTGGCCATAACGGCTGGAGCTGTGCCAATCCAAAGCCAGGAGCTTCTTCCGGGTCTCCCATGCGGGTTCAGGGGCTCAAGAACTTGGGCCATCTTCTACTGCTTTCCCAGGCCACAGCAGAGAGCTGGATCGGAAGTGGAGCAGCCAGGACTAGAACCGGAGCCCATATGCGATGCCAGCGCTTCAGGCCAGGGCATTAACCTGCTGCACCACAGTGCCAGCCCAGGCAAAGATGCAATCTTTGGTTCAGCAGGGGAGTGCTCTTGCCCCTTCCCCAATGCCTGGGGCTGCAGAGAGCCACAGGGCCAGTCTCTGCCAGCCCAAGCCCCAGGGAAACCCAAGGCATATCACGGACAAGCTCGAAGGCCTCAGGCTCCATCAGGGTGCCCTGCACCCCAGGTCAGCAGCACTGGTAGTAAGACTGGCTTAGGGCCAGACAGCCTGGAGCAGGGCGCTATGGGGGGCTCTGGGCAGGACCTGGCCACACAGCCTGATGCTGGGAGCAGGGTGGAAGCTGCCCAGCCTGTACACTCGGCCTCTGTTGATCACCACGTGAGTCAGTGTTGGGGATTCAGGTTCCTCTGTGCACAAGAATAGAGCTTTTCAAGGGTAAGGATAGAAAAACTGGAATCATACATCCAGTCAATTATGAGGACTGCCTAGGGACTGCTGACTGCCTAGGGATCCATAGCCACGGCTGGCCTCGCCGGCGCTCATCCTCAGTGGGAAGGCTGCAGCGGGGCTTGGTCCCTGCATAAGGAGCCAGATCCGCTCAACACGACACAGGACGGAGCCCAGCCACACACTGAACCTGCAAGTACAAGTTCATTCTGCCCACTGCAAGGGGAAGTGACCGGTGACTGCCTCGGTCATTGGGTCATCGCACCGCCTCTCTGTGCTCCGTCTGATTCTGTTTCTTTCTTTTAAAAATAATATATTTATTTGAAATTTATTTATTTGAAAAGCAGAGTTACAGACAGGCAGAAGCAGAGAGAGAGAGGTCTTCCATCTGCTGGTTCACTCCTCAAATGGCTACAATGGCCGGAGCTGCGCCGATCCGAAGCCAGGAGCCAGGAGCTTCTGGGTCTCCCATGTGGGTGCAGGGGCCTAAGGACTTGGGCCCATCTTCTACTTCTTTCCCAGGCCATAGCAGAGAGCTGGATCAGAAGTGGAGCAGCCGGGACTCAAACTGGTGCCCGTATGGGGATACTGGCACTGCAGGCAGCAGCTTTACCTGCTACGCCACAGCACCAGCCCCGGCTCTGTCTGATTCTTACTTGGGCAGTAATGGACACTTTTTCATTTACTGACGGACTGGTTTTATTTGAGAGACAGACGCAGTTCCCAGGTTCCAGTTCCTTCCCCAAATGCCCAAACCAGAAGCGTGGGAACTCTGTGCAGGTCTCCCACATGGAGGGCAGGGACCCAACCATTTCCTCTATCATCTGCTGCCTCCCAGGGTCTGCATTAGTAGGAAGCCAGAAACATGGGCACTGCTGGGACTCGAACCCACGCGCTCGGACGTGGGACCCTGGCATCAGCTTCCTAACTTTTGGCCACACACCTGCTTCATGAACGCCTATCCCGAACTCTGCTCTGCCTCTCATTCCTACCCTTTGACCTCTGCCTGTCACGAGACTTGGCGGGCTCCCCACTCCCCACCCCTGTGGCTTTCTAGGAATCCCAGAGAACAGGGCTGCCTGAGCCTGAGCCTGAGCCTGCCACTGTGCCGGTCCCAATTAGCCTTGGATGACGGTCCTGCTGAGGCTGTGCTGTACCTGAGACTCTGCACACTGCCCAGTCTTCAGCCGAGCACCCCCGGGATCTGCACTCTGTTCAACGGTGCCACCTCGCCCAAGGTTGTGCCCCTCCCTGGGGGGAAGCCCACAGCTGAGACTGGTGAGTGTCGGGGTAGGAAGGCCTAGCCCTATTGCTTGAATTCAGGACAGCTCCAAAGGGCCACGCCAGCTCTACTACCGTGCCGGTGCCAGCAGAGGCCCCTTTTGCAACTGCATCTCAGCTGAACTTCACCCCCAGCACAGGCCAGCTGCCCTCGTTCCCTTGGGGATGTCACCAACACTCATGGAAATCTGCTTCTGGGGGCCGGCACTGTGGCGACCCAGAGAAGCTGCTGTCTGCAACAGAGGCATCCCATATGGGTGCTCCACTTGTGATCCAGCTTCCTGCTAACAAGCCTGGGAAATCAGCGGAAGATGATGGCCCAAGTGCTTGGGCCCCTGCACCCACATGGGAGACCAGAATGGAGTTCCAAGCTCCTGGCTTGGACCGGGCCCAGCCCTGGTTGTTACAGCCATTTGGAGAATGAACTAGTAGATGGAAGATCTTATCCCCGCCTCCTCCCGCCAACCCCCATAATTCTGCCTTTCAAATAAAGAGTATGTGTATATCTGCTTCTGAGGCCAACCCAGGAAGAGGCAGTGCAGGGACTGGTATCAGAAGTGACTCTGGGATGGAGTTAGAAGCTGGCTTCCACTGGCCAACTGAGCACCCGTAACTAGTGGGTAGGTGGTAAGAGCCCCAGCACAGCACTCCACAGAGGGGCTTTTGCTAAAATACTCTCCTTGGTGACACAGGGACAGGATACTAGGGAAGGGACCGCAGCGGCCTGGGCCTGGGGAGGGAGAGATTGTTAGGACCAGGGCACCGAGAGCTGTTGTTGAGGCTATCGGTGATGTGCTGGAGAAAGTCAGGAAGTCCCCCTCCTCCCAGCACTCTGGGGTTAGGGGAGTAGCAGCCCCTGACCCTGAGACCCACATTCTGGGCCAGTACAAGACCTAGGTCACTTCTGGGGGCTCTTGGGGGTAAGGTCTGCGCATGTGTCAACAGTGACACCTGCATTTGTCAAGATCGCCGTGGCTCCCAGGTCACCACGGCCCTGAGCTGCACTCTCGCTGCCCGGCAGTGCCCTTGTTGGCCTGGGGAAGCAAGCACTGTGGCAGAGGGGCAGGCCGCTTGGAAGACTCAGACTGCTGCCCCACCTCCAGGGAAGGACGAAGGGCGGGGCCTCCCTCCCCAGGCTCTGGGAAGCTGGCAGGACACCTCTGCAAACTCCACCCACTCAGGTCCCAGCTGCAGCTGCAGCCCGCCTGGGCTCAGCCACTGGCAAAGCATGCGGTGGGGGTGGCAGCAGGGAGGTGGCCCCGCAGGACCCAGCCGCGTGGCGCCCACTCGTCGAGACAGCTCCAGCTCTGGCACGCTGGCACTCGCCAGAAACTAGGACCCGTGCTGAGCCTGTGCGTCAGCCTGTCCTGGGTCCCTTCCACATCTGTAGCTTTCAGCTTTGCATTTTGAAAGAACTTCAGACTCGCCCAAATGTGAGAACACGACAGCCACCTCCAGGCCCTGCGCTAATTATGCCACACACAAAGAACCCAAACCCTAAGACGCCACAGATGTGAAAAGGCCAGAAACGGCAGACTCAGGGGCCGGCGCTGTGGTGCAGCAGCTAAGCCGCTGCCTGCAGGGCCGGCATCCCAAATGGGCGCTTACTGCACTTCCGATCCAGTTCTCTGCTATGGCCTGGAAAAGCACTAGGAGATGGCCCAAGTCCTTGCCCCCTGTGTGGGAGACCTGGAAGAAGCTCCTGGCTTCGAATCTGTGAATCGGCGTAGCCCTGGCTGTTGCAGCCAATTAGGGAGTGAACAAGTGGTTGGAAGACCTCTCTCTCTCTGCCTCTCATCCTCTCTCTGTGTAACTGACTTTCAAGTAAAATAAATAAATCTTTAAAAAAAAAAAAAAAAGGCAGACCTGGAGACAGAACGCAGACCCGTGGCTGCCTGGAGCTGGCAGCGGGAGGCTCTTTTTGGGATGAGGAAAATGTGCTAAGACAGACTTGGGCTGGTGTTTGCACAACTTGGCTGAAGAACCAATAATCATTGAATTGTACATTGAAACTGGGCAGCTTTGGTGGCGTATAAATTACACCTCAATAAAGTCTATTTCTTATTTTTGTATTTTATGATTTTTTGTTTTTTTAAATATTGATTTGTTTTTGTAGCTACTTCAAAGATAGAGCAGGAGAGAGAGAGAGAGAGAGAGAGAGAGATTCCCATTCTCTGGTTCATTCCCCTAAATGCCCACAAAAGCCAGGGCTGAGCTAGTCTGAAGCCAGGAGCATTATCTGGGTCTTCCACATAGATGGCCAAGTGCAGGGGCCCAAGCCCTTGGGCCATCTTCCGATGCCTTCCCAGGTGCATTAGCAGGGAGCTGGATTGGCAACAGAACAGCCAGAACAGGAACCATCACTCCAATATGTGCTGTACCACAATGCCCACCCCAAGAAAGTCCCTTTAAAAAACACAACAAAGGAGGGGGCTGTCTAAGCCACCGCCCGCAGTGCCAGCATCCCATATGGGTGCTGTTTCAAGTCCCAGCTGATCATTTTCTGATCCAGTTCCCTGCTAATGCATCTTGGAAAGCAGCAGAGAATGTCCCTGCACCCATGTAGAAGATCCTGATGGAATTCCAGACTCCTGGCTTTTGTCTGGCCCAGCTCCAGCCATTGCAGCCATTTGGGGAGTGAACCAGTGGATGCAAAAGTATTTCTCTTTCTCTCAGTAACTCTAGCTTTTAAATAAATACTTTTTTCCTTAAAAAGACTACTATAAAAAAGGCTTGCATAGCCCTCACCTACATTCATCGAATGTTACTATCTTAGAAGCAATGGTACAATCCTGTCAGTAGCTGTAAGTGACAGTAAACTGTGAAAGGCAGGAAATTAGCAGTGATGCAGTGCTGGCAGCTGATCTACAGACCTCACTGTCACTGCCACAATGCTTCTTCCTGCCCTGCCTCTGGCCCAGCACCCACCTGCAGTCTGGACACTTGTTCCTAGTCCTTGCTGTCTGACCTTGGCACCATGGTGCATCCTCACCAGAGTGGACAAGTTCAGTGTGGCTGTGCCTGTCCTGACATCGAGAGCCCCAGTGTGCTTGACCTGCCACACAGGTCAGGCGTGGACCAGGGCACCCACTCTGGAGAGGGCTGGAAGCCTGCAGGACAGCACAGCATGGGCCCTGCTGAGGGCCAGGCCCTGCAGGGGGTGGGGGTGTCATACTTCAGGAAGTGGTGCACTCCTGAGACAAGGACCAAGGCCCACGGCTGCTGCTGTGGATCCTGTAGGTGAAAGACAGGTGGGGAGCCCAAGAAGGGACACACAGGTGGCATCACTACCAGACCCACTTCTGGTGCCTGTGTGGCCAGGTCCTGGATCTTGGAGGGAGAGCCTTCCTCAGGGATACAAGGACAGCCCCTTTGAACTCGGAGCAGCTGTTGACGCCTGGTCCTTTGGGCCTGTCGCTCAGAGACCAGCAGGTAATGGGGTGAGGGAGTGGTGCTCTGGTGGAAGAGCTGACCCCAGCATCAGAAGTGATGGGCCAGGCTCTGCCCTGGCTTCTGCTGGGCCCAAGAATGAAGTAAACGTAAGACAGGTTAACAGAAGAACATGAGATTGTGGTTTTGCAAGTTGGACAGGGCAGGAAGCCCTCTAAAGGCAAGGAAGACCCCAGGCAGCTGGCAGAGGCCGTCATGTGTGCTCTGGGCTGAACACAGAACTGTAAGCTGCGCAGTGTGAGCAGGAAGGTGGCCGGGCAGGCAGCAGACTGGTCATGGGGTGACAGCAGAGATCAGGGCGAGTGCCCTGGCTGGCTGGTGCAGCTCTCCCTGCACTCCCCGGCCTCGGTGCCAAGAGAGTCCCTTCCCTTCCTGGGCTGGGAGGCCTCATCCTCGTGCAAAGTCACCCCCTGCTTTCCAAGGTCACAGTGACCTCCTTGCACCTGCTGCTGCTTTTTTTTTTTTTTTTACAGGCAGAGTGGACAGTGAGAGAGACAGAGAGAAAGGTCTTCCTTTTCCGTTGGTTCACCCCCCCAGTGGCTGCTGCGGCCGGCGCACTGCGGCTGGTGCACCACACTGATCTGAAGCCACGAGCCAGGTGCTTCCTCCTGGTCTCCCATGTGGGTGCAGGGCCCAAGCACTTGGGCCATCCTCCACTGCACTCCCTGGCCACAGCAGAGAGCTGGCCTGGAAGAGGGGCAACCGGGACAGAATCCAGCGCCCCGACCGGGACTAGAACCTGGTGTGCCGGTGCCGCAAGGCGGAGGATTAGCCTAGTGAGCCGCAGTGCCGGCCCAAAGTGATGTCTTCACCACTACTCTACTAGCCAATTTTCATATTTTTATTTCAGAAGCATGCAGATATATTGAATTCAGAAAAGTAAGTTTTATGGAATCATTCTATTAAAAAGAAAAACAAAACACAAGCTATGTATTCCTAGCAGTGTTGTTGGTGATTGTAACACCTTTGGATGCTCCCAAGTGCTGTATGGCATCATCGCAAAGTAAGCTAGGGCAGGCCCCACAGCAAGGATGCGGCTGCTGCAGGCAAGACCTGAACTGGGGGCCCAGAATGATTTTTTAGGCAAAGAAAGCAAAGTTCAAAACAGCTCTAGTTCACTTCTTTTTTTTTTTCCTAAGAAAGGGGAAATAAGAAAAGTTGCCAGTGTTTGTTCATTTGTGTAAAAAGGCACACAGGAAAGATAAAGCAGAAACCCGAGATTAGGCCCAGGGAAGGCAGTGGTGGGGGCAGCAGTGGTCAGAGGAACAGAGCGATGCAGAGGGGCCGAACAACTTCTTTAAGCACAGCTTTGGAGTCATGCTAATGTTCAGCGAGGTTTTTAAGTATCATTATGAATTCGTGAATCCACTGGTTCACCCCTCAGACATCTGCCACATCCAGGGCTGGGCCAGGCCAAAGTCAGGAGTCCAGAACTCCATTTGGATCTCCCACATGGGTGGCAGGGGCTCAAGCGCCTGGGCCATCACTCACTGTCTTCTCAGACACACTAGCAGGAAGCTGGATCGGAAGCAGAGGAAAAGGCCATGGACTGGCTCTTTGAAATGGGGTATGGCCGCTCCAAGTGGAGGTTCAACCAGCTGCACCACAATGCCTGCCCCCTTGACTTTATTTTATTTTTATTTTTTAATTTTTTTTGACAGGCAGAGTGGACAGTGAGAGAGAGAG
This sequence comes from Oryctolagus cuniculus, assembly GCF_964237555.1. NCBI lineage: Eukaryota > Metazoa > Chordata > Mammalia > Lagomorpha > Leporidae > Oryctolagus > Oryctolagus cuniculus. The sequence continues at coordinate 67,684,596 of NC_091437.1, read as the reverse complement.
ACAGAGAGAAAGGTCTTCCTTTGCCATTGGTTCACCCTCCGATGGCTGCCGCGGCCGGCGCGCTGTGGCCGGCGCACCGCGCTGATCCGATAGCAGGAGCCAGGTGCTTCTCCTGGTCTCCCATGGGGTGCAGGGCCCAAGCACCTGGGCCATCCTCCACTGCACTCCGTGGCCACAGCAGAGAGCTGGCCTGGAAGAGGGGCAACCGGGACAGAATCCGGCGCCCCGACCGGGACTAGAACCTGGTGTGCCGGTGCCGCTAGGGGGAGGATTAGCCTAGTGAGCCGCGGCGCCAGCCGATTTTATTTTAATAGTGGTAATATAAAGCTTCTTTTTTAAAAAAAATAGATTTATTTATTTGTTTGTTTGAAAGGCAGAGTCTCAGAAAGAGAAGGAGAAAGAGAGAGAGAGAATCTTCCATCCATTGGTTCACTCTCCAAATGGCTGCAGCAGTCCAGCCTGGGTCAGGCCAAAGCCAGGAGTCAGGAGATTCTTCCAGGTCTCCCACATGGGCGCAGGGGCCCAAGCACTTGGGCCATCTTTCACTGCTTTCCCAGGCCACAGCAGAGAGCTAGATCAGAAGAGGAGCAGCCGGGACTCCAACCAGCGCCCATATCAGATGCCGGCATTGCAGGCTGATGCTTTAGCCTTTAGCACCACAGCACTAGCCCCTAAATAAATCTATTTTTTTAAAGTCACCAGGAAGACCTATCCCCACCCATCATGCTTCTCTCTGAAGGAGGCTTCGAGTTGTCCTATGCCATGCACATCGTTGCCCTTCTGACGGGAGACAGTGAGAAGGCACAGCCTTGGTCCAGGGGGCAAAAATGACAAAGAAAACCAGTCTGGGCGGTTCTACAGAACAACTGGCTGGTGGTCTCCCAAGACCGAGAAGGACGCAGACACGAGGAGCTGAGGAAGCATCCCAGATTGGAGGGGGCGGAGGCCCGAGAAAAGTGATGCCATGAGGGCACCCTGGACCAGGAAAGGATGTGGGGCAGCCACTGAAGGTCTGTAGCTCAGTGACTCGCCTTGTGTCCATGGGGCATTCTCTCTAATAACTGTGCTCTTGTTAGATACAATGGTGACGTTTGCGGCTGGGGTGTGGGGCAGCGACTTCAGCTGCCACTTGGGACGCCCACATCCCATATGGGAGCATCCGTTCCAGTCCCAGCTGCTCCACTTCTGCCCCAGCTCCCTGCTGATGCACGTGGGAAAGCAGCAGAAGATGGGCCAAGTGCTAGGGCTCCTGCTACCCACGTGGGAGACCCAGATGGAGCTCCAGGCTCCTGCTTTCGGCCTGGCCCAGCTCTGGCTGTTGCAGCTATTTGGGGAGTGAACCAGCAGATGGAGGACTCTCTCTCTCTCTGTCTGTCTTTCAAATACATAAATAAAACTTTAAAAACAAAATGATGTTAACATCTGAGGAAGCTGGATGAAAAGTAAACAAGTGTTTCTTGCAGTTTTTTTTTTTTTTTCTTTTTTGAGATGCAGGTAGTAGTCAGACAGTAATAGACAGACAAAGAGAGCTCTGAGCCACTGCTTACTTCCCCGGTGTCTGCAATGGCCCGGTACTGGGCCAGGTTGAAGCTGGGAGTCAGGAACCCAATGCAGGTCTCCCATGTGGGTGGAGGGACCTAACTACTCAGCCCATCACCTGCAATCTCCAAGGGTGCACAGCAACAGGAGGTTGGAGTCAGGAACCGGGGTTCAAGCCATAACTTGAACCCAGGCTCTCCACTGGCAGATGCAGGCTTCCCAACCAGTGACTTAACTGCTAGCTCAAACACCAACCCACGGGGCTGGCACTGTGGCACAGCAGGTTAAAGCCCTGGCTTGCAGCGCCAGCATCCCATATGGGCGCCAGTTCTGGTCCCAGCTGTTCTACTTCCAATCCAGCTCTCTGCTGTGGCCTGGGAAAATAGTAGAAGATGGCCTAAGTCCTTGGGCCTCTGCACCCATGTAGGAGACCTGGAAGAAGCTCCTGGCTCCTGGCTTTGGATCAGCTCAGCTCTGGCCGTTGTGGTCATTTGGGGAGTGAACCAGTGGATGGAAGACCTCTCTCTCTCTCTCTCTGGCTCTCTGTAACTGCCTTTAAAGTAAATAAAATAAACCTTAAAAAAAAAAAAGCCAAGCCAAGAGCTACATTTATTTAAAAGGCAGAGAGGAGAGAATCTTCCATACACTGGTTTACCCCCGAATAGCCACAACAGGGTCTGGGCCAGGCTGAAACAAGGAGCTAGGAACTGCACTTGGGTCCGCTGTGTGAGTGGCAGGGGCCCAAGCACTTGAGCAGTCTTCTGCTGCTTCCCCAGGCACATTAGCAGGAGCTGGACTGGAAGCAGAGCAGCTGGGACTTGAACTGGCACTTAGACACAGAATGTCAGCATCCCTAGTGGCAGATTAATCCACTGCACCATAATACTGGCCCTGTTCCTGTACTTTTTTTTAAAGACTTATTTTATTTGTTTGAAAGGCAGTGTTACACAGAGAGAAGAGGTGGGGAGAGAGAGATCTTCCATCTGCTGGTTCACTCCCCAAATGGATATAATGGCCAGGGCTAGGTCAGGCAGAAGCCAGGAGCTTCTTCTGGGTCTCCCACATGGGTGCAGAGACTCAAGCACTTGGCCTACCCTCTGCTGCTTTCCCAGGTGTACTAGCAGGGAACTGGATTAGAAGTGGGGCTGCCAGGACTGGAACCAACACCCATATGGGATGCTGGTGCTGCAGGTGGTGGCTTAACCAGTGGTACCACAGTGCCAGCACCACACCCCCTGTGCTATTTTTAAAACACCTTTATTGGAGCCTGCACTCTGGTATAGCAGGCTAAGTCTCCAGTTGCAGTGCTGGCATCCCATATGGGACCTTTATAAATATTTATTTTATTTATTTGAAAGACAGAGTTACAGAGAGAGGTAGAGCCAGAGAGAGAGACAGACAGACAGACAGACAGAGGGGTCTTCCTTCTGCTGATTCACTCCCCAAATGGCAGAAACAGCCAGAGCTGAGTTGATCTGAAGCTAGGAATTAGTATCTCGTTCAAGGGCTCCCATGCAGGTGCAGAAGCCCAAAGACTTGGGCCAATCTCTACTGCTTTCCCAGGCCATAGCAGAGTTGGATCAGAAGTAGAGCAGCTGGGACTTGAACCGGTGCCCATATGGGATGTTGGCACTGCAGGCTGGGGATTTAACCCGCTGCGCCACAGTGCTGACCCCCTGCTCCTCTTTGATCCAGCTCTCTGTTATGGCCTGGGAAAGCAGTAGAAGATGGCCCAGTGGGGCCGGTGCCATGGCTCACTTGGTTAATCCTCCGCCTGTGGCACCGGCATCCCATATGGGTGCCAGGTTCTAATCTTGGTTGCTCCTCTTCCAGGCCAGCTCTCTGCTGTGGCCTGGGAGGGCAGTGAAGGATGGCCCAAGTGCTTGGGCCCCTGCACCGCATGGGAGACCAGGAGGAAGCACCTGGCTCCTGGCTTCGATTGGCGTAGCTCTGGCCATGGCGGCCATTTGGGGAGTGAACCAACAGAAGGAGGACCTTTCTCTCTCTCTCTGTCAAAAAAAAAAAAAAAAAAAAAGAATTTGGCCCAAGTCCTTGGGCCCCTGCACCCATGTGGGAGACCCGAAAGAAGCTCCTGGCTCCTGGCTTCAGATCAGCACAGCTCCGGCCACTGAGACCATTTGGGACTATTTGGGGAGTGAACCAGCAGATGGAAGACCTTTCTCTCTGTCTCTCCCTCTCTTTGTCGGTAACGTTCCTTCTCAAATAAATAAGTAAAATCTTAAAAAAAAAAAAACACTTTTTTTTTTTTTTTGACAGGCAGAGTGGACAGTGAGAGAGACAGACAGAGAGAAAGGTCTTCCTTTTCTGCTGGTTCACCCCACAGTGGCCGCTGCGGCCGGTGCACCGCGCTGATCCGATGGCAGGTGCCAGGTGCTTCTCCTGGTCTCCCATGGGGTGCAGGGCCCAAGCACTTGGGCCATTCTCCACTGCCCTCCCTGGCCACAGCAGAGAGCTGGCCTGGAAGAGGGGCAACCGGGACAGAATCTGGCACCCTGACCGGGACTAGAACCCGGTGTGCTGGCGCTGCTAGGCGGAGGATTAGCCTATTGAGCTATGGCGGCGCCAGCCAAAAAAAACCCCACTTTATTAATGTAGTTTATATACCTTAAGTTTTTTTCTTATTTTCCTTTTATTTGAGAGAGAAAAAGATACAGACAGAGCTCACAGCTGCTGGTTCACTCCCTAAATGCCCACAGTAACTGGGGCTGGGTCCGTTCTGAAGCCAGGAGCCAGGAACACAATCCAGGTCTCCACATGGGTGGTAAGGACCCAGTTTCTTGATCTATTGCTGTTGCCTCTCAGGGTCTGCATTAGCAAGAAACCGCAGGGAGCTGGCGGTGCGGCACAGCGGGCTCAGCGGCCGCATTCCAGGGCAGCGTCCCACAGCTGAGAGCAGGTTTGAGTCCTGTTTGCTCTGCTTCTGATCCAGCTCTCTGTGAACAGAGCACCTGGGAACACAGCAGATGGCCCCGTGCTTGGGCCCCTGCCACCCTCATGGCAGACACGGATGGAGCATCTCTCTCTCTTTCTCTCTCTCTGTCGCTCTGTCTTTCAAATAGATAATAAATCTTAAAAGAAAAGACTAGAATCAGGAGCCAGAGCTGGGAACCCCAGCCAACTCCTTTGCTGTGGGATACAAACTATTAGATTAAACGCCCATCCCAATTTTCCCATTCTAAGTGTACACGTCAATGATTTCAGTGAATTCTCCAAGTTGTGCACACTATCCCAAGGCAATTCGGGGATATTTTCACCACCTCCCATGCTCCAGGCCCAGGCCCCCACGGACACCCTTTCGCCTGCTGGATCTGCCTTCTCCTGGCCACTTCACCCATGGAGTTGTAGTGGGTGGGCTTTCACAGGCGCCAAATCAGCAGTGTTTTGGAGGCTGCTGTCCTGTTTGAATGGATCACTGGGTGAAACTTGAAGTTCTGTAGAGAGGCTCGATGGTGTTTTATTCTTTTTTAAGATTTATTTGTTTATTTGAAAAGGCAGAGTGACAGAGAGAGGGGGGAAGATACACAGAGAGAAAGATCTGCCATCCAAAATGGATGCAAAGACTGGGGATGGGTCAGGCCAAAGCCAGGAGCCTGGAATTCCAACCAGGTTCCTCTACAAGGGTAGCAGGTACTCAGCTATGTTCCACTTTTTCCTGGCAGGGCACTGGATCAGAAGTGGAGCAGCCGGGACTCGAACCGGCACTCAGATGAGATGCCGGCGATGCAGGCAGCAGCTTACCTGCTGCACCACAATGGTATCGTATTAGTGTTAAACTCCTGGTTTACATAATTGGAAGTTAGAGAGGATGTTAACAGAAGAAGCTGCGTGGAGGATATATTTGTGCAATTCTAAAGTAATTTCAAAGGGAGTGTTGCTTTGTGGGATGCTCTGGGTCTGAGCTGCGCGCCGCCACTTCTGGCCCACTGCACCCGTGTTGGTGGTCTTTCTGCCTCCCAGGGGTCTTTGGCATCCTCTGGATGGTTCCTGAGGGCCGTGTAGGAGCCAGAGGCATAGAGGATGCATCATACAGCGGCTGGGGATCGGCTGTCGCTGCCCAGGTAGTGTTGGCGCCTCCAGGGCTGGACAGGAGCACAGGGACTGCTGGCTTTCTAGTCAGCCCAGGCGGGGCCCTGAGCCCCTGGGCAAGTGGAGAGAAAGGGAGATAGAGACCAAGGCCCTGGAGAAGGCTCCTGAGGCTGGGGCCCGGGTCCCTGCCCTGAATGGGGACTTCCTCTGAAACTGCTGCTGTCAGGCCCGAGTTTCCTGTGGCCAGGACCAAGGGGATGCACTCAGACGGGAGGACTTCCTGGCCTCAGAGGAAATGAGAGCCGGCAGTGAACTTGGGCAGACACACTGGCCTGTGAGTGAGCGCCAAGACCTCATGAGCAGAGAGACACAGGGGCCATGTCACGGTCGCCAGTGCCCAGGCAGTGAGTGGCATGTGCCTCCTCTTCAGGGGCCAGCCTATAGTCAGGGCGGTCAGGAAGGGCCCAGGAATGCATCTCTGTGTCCTGGCTCCTGTCAGCCTCTCCATCACTGAGCACACGCCTTGGGCTGGTGCAGAGGGCAAGCATGGGCACCCACCCCTGCCAGCTCAGAATCCCCAGAGCCCCAGCCAGGGAGTGTCTGGGATGAGGAAGGGCTGGACCGAGCCTTGGGGGCAGCACAGAAGGCTGCTGTCTGGGCAGCGAGGCTGGAGCTCCGGGGCCACACAGCTCTGATGGGTAGAAACCCCCTGCAGGGTGCGGGGGAGGGGCCTAGGGCGGCCCCGTGGCCCAGGCCCCAGCAAAAGGCAGTGTCAGTCCCCGTCCCTGTTGCAGCTTGCATGTGGCCTCTGTCACTGCTGACCAAACCTGCCCCCCATCCCAGCTGTGACCAGAAGGAGAAGTGGCTGGACGGCCCCGTGGAGCGTGCCAGGCGAGGTGGACTCAGGTGGCCAGTGCCCCACAACCCACAGGAGCCCCTTCCCCAAAGCGCAGAGGGCGTTGCCAGAGCTGCGGCTCACCACCAGGCTTGGCCCCAGACCTGGTGGGGATGGGGGGTTGGGGGGCAGGAGGCTAGCTCTGTCCAGACCACAGGACCTCGGTGCTGGGGGGTTGGGGGGCAGGAGGCTAGCTCTGTCCAGACCACAGGACCTCAGTGCTGGGGGTGGGGGCTGGGGCCGCAGAAAGGGAAGAGGAGGCTGCTACCCTGAGCCAAGAGGAATCTGGAGGAAGGGCGTTGACCATTCTAAGACGGGGGGGCCGGGGCCGGGTTCTGCCATCCTGCCAGAATGCTTTGGGACAGGTGGCCCACAAAGCCAGGCGGCAGAATAACCCTGTGTGTGGTGCCTACACAGCTCTGAGGGAGCCTGGAGGTACTGGGACTCCATTCTGAGGCCAAAGGGAGCTGGGAGTGGCTGCAGCAGGAGGGGCTGTGGTCAGCATTCCACCACTGAGCAGCCTTGGGCAGGGTGGGGAAGCAGGTGAGTGGGTGTGCGTGGGGGATGGGTGGGAGTGGAGAGGGCGCAGGGAGGAGCCCGCAGCGCCCGGGACTGGATGCAGAATGAGGGACATGTCTGAAAGGCTAGCTGGGCCTGCTCAGGGCACAGGTCCTAGGAGACACTGCTCGGGGCCTGCCCTGGGACTGTGGCCATGGGTTTCACTGCTCCTGTGTCCCCGAGTCCCCACGGGCCTGACCTCCCACGGAAGGAAACTGGGATCTGGTGCCGTCATTTCCTGGGGAGGGGGGGGGGGTCCCAGAGGCCCGTCTGCAGGCCCGGATTGGTGTGCTGAGGTCTGGACACCGGTGGCCACCCTGCCCCTCCCCGGCAAGGCGGGGCCGCCCCGGCACTGACCGCTCAAGGCGCAGTGGCTGGAAGAAGCGGAAGCGGATGAAGTCCCCGGCGGCAGGCGTGAAGGCCCAGAAGAAGTCCTCACGCAGGTAGGCCTTCTCCAGGGTGAAGTGCTGGTACGTCTTGAGGCTGGTGCTCACCTCGGCCGGCGGGTTCACGTGCTCCTTCCGCAGAGCCTGTTTCCCGAAGTCCTTGTCCTACAGCCACTTGGGGGCTCAGGCACCCGGGACTGGAGCCAGGATGAGGTCTGAAAGGCCAGCTGGGCCTGCTCAGGGCACAGGGCCCGGGGGACACTGAAGCTATGCATTCACTGGACACGTCCAACGTCGGAAGGAGCCTGGATGGCCAGTGTGGGCTCCGCCAGCACAGAGGCAGGGCACAGAAAGGGGCCAGTGGGAGGAAGCGGGCAGCCTGTTCCCAGCCTGGTTTCCGGCTTCCAGCCTGGCCAGGATCCATGGCTCAGTGGCATGGTCACATGTGCCCCTCCCTTCCCTGCAGCCCTTGGAGAGGGGCGGGGAGGGTGCTGAGGCCAGCCTTCCCCTTCTTATCAGCAGACGGGCTGATAGGAGCTCTCCGGCACCATGAAAGACGAGATAGCTCTCCTGGCCACTGTCACCCTCCTCGGAGTCCTGCTGCAAGGTGGGCTTTCTCCTGTCTGGTGTGGGTGGGCTTCAGATGCCTGCAGCCGGGGAGGGTGCCGCAGCCCACACTTTCCGGCTTGAGAGCCAGCTGCGGGGCTCACAGTTTCCCAGGGCTGGGAGGGGGGTAGCCCTGGGGGACAGCTGCAGGTGAGCTCAGGAGTCCTGGGCAGGGACCACGACCAAGAGGGGTGCCTGAGCAGGGGGACAGTAGTGGGGGCTGGTGGCCCCTTGGCTAGAGAAAGGACGCTAACTTCTCTGTTGAGCTGCAGGAGCTGGGAGGATGCGAGACCGAATGGCGAGGCAGCTTGAGCCTGGTGCAGAGCCCACCTTCCCAGCGGTCCCCATCCATCTCTGCACCCTGGGGCTGGCTGCGTGGACTGGGAAGGGCTGAAACCTGCTCCCCAAGCCCCCTCACTCCAGTGTGACTGCTTGATGCCTATCTTGGGCTGGCCCCAGAGGGCACACCGCTGGGCCAGGCGCCTTGTGGCATGGGGACACCAGTGGCCCTCGGTGTGTGGGCTAGGATAGGGCACAGCCCCCGCCCCGGGGGGGTCCGGGAGGGCTGGAAAGAGTGACTTGACCTTCAGCTGAGCCAGCAAGCTGGCACCTTCTCATGGAGCCTGCCCCTCACCCCACCCCGATCCCTCATGACAAATCCCACACTGTGCTGGCATGGCCACCTGTGGGACCCACAATGCTCATGGGCTAGCTCCATAAGGGCCTGGACCAAAGATGTCCCAGGGAGACCTGCCACTGGGGCTGTGGGTGTGGTCACGGCTCGGGGAGGAGGGGGAGAAGAGTTCTTTGTAAGCAGAGAGGGCCAGCCCACCGTGTTCAGCTACTCACAGTGGAAGGGAGGGAGGTGGAGCCCGGGGTGAGCTGGGATCGTCCCAGCTGCAGTCATGTTCTAAGGGAAAGGGGTATCTGTCAGAATTGGGCCTGGGCCCAGAACCATTGGCCTGAGAAGCTGAGGCAGCAGCCGGGCCCCCAGACACAAGTTTGAGTGACCCTGGCTGGAGGCAGAGTCCAGGGGTCCCCAGTGGTGGGCCTGAAGGTGAGGCCCCTAGGGACCTGAGAGCCATAGGCTGTGCTTGCTGATACCTCCGGGGCACTTCCTGTACAGGGGAATCTGGAGAGCGCAAACTGGGCACCCACCTGTGTTTTGCAAATCAAACGATTCAGGAGGCAGGTGTTCTTGTGCCCTTATCCCTCCCCCCCCCCCAACACACGGGCAGGGCAGGGCTTCCTTGCCCCCAGCCCGCCCTCCCACTGGGCAAGATGGACACAGGAGGGGGCAGGCGGGGAGACCATCAGACAGAAGTTTTGGGGTGCTCACTCAGTGCGGGGGCCAGACTGGAGGGGCGACCACACCTGACGCCCGCTTCCGCGTGCCCCCAGCCTACTTCTCCCTGCAGGTGATCTACGCCAGAAGAGCCTTCCGCGTGTCGCCGCCGCTCACCACTGGTCCGCCGGGATTCGAGCGCGTCTACCGAGCCCAGTGAGGCGCGGGGTACAGGGCGGGCTGTCCCGAGTGGTTCTGGGTCCCAGCCGGCCAGGCCAAGTCTCATCTGGCCCGCCCACCGCCCGCAGGGTGAACTGCAGCGAGTACTTCCCGCTGTTCCTCGCAGCGCTCTGGGTCGCCGGCATCTACTTTCACGAAGGTCTGCGCGCAGGGCAGGGGCACAGGGCAGGGCGGCCCGGCCACGCCCCCGCACTCACCGCGTGCCCTCTGGCAGGCGCCGCGGCCCTCTGCGGCCTGGTCTACCTGTTCGCGCGCTTCCGCTACTTCCACAGCTACGAGCGCTCGGCGGAGCTCAGGTGAGAGGCGGGCGGGGCGGGGCTCCTGGGAGGCCGAACCGCGGGCGGGAGGCGGGGAGAGGCTGGGAGCGGGGAGGCCTGGGGCCCCCGCGGAGGCCCGAGCCCTGAGCGCTGTCGCCTGGCTCAGCAGGCTGGCCCCGATGTACCAGAGCGCGGGTGCGCTCTGGCTGTTGATCGCGCTGGGGGCGCTCGGCCTGCTCTCGCACTTCCTCCCGGCCCCGCTGCGCGCCGCGCTGCTTGGCTGGCTCCGGACGCTGCTGCCCTGGGCCTGAGACCCGGTCTGCCAGACTGAGGAACACCAGCGCCTCCTGGAGAGGGGAGGGCAGTCCTCCTCTGCCGCCAGGAGTCTTATTAAAGTTCCCCTAACTGGACTTCTGCACTCCGGCTGCTTTCTCTGGGGCACAGACGACTGCGCACAGCCTGCTGCAGAGCCTAGAAGGGCTGCAGCAGTCTGGCAGGCTTCATGGAGGCGGCGTCAAGAAGAAAAGAAGTCTCCTGGGGGTGCTTCTGCCTTGCTCTCAGTGCCTGCTCCTTCTCAGGCGCTCTCCTCACCTGGCCCCTTCCTCTCGCCTTGCCTGCCAACCTTCAGCCACCCTAGTCCCTGCCCTCATGAGTGACACCAGCCTGTCACTCTAAGTGACAGGGCCTCTCAAAGGACAGGCCCCTGCAGGACGGGGAACAGCTGGGGCTTGGGCTGTTAGGGTGATGACATCAGGTGCTCAGGGGGCAGGGAGGCCTCGGGAACCTGGCCCTGGAGGCAGGGCAGCCCAGAGTCTCCAGCCGAACAGAACCGGGACAGTGGCACAGAGCGCAGGGAGGGGGCTGCCGCCGGGAGCACTCCTATTAGAGGCACAGGCTTCATTAACCCTTTATTACAAGTCACGCTCTTATAGAAGTATATGTGGACTTACGTGAAAAAATCAAATGTATCCAAGAATAAAAAACACAGCACATAAAGTAGTATATGCATTCCAGTGTTCGCGCTGGAGAGAGGGCGCCCGAGGGGAAGCGCTTCCAACGTGGCCTGGCCGGGCCGGCCGGGCGAACGGTCTGGGGGTCTGGGCGGCTGGGCCGGCCCGCAGGCACAGTGTGGGGGCCCTGCGCCCCGCGGCCCGGTGGGCAGGGGCAGCACCAGCTCCTGGGGCCTCCGGGCCAGCGGTGGACCCCGGGCCAGCCCCACGGGGCATCCAGGCCGGGCCCTCCGGGGGCAGCAGTGATGCAGTGTGGTCGGGGGCCGCCGAGCGCCCGCCGGAGCCTGCCGCTCAGTCGGCCTTCTTCAGGAAGATCTGGCAGTGCCCAAAAGAGGGGGCTGGGCTCAGCAAGGCTGTGGCGAGGCCATGGAGCCACGCCCCGAGCCCACCCCTGCCCCCGGCCGCCTCACCTCACTCAGAATAACCCACACAGGCGAGTCCGTCTGGATGGAGAGGCGCAGTGCCTCCAGGGGACCAAAGGCAGGGTCCACCTCGCCTTCTGCCACACCCTTGTAGAAAGAGCCTGGAAGAGGGTGGGGCCGTGAGGTCCGGGGCGTGCCCAGCCCTGCCCCTCCCGCCGAGAGCACTCCCCCCCCCTCACCTATCTGCAGGTAGCCGTCAGGGCTCCGGGGGTAGCGCAGCGTGGCCGAGCGGCCCTCCTGCAGGGCCTCCTTGTCCGACTGGGGGTTCTGGGGGCAAAGGGAAGGCCCTGAAGCTGTAGCCGGCTGAGGGCCAGGCCTCCATGCACACCCACACCCTGCACCACTCACGTCGAAGGGAAGCACCTCCACGGACGTGTTGAAGAGCTTGTCCTCCGGGTGCTCAATGTTCCCGCTGCGGAAGAAGAACCTGCGGCCAGGCCGGCCCGTGAGCCGCGGCCGTGGCCATGGGTTTCTCTACGCGCTGTGTCCCCTGAGTCCCCATGGGCCTGACCTCCCACGGAAGGAAACTGGGAACTGGTGCCGTCATTTCCTGGGGAGGGGGGGGTCCCAGAGGCCCGTCTGCAGGCCCGGATTGGTGTGCTGAGGTCTGGACACCGGTGGCCACCCTGCCCCTCCCCGGCAAGGCGGGGCCGCCCCGGCACTGACCGCTCAAGGCGCAGTGGCTGGAAGAAGCGGAAGCGGATGAAGTCCCCGGCGGCAGGCGTGAAGGCCCAGAAGAAGTCCTCACGCAGGTAGGCCTTCTCCAGGGTGAAGTGCTGGTACGTCTTGAGGCTGGTGCTCACCTCGGCCGGCGGGTTCACGTGCTCCTTCCGCAGAGCCTGTTTCCCGAAGTCCTTGTCCTGCGGCCGCAGGGCGGGCGGCGGCGCGCTTCAGGCACCATGGCCTGGCTCTGCCCATCCCCCCCCAGGCCCCCAACCCCAGCACGCTGAGCATGCCTGCAGCCTACCTTCAGTTTCTGGATCTTGCCCGCCAGCGAGGAGTGAGTGCCCACGTGCTGGAAGAGCGACGGCTTGAAGCGGATCCGCAGGTTGGCCTTCTGCCGGTCACAGTGCTTCTGCGAAGGGAGAGGGAGGCCCGGGGCTCGGCTCGGCAGCGCAGATCCGGTTGTGTGGCCCCGCCGCCCCGCCCCGTCTCCGCGTGGCCCCCTACTCACCGCATCCTTCTCCGGGTTGCAGACTTTCACCCACAGAATGTGGTCCAGAAGCCAGTCGATGGGCTTGTCCCGGTAGAACATGAGGGTGAACTCCACGATCAAGCTCAGGTCCAGCGACTTGAACATCTTCCCTGGGGCAGGACCGGGGAAGGGTGCTCAGTGGGCAGCACTGCCCTACCCCGCCTCTTCCCAACACCTTGTAGGAGGGGGTGCTGGGCAAGTCCCACAGCCATTCCCCTGGGCGGTCTCAGGAAGTGTGTAGACACAGGGGGACAGGTGAGGCTGGGGGACCCTGACTCCCCCGTGCAGCGGGCACTGCAGGCAGGGCCAGGTCTCGGCCTAAGGCTCAGAGGCAGGACACAGCCCAGGCCCGGGAGGAGAGACGAGGGCGGAGGGTGGGGGCGCACCGATGAAGCCCAGCTGGGAGAACTCCAGGATCATCCAGTCCTCGGAGGGCTGCTGGAGTGCAAAGTTCTTCATGGTGCTCAGATAGTTGGGCTTGGCCACGATGTCATCTTCCAGCTGCACAGGGTTGGGTGGAAGGCGGCAGAAATTCAGGGTGGGCACAGGGGCGGGGCGGGGCTCGCCCCTCCCCCAGGGCCGAGGGGCTGACCTGCACGTAGTAGACGCCTTTGGACTGCGCGTACATCATGAGGAAGCAGTAGTCGAGGTTCTGTTTGGTCCTCCACCTGCAGGCCAGAGACCTTGGGTGTGGCTGCCACTGAGAAGTGACATTGCCACCCTCCCCCCACCCGGCCATGCAGGGCTCCTCTGGTGGAGACTCAGAAACCCCGCAGGCAAGCACCCCAGACTCAGACCCCCAGGGACAGGACAGCAGGGCACTGGGAGCGTGGGAGCAGTGCCAGTACCTGACTCTCTCTTTGGGGTCCCCAAAGGACTCGCGGAGGCGGGAGAAGTCAGGGTAGAAGTGGGGGGAAGGGGAGATGACCTCCAGGAGCCCCGAGTGGATCTCCGTGGGGAACCTGGGTGGCGGGAACAGAAGGCCCTCTGGGGCAGGGGGCTGCACAGCCCAGCAGCCCCTGTCCCAGCCCCCCCATACCCAGCCTGCAGAGGCAGTGGGTTTCAGCGGCACTGGGCTGCCTCCACGCACCCTCCCCCACTCCCTGCAGAGACCCCTCCCACCAGCTTTCTGGGGCTGCCAGGACTCACAAGGCCTTGATGTTCTCTGTCACCGCTGAAGTGTACTGTGGGTCAGTCTGTGGGGACACCAAGTACCCTCCCTTAGCCCAGATACCACCCCAAAGGGCCGGGAAGGGGTCAGGAAGGGGCTCAGCCTTCCAGTGTCCGGCAGGTAGAGGGGGTGAGCTGCCAGAAGGAGGCTGGGCTTGGGGGCCTAGTGCCTCGGGAAAGCCCTTTGGGATGGGAGGGGCTGTGGGTGGGGCAAATGAGGGCAGGGGCATTCCCACCAGGGGGCGCCAACAGGTCGCTTTCTTTTTAAAGCGAACCAAACTGATGACTGAGCTTCTTCATAAAGGCTTTTTTCTCCCGGATGTTGTTCCTTTTCTTGTCATCTTGCGCTATGGGTCCTGCTGTGAATGGCCCCCCACCCTGCCCCCACGCCACTCGCCTCGGCGATCAGCACCACGATGACAGAGTCCTCCTTCTCCTGCGGGCTCAGCTCCGAGATGAGCGAGTGCAGCGTGTCCGTCAGGTAGGAGTGCACCTCCCGCCGGACGCTCGGGATGCCCATGACCACGGACACTGCAGGGTGCAGGAGGTGGTGACACTAGGCCCCCGGACCGGAGCCAGGATGCACCTGGTCCACTTCTCGTCGCCCCCCAGGTGCACCCCTACCTCCGGTGCGGCCCTGGCCCACGCGCACCGCTGGCTGCAGGCTGCTCTCCTTGGCCAGCAGGTGGGGCAGGTGGTGGAAGACTGTAGGCAGGTGCAACACGTGCCTGTGTGAGATGTTCCAGGGCTTCAGCCGGGGGTCCTCTGGGAGTTGGAAATGGACAGGTCAGAAAGCACCAGCCAGGACCCGCCCACCCCCAGGTCTCCCTCGCTGCCCTGGAGCGCACCTGTCAAGCGGCCCCAGGTGCGGTTGCTGTCCCCGTCTCGCAGTGCCTGCCTCTCTGACACAGCTCGCTTGATCTCATCCAGCACCAGGTTGAGCTCCTTGGAGCGCTTAAGGCTCTCCTGCTCAGCCGCGTGCAAACGGTCCCGCAGCGCCAGGAACTCCCGCTGGTAAACATCCACCACGTCGCCTGTGGGTGGCACGCAGCTGTCACCAGGGCACGGCCCGAGGGGGTGCCCTGTGACAGCCTGGGTGTTCTCCCTGTGGCCATCTGCATCTCCTTCTCCTTCCTGCCACAGCAGGGTCACTCCAAAGTCACATGCAGGAGAAAAAGCCCCCAGTGGGAAGCCAGCCCTCTTCCTCATTATTTTCTCTTGTGAGAAGGGCTGCGACACCACAGCCAGCTCCAGCCAGGCAGCCCTCAGAAGAGCTAAACAGCCTCAGGCCCAGTCCCCTTGCTTCTTGCTGGGGGTGAAAGGACCTGGCCAATCCAAGGGGATCATCATCCCCAGCCTTTCCCCTCGGCGCCCACCCTTCCCCAGGGAGGGGGTCATTGGCGCCCCAAGCCCCTGGGGAGAGCCAACTTCCATGGCTGCAGGGTGCCCATTCTTCACTGGCCTTGTGGTCACATGGGCCCTGGGAGTGCCGGCACCCCTGAGCCAGTGGGTCGCCCGGCCACCTGTGAGACCATCAAGGAGACGAGCTGGGAATCTGACTCTGGGCCGGCCTGGGAGGGTCTGCACGGCACCACAGGGGGGCCTTTGCTAGTAGCACTGGAAGCAGCACGCAGGTGGAATCCTTGGGGTGGGCAGCACCAGGCTCCCAGGGAGTGGGAAGGAGATAAACAAGAGCCTGGGCACGCGCCAGCCATTCGCAGGGGCTGGGCACTCTCGGCCTGACACTCCCGCGCCTGCTCTCTTCCTCTGTGCACCTCCTGTCCCTCGGAGACGCTCTGCCTTGGCACAGGCTGCTGCTTCAGCCTGGAACCCCACTTGGGTAAAAGGCCCCCGCAAGGCCTCCTTCCCAAGGCGGCTCTTTCCATTCTTGATCCCCAGGGCTTCAGGACCCGTCCCCCCAAGCCCTCTACCACCCCCTCCCCAGTACCCTGGAATGTGCGCTCTGCCCAGCCCCTGTACACCAAAGGTCACAAGCCAGGCAGACTTCCACAGGAAACACCCCTCCTGTGGCTCACAGCGCAGGTCTGAGTACAAAGTCCCAGGGGAAGAGGGAGAGGAGAGGGGCGGAGCTGGTCCCCATGGCACCTGTCCCAAGAGCAACTCACCCACCAATCTCCCCCCACCCTGCGTCTCTAGGGGCTAAAGGCCTAAGCCACATGGAGCCCTGGGACAGCCCTGCAGGGGAGGGAGCAAGGAATCAGGTTACGGGAACTGGGAGCTCCACACTGGGCCCCAGGACCAAGTTACCCTGGAAACCTGACCCCTTGGACGCCACCAATGCTCAAGGCCTAGCTGGGCAGTGCTGCTGGGAGGTGTTTCAGAGGTGTGGGGACAGGACTGGTGTGCTGGATGCCCCCACCCTGGCTGCCGACCCCTGTGTGGGGAGCCAGGGGGCAGCGGGCTCCCTGTTCCCTGGCCAGGCTCTGCCCAAGGTGGCCAGGCCAGTGCACAGTGCTGTCCTGAACCGCCCTGACTCCCTAGGTCAGGCACAGCCTGCTCTCCAGCCCGGCCTCCTTCTCCTCCAGGTTTCTGTTGGGCCTATGGGTTCCGGCCTGGCAGCTGCCCACACCTTCCCTTCTTCCATTTCCCATAGCACCACAGGCCCTGTCCTGCCAGCTGCCTGCAGGGGTCCCGCCTGACCCTCATCCCATTTCTCTGACTGTGGGTCCACTCTCCCCACTTGTGACTTCCTCCCCAGGAGCTGGGACGGAAGGGACCAAGGTCCCTGGGCCTGGGGGAGCCTTCCCCCACCCCACGCCGCTCTGGGGTGGGGCAGGGCAGAGGTTCCTGGGATAGAGGGTAAGGTGGAGGGACTTTGGCTTGTCTTTCAACCCATAGCTACTTACCCCAGGGCGGTGGGGCGAGCTGGCGGTGGGGGACTGCAGGGTGGCCACACCATTGAGAGGTGCAAGGCCTTCCCAACCCCCCACCCCCAAGGTGCCCCCTAGTTTTCTCTCAGCGCAAGGATTCCAAAACTAAGATGGAACACCTGTACTTAGAAAAACAGACCGTGAGGGGCCACATGATGCCCAGGTGGGCTGGGGGCATGAAGCGTGGCAGGTACTTGCTCCTCTCCCAGCCTTGCATCCTCGCACAAGGACTGCCAGAGTGCAGACCTGGAAGAGTGGGCGGCCCGGGTGGCTGAAGCCAAGTTTCGCCCCTCCCCCAGGGTCTGGCCCTGAGCAGGTTCGTGGCTGAGGTCTGCACGCTGGGCCCTGGCAGAGCGGCTTCACCAGCTTGGACAAGGCTGGTGTGAAAGAGCCTCAGGCCCTTCCCAAGGGTCTGACTTGCTGAAGCCTGGAAGTCCTTCCTGGGTTTGCCCCCTGGCTCCTAGGCTGCCTTCTGCCCCCGCTGTCCATCTCGCTGTCAGTTCCAGTTCCTGTGTCCTGCTTGCTGCAAACTGGAAGCCAGGATCCAGCCTGGCCTTAGACTGGAGAAGCCTGGCTCCACCGTGGACTTCACGTAGAGCTGGCTACGTGTAAGAACGGAAGTGTTCATACACAACAGCTCACATCTGTGGCTTCTCTTGAGGTTTCCAAACACTGCCCCTGTTGGGTCCCAAAGAGATGGTGACAGTTCCTGGGCAGGGCAGACCCAGGCCACCCCTCTCCTCATCCCACAGGCTCCAGGGCTTCTGTCTCGCGGGGGAAGGGCCCCTGTAGCTGAGCCCCTGCCCTTCTCTGGCTCGGGGCTGCCCTCCTGCATGCCAGCCTCCTGGGGACCCCCTGAGGCACAGCGGCCTGTGCGGAGCACCTGTCGCCTCTCACTGTGGCTCCGAGACGGGCCCCCTGTGGCTAAGGCAGACAAGTCAATGAGTGCACCCATCCTCCAGGCCTTTGTGACTGTCTGCCTTCGTGGCCACTCTTGCAAGGGCCCAAAATGTCCTCCCCTTAGTGACACACCTGGGTACGGAGCACTCTGTCCCCACTAGGCCCATGCACAGGTGCCACCCCCCATACAGACTTACAGAGCTCTAAGGGGAGGCCAGGCCTTTCGCACACAACACAGCCCACCTGCAGAGCCCCCGTCACAGGCTCCAAGCGCAGGCCCTAGGGCTCTGCCCTCAGGGTCTCTGGCCTGGCCTCCACCCACACAGGACCACCTGGCTGGGCTGGCAAGGGCAGCTGGGACAGGGAGTCTGCAGGAACCCCCTCTTCTGTCCTCTCCTTCCCTGCAGGGTGGGGAACAGGCAGGCATTAGCCGGAGACAGGCAGAGGGTCGCTGGCCTCCTGCAGGAAGGAAGCAGCTCCCGGGGGCCTCCTGTCCAGGCTGGGTGGACAAGAGCGTCTGAAGGCCCCGGGGTCCCACTCAGGTCAAACCACCCCAGGCTCCACCAAGAGACTCCAGCCAATAGCAGGGCCTGTGCCGGCCTCAAGTGCCCTGGCCAGGCTCCGAGGGCCACGGTGGGGGACTGGCAGTGTTCCCTCCCCAAGCACAGCCTGTGTGTGTGGAGAGGTGGAGGCTGTCCAAGGAGACAGCACGCAGTAAGTTACCAGGCAGCAGGGCGGGCCGGGTGCTCTCCTGCACTCAACTTCGCTCAGGCCAAGAGACCCATACCAAGAGGAGGGCTGCAGCGGGCGGCCGGCGGGGACAGCAGGTTCCTGGGCAGGCGGGCTGGCTGGGTGGGGTGCGGTGGGGGTAGTGCTGGGGCGTCTCCCTGTTTTCTCACACCTGTCTCAGGCGCGCTGTACCTGCTCCTGCCCAGGTGCCTGGAGCTGGCACCCTAAGACTCCCAAATTACCCGCACCTCTGTGACCTTGTGTCTTTGCCCCGCTCTCTTCTGAGAGCTCCCGGGGAGGGGGGGCCTCGGCTAGCCCGAGGGAGCGACCGCCCCTTAGCATAGGGACAACCGGTGCCCACCGGAGCCAGCACCCCCACGGGGCGCTGGGCCGCCGCGCGCCCCTGGCCTAGCCCAAAGCCGGAAGGGAACCTCGTTATTCCAGCAGCAAACAAGTGGGGGCGAGGAGGGAGGGGCGTCCCCGCGCTCGGGACTGGGGGGAAGGGGCGCCGCGACGGCTTCCGGCCGGCTCCCGCGACCTCCGCCGGGCCCCGCTCCGGCGGCTCGGCCAGGTGCGCCCAGGTGCGGCGCGGGCCGCCGGGCAGCGGCGGGCGCAGGGGCTCACCTTTCTGGCCGCTGAGCGCCGCGTACCAGGACAGCGAGAGGAAGGCGCACAGGCAGAAGAGCAGCAGCGTCAGGAAGGTGCCATTGCGGAGCCTCATCTCCTCGGGTGCGCGGCGGGCGCCGGCGGGGCCGAGGCCGCATGGCCCGGGGGACCGGGGCCGGGGCGCGGGGCTGGGGGCGGCGGGGCCCCGGCCCCGGGGCGGGGAAGGGGCCGGGGGCCCGGGGCCGGGCTCGGAGGCGGTTGCCCGGGACGGGGCTCGGGCCGGGGGCCGCGCCGGCTGCTGCTCCGAGGCGCGGGACGCTAGCGGCCGCGGCTCGGCAGCGGGGCCGGGCCGGGCGGGGCTGGGCTGGGCGGCGAGAGCCGCGGCCCGGCCTGGATCCGAGGCCGCCGCGGAGTCGACGGCGAAGGGCGGGGCGGCCCGTATTTAAAGGGGCCGCATCACCCGCTGCCGCCGCCATCGCCGCGAGGGGGCGGGATCCCGGGCGGCGGGCTCGGGGCGGGCGGGCCTGTCGCGTCCCGACCTTGCGTAGACTCGTTGGGGCCGCCCGGGGCTCCGGCCTCTGAGCAGTGGAGGCCGGCGCCCTGGCGATTGCGGGTACTCCGCGGTGGGGGCGGGTGCGAGCCGAGGCGGCGGCGCCACCGGTCCCCTTGCGCGCTCTGAGGCGCAGCTCCAGGAGTAGCCTGCACACTCACACCGGGACCCCCACGGCCGTTTTCTTGGGGGCCTTCCGACCCTTCCCCAGGTCTGAGGGCGGCCAGGCGGTGGGAACCGGGAGCGGAACGGGCGCTTCCAAGCTGGGAGACGCTGCAAGATGTGGCCACCGCCCTCCGGGCTCGCCTCCCTTCCCGGGCTGCCAGGGAAAGGCGTGGGGGCAGCTGGGCCGTCGCTCCTTCCGGACAGTGGGCCGCTCCCGGGGGCGAAAGCAGAGGTCTGTGGGTGCAGAGCAGTGGCGGTGCCTGGATCCGCCCGGTGCTCTGGGCGCCAAGGCGGGGCGTGGGTGGGTGGCCCAGTCCGCAGCTCGGAAGAGCAGCCGGCTCCGCAAAGCTTTCGCGGGCTGGCCCTTCATTGCTGGGTGATTGTACCCTCGTGCCTGTGCTAATTGCAGGCTTTCTCCCGCCTTCTGTGGAACCAGAAAGGGTACATAATAATTGGTTCAGCCCAGGCCCAGGACGCGCAGCTCTGGCCCCCAGCATTGCCAAGGGGCTCCTCCCAGGTGAGGTCTAGAGGGAGGGATCAGATTGAGAGTGAGCCTGGGCTTTGTCTTTGTCTTCCAGCTCAGGCTCCCTTTGGGGTCCTGGGCACTCCGTTTCTGCCAGGAACAAGAGAGGCAGCTGAATCCTGGGTGCCCCCAGCCTGCCTGCAGCTTCTGTGTGAACTCGCTAACGAGCTGTGTGGGTTAGAGACTTCTTGAGGACACTGTCCTTTGTGGGATTCCTGTGTTTGTGTAGGCATCTTCTACAACTTCAAAAAGTGCCAGAAAATGGAATTAAAAGGTACGTTTATTTTGGTGTAAAACACCCTGGGAAAATCTGCATACAAGGGGTCTTCAAAAAGTTTGCAACAAAACAAAACAAACAAAAAAAGCTATGCATGGTTTCCAACAAAACCCAGGGTTCCCTTAGGCTGGCCTTGGCCACCACCGCCTGTCCGCCCCCGATGCCCCCGACGCAGGAGTCTGTCTTCCAAACAGGCAGCGGTTGCCTGGCTCCCTTCCTGGTTTCAGCTGCTCTCTGTGTCCTGGCAATAATTAATTCATCTGGGCCTGCCTCATTTCCTCGGGGCACTTCCTGTCACCCACTCCTCCAGCCAAAGGTTCAGCTCCCAGTGCTGGAGGACAGCAACTCCGGTCTTCATGCAGGAGGGAGAGGGAAGGGAGAAGAGCCACATCACCCAGGGAAGTCCCTCTTTCTTTCCTTCTTCCCACTTGTGACAATGCCCTTTTGTGTTAGGATTTACCTACCAGCCCCTCAGCCTGCTGTCTTCCTGGCAATTTTCTGGGGCACACTTAGGCGGCCTCTCCTTTAAAAAAAATAAGATTTTATTTATTTATTTGAGAAGTAGAGTTACAGACAGAGAGAGGAAGAGACAGAGAAAGATCTTGCATCTGCTGGTTCGCTCCTCAAATGGCTGCAAAGGCCGAGCTGGCTGGGAGCCAGGAGCTTCTTCTAGGTTTCCCACGTGGGTGCAGGGGCCCAAGAACCTGGGCCATCTTCTGCTTTCCCAGGCCACAGCAGAGAGCTGGATCAGAAGTGGAGCAGCCGGGACTCAATCCGGCGCCCATATTGGATGCCGGCGCTATAGGCAGAAGCTTAGCATACTGTGCCACAGCACCAGCCCCCCTCCCTTGTTTTTAAACATTTATTTATTTATTTATTTTTATTTTTTTTTTGAAAAGCAGAGCAACAAGGATATTTCCTCAGCTGATTCACTGCCCAAATGGCCACAACCAGCCAAGTCTGGGCCAGGCTGAAGGCAGGAGTCTGGCCCTCCATCCTGGTCTCCCTCCCACGTGGGTGGCCGGGCCCAAGCACTTGGGCCATCTTCTACTGCCTTTCGGGGCACATTAGCAGGGAGCTGGATCAGAAGTGGAGCAGCCGGGTCTCTGATATTAGCCTGCTGCACCACAATGCCAGCCCCAAACTTTTATCCTTAATCTGTGGACTAGTGACACAGGATGGGGGAGGCCCAGGAACTGAGATGAGTGGAGGGAACCCCGTCTTTGTTTTTACTACCCTCTAACTGAAACTCTGTGGGACCTTCCAGAAGGAATGCAGGCAGGGGAGTTGAACAGGAGCAGCAGCAGCACCTGCGGCCGTCACAGCCCAAGCCACTGGGATTTTCGAAGGTTACAGCGCACAAGGGGTCACAGGCACCCTCAAAATAGCTGTCGTCCTCAGGCAGTGACTTCCTGTTTCTGGTACTCATTAGTCCTGCCTCAAGGTATTATGATTTGATGAGTTAATAAAGAATCAGCTATTTCTACATCACGAACCTTATGTGCGTTTTTATGTTTTGACCTTTGCATTTTAGTAGGTATGGGTGTTGGGGGAGGGGCGACCAATGCCTTTCACCACGTGGTTCTAGGCAGGCGGCCTTTCCTCTTCTCTCGATGCTAAGGTGTCCCTGGGACAGTGAGCTTGGGAGCCCTGCTCTCCCGCTGCCCTCACTCCGCTGATTCACTGGATGCTGTTTAGGGGACAGGCTTGACTCAGTGGCAATACAGACACACAGTGGAAAAGTGAGGGGGGCTGGTGCTGTGGTGCAACAGGATAAAGCCCCAACCTGTGCCGGCATCCCATATAGACACAGGTTCGAGTCCCGGCTGCTGCACTTCCAATCCAGCTCTCTGCTATGGTCTGGGAAAGCAGTAGAAGATGGCCCAAGTCCCTGGGCCCCTGTACCCGCGTGGGAGACCCAGAAGAAGCTCCTGGCTTCAGATCAGCACAGCTCTGCCCGTTGTGGTCATTTGGGGAGTGAACCAGCAGGTGGAAGACCTCTCTCTCCGTCTCTGTAACTCTGTCTTTCAAATAAATAAAATAATTAAAAAAAAAAAAAAAAAAGACAAGACAAGCGAATCCCCTGGGGCTCAGAAAGCTTCCTGAGGGCCTAGAACGGCATTTGCAACGGCCTCTGTTAAAGGCGGCCTACCTGCGGCACTCAGAGGGGGGCCTGGGGCAGGACACCCTGTACACCCTGTTGGAACCTCCTCCCTCCCTGCACTAGGCCTCGGAGAAGGATGGTCTGCAGTCGGGGGTAATAGGTGAGTTCAGGAAAATCTGCTGGAGACTCTAGTCCCAGGGCAGGGAGCCTGCACGAGTTCCTCCTCCCACTTTCCTCCGCCCTCTGCACATTTCCCAGGAGTGAGATGAGGCTGCCAGCCAGGCAGGGGAGGTACATTTCTGTGAATTAACAAAGGGAGACTTCTCCGAGCCAGGTGAGCCTCAAGTGGTTCCTGGCCAGCCTGCAGGAATCACCCCCAAACGTGCAGGCTTCCCTGGCCGGGGTGAAGAGACCTCTGTGAGCCTGGGCACTGGCAGGTGACACAACTCTTCCCTGCCAGGTCCTTGGCCAGGACTCATCCCAGGGCAGCACGGCAGGGGAGCCAGGAGTTCATATGCGCAGCCATGCCACCGGTTCCCGGCATCCACGGTGTGCTCTGTTACTGTTGTTGTCTGGAGAGGAAGTCGCAGCAGCAGGAACTTGGGGCAGGCTGAGAGAGGGGGCATTGGTCACTGGTGAGGCCCAGGGTTTGGGCCTGTATTCCAGTCACTGGCATGAACCCCAAAGCAGGCCTGGGGTATGGAGAGGTGGGGGGGTCAAAACTCTCAGCTACCTGGCTTAAGCCGTGCGGCGATCCAGCAATAGGCCTGCCTTGTTACCGGAGAACCAAAGGGTCCTTGTCTTCACACAAGAAAGAATTCAGGCGTGAGACAGCATAGTGGAAAACAAAACAGCAAGGTTTATTAGGGTAGGGACATCCGTAAGAGCGGGTGGGCACCTCACCAGACAGGACCTGAGAGAGTGCATAGTTCACATTTAGGCTGGGGCTTTTAAGGGGATGGGTCTTGACTTCCCCTCTCCTCCTCCCGAACAAAGGACTTGTTGGCTGTGAATACGAGAAATTCCTTTCTGAGTTCTCCCCTGAAGTTATCAGACAGGGCAAGCCTGGCTGGCGTCGCCCTGCCTTAGAGGAGCCTTAGAGGTAGGGTGGTTATAGGGTAGAAGGGGCAGGGCGTTTGAAGTGCAGATACTGGGCTGCACCTGGAAGGTTATCAAGATGACTTGCAGATGCGGATGCTGGACCTAGATGTCAGCTCCTTAGGCCTCTGTCACACACACATGAGCTCATTTCTGATTTCCTCCCTAACATGCCTGAATCGCAAGGCCCAGCTGCTGAGATCAAGCTCTGACATCCTGCTAAGGGGAGGCGCTGTTCTCTGGGCAGCAGTGTGGCCAGTGGGGACCACATCTGTGTCCCTGAGGCAGGCAGCTCTGTTTGGCCAAGCTCAGGTCACATAGTACCTCCCTCTTCTGGGGGGGGGGACTCCATTCTCTCTCTCTCCCTCTCTCTCTCTCTCTCTCTCTCTCTCTCTCTCTCTCTCTCTCTCTCATTTTACTCGAAAAGCAGAGACAGAGAGCTTCCGTCCCCATCTGCCCGCAGCAGCTGGGGCTGCCTGAAGCCTGGAACTCCAGCCTCCCTGTGGGTGGCAGGGACCAGCCAGTTGAGCTATTGTCTGCTGCCTCCTAGGGGCACTGTAGCAAAAGCTGGGATCCAAAGCAGAGCCATCCCTGGAACCCAGGCACTTTGATACGGGATGTGGCATCTTAACCACTGGGCTAAACACCTTTGCACTTCTAGTATTTATCCAAGCATGACCCCATGGCACCCTGCTCCGGAGTATTAGGGTCCTAGGATATGGGGCCCACCTTATGTCTGTCAAAAGACAAAGACAAACTTAGCTTTTTTTTTTTTTTAATAAGATTTATTTATTTGAAAGGCAGGGTTACAGTGAGAAGGGAAGAGAGATCTTCCATCTGCCTGTTCACTCCTCCAAATGGCCACAATAGCTTGGGCTGGGCCAAGCTGAAGCCAGGAGCTTCATCCGGGTCTCCCATGTGGGTGCAGGGGCCCAAGCACTTGGGCCATCCCCACTGCTTTCCCAGGCCACTGCAGAGAGCTGGAGGGGAAGTGCAGCTGTTAGGTAGGAAGTTAGCGATCAGCCCAGTGTGTAAGAGGGGCCGAGCAAAGCCAGGCACTGCTGCAAGGGAGAGGAACACAGCAGGCGGCCCAGGCCACACACCCAGCCGCCCAGCGTCTTACCCTGCAAAGTCCTGCCCTTACGCTGATGACTTCGCAGGTGGCTCCAGCCTTCTCTCAAGGAAGGTTGCCCTCTAGGGGAATCCTCCCTGCCTGGCGCCAGGTGAACTCCACAGTCTGACAGCACTGAGTGCTGAAACCTTGGGAGGACTTTTACCCAGCCACATCCAGCAAACCCTTGGTTCTGGAGAAGAGGGAGGAGGCGAAGGAGAACCGGAAGGAAGACCTGGGCCCCACTTCCTTAGAAGCCCTAGTCTGAACCCAGACTGCGAGCTCGGCTCCCAGTGCTCTCGTGAGCCGCCCACCTGGCCTGCCAGGTGTCCTCTCTCCATTAGAGCACATTTGCTTTCCCCAGTCTGAGTGGCTGGCCACTCTCAGATTCTCTGGAGAGGTGCCTATCCCTTCTGATGGTTGCCCAACCCCTGTCTGCCTTTGTCTTTCCAGAACTTTCCACAGGCTGGCCCTCAGCTTTAGGGACCCCAGCAATGGCCCCAGAGGTAGATCTCAGGTCCCGGAGGTGAGGGATGGAGTCGAGGGGTGGCCATGCTGCTTCCCCCTCCTCGCCTCCCAGACAAGGAGGCAGGGTCTGGTTCGGTGCTGTGGGGGGTGGGGTGGGGGGAACACCAGCCTGAGAGCACCACTTGGGTGGGGTGAGCACAGGGTTGGCAGCAGCTGGCTCATGCCCGCCCTCCTCCCCCACCCTTTGCGCCCTGCCCAGGCTCACATGAGCAGTGCTGTGGGTGCGCCCAGGTCACTGGCTCAGCTGCTGGGCTCTCCCAGGCGCAACCCCGTCCCTGTTGCACTGGGATCTTACACACAGGACCCGGCGCTGGGCCTTAGTCCTCCCTCTCCCTTGCTAGGCTGCACACCCCAGCAGTGCTCCCAAAGGGTCTGGGTGAGGATTTTTTTTTTTCCAAAGAAATCTTTTATTTAAGGTATACAAACTTCATGCATTTCCTAAGTACAACTTTAAGAACATAGTGATTCTTCCCACCATACCCACCCTCCAACCCACACTCCCACCTCCTCCCCCTCCCTCTCCCAGTCCCATTCTCCACTAAGATCCATTTTCAGTCAACTTTGTACACAGAAGACCAACTTTATACTAAGTAAAGAGTTCAACAATTTGCACGGAAAAAAAAAAAAAGCTGTTCCTCAACAGTCAAGACAAGGGCTGTTCAAAGTCATTATTGCATCTCAAAGTTAATTTCACTTCTTTTTTTTGAAACCTATCTTTAAAGAAGCCAGGGTGAGAATGTATTGGGAGAAGCATCCGCTGCCAAGCATCCGCTGCCCGGCGGCCTCCCAGTGCGGGCAGCCCAACCCCCCAGCGGCGGGGCAGAGGCTCGGGTGCGCCCAGCCCTAGTCCCTTGGCATCCCCCAGCCCCGCAGCCAGCTCTCCCCTTGGGGGCTTCCTCCACCTTCCGCCTCAAGGCTCACAAGAGTGAGGTCCAGAGCCTAGGGCTTTGCCCAGAGGGGCGGCCAGGGAAGCCCCCAAGGGGTCACTTAGGGCGGGGTGGGGGTGGGGGCTACCTTGCAGGCCAGGGGAAGAGCTAGGGAAGAGTCTCCAGGCGCCTGGAGTTGACACGATTAGGGGGCGGGGCAGGGGTGTGGCTGAGAGGTGGGGAGAGGCTGCCGCGAAGCCCCAGAGACCACATCCCCACAGAGTAAGGGGGTCCGCAGGGGCTCTGCCCTCCATGACCCTCAGCCTGTGGAAGAATGACCCAGAGCAGCCGCTGCGCCCTAAGAAAAGAAGCGGGACTTCAGAAACCCTTGCTAAGGGCTGGGACTGTTTGGGAAGGAAGCAGGGGAGAACCAGGGAGGTGGTGACAACTAGCAGACAGCAGCAGAGTCCTGTGGCCGCTCCGCTCTGCTCCCAGAACCCCCCGAACCTCCGGCTTACACCTCCAAGGATGGCAAAGCGTTAGCACACCTGTGGGACGCGGCCGCGGAGGGGCAGTGCCAGCTCTCCCAGGCGGCCCCATTTCGGGGATAAGGACAACTGAGTCCGGTCGCGTGCCCGGAGGTGGTCCGCTGACGCAAGCGCCAGGCTCTCCCCGCGCCCTGGACGTGGACTCACAGGAGGCTGGGGGTGTGGGGGCTCCCTGCACCTAGGGGAGGGGGATGACGTCAGAGGTCGGAAAGGGGCCAGGACCGTTTGGTGTTCTGGGGCCCGTCCGGTAGGCGGTCACCGAGACGAGCGAAGGGCCGGGGATCCCCCTGTTGTGACGGCGGGTCATGGGACGCTGACTCACCGCGGGCCGGACCACCTGACCCTGCGGAGGCAGCCTGAGAGGGCCCTGGCAGGGGGTTCCCCGGCCCGCCGGCCACCGCCTTGTTTACCTCCGCGCCGGCTCGAGAGGGCGCCCCGCCCCTCGCAGCAGCAGGGCATGCTGGGAAGGCCCGCTGGGTAGGGGTCTCCAGCCCGGCTCCCCGGGGTCCCATTTCCAGTCCCCCCTCCCCCCAGGCTCTGCACCCTTCGCTGGGAAGCCCCGCTCGGTTCCAAACGGGGCCAAACCGCGAGAGAACGAAGGTGTTCCTGGCGGCGGCCTGGTGGGCTCCGGTGTCCTGGCGGGGGTGGGGGATGCAGGAGGAGGGCGGCCCCTGGAGCGCTCCCTGACAGCCCTGGTCCACCTGAGGCCGCCTTCAGACCCAGGGGAGCCGGGCGGCCCACCCCTGGGCTCCGTGGCGCTCGGGCTGCTGTTGCTGAGTCACGCTTGGCTGGCACCTGCCGCAGGCCGAAGCCTCTGCCCAGCACGCCCCTCACTGGCGGGACTCCCGACCCTGTGTTGGGGCAGAGGGGCCAGCAGGCCCAGGGACACTTTCCCAAGGCTCACAGCGGCAGGGATCATGGACCAGCCTCTCCAAGGCTGCTCCTGGCACGGGAGCCTGGCTGGCTTCGCTGGGCAGGATCCCGTTACTCCTGTGGCCTGGCCACCTGTGCATCTGCCTAACCCCCATCCAACCAGCCCACCCTCATCGCTGGGCTTCCCAAGCTGCTCCCACAAACTTGACCTGAAAGGGGGGGGGTTTGACCCAACAGGGCTGACTCTTAGTCACAGGACCTGCCTGGGAGGTCTGGGGGGGGGGGTGACACACCTCCCTTCCCAGCGCCTTCCCCCAGGCCTTGCAGACAGGTCACTTTGGTCCCAGGAAGCAGAGTTTCTGGATTCCCAGCTGAAAGGTGACTGGTCCCATCCCCTTGGCCGCCCTTGTGGCCAACACTCTTGAGGCCCTACAGGCAGGCACCTGCTGCATTGGCCCCCTGCCCTGACAGGTCTGTTAGGCAGCCTGCATCTGTGAGAGGGAAGAAATGGGAATTTGTGTGGCTGGGTGAGGGAAGAACCACAGAAGCAAGCCTGGGAAGCAGAGCAGTATTTACATCTCAAAAGTCTTAGTTTCAGGTGGGGCCAGTGCTGTGGCGCAGCAGCTGAGCCTTCACCTGCAGCGCCGCATCCCATTTGGGCACCGGTTGTGTCCCGACTGCTCCTCTTCTGATCCAGCTCTCTGCTATGACCTGGGAAAGCAGTGGAGGATGGCCCAAGTCCTTGGGACCCTGCACCCACGTGGGAGACCTGGAAGGAACTCCTGGCTTCGAAGTAGTTCAACTCTGGCTGTTGCAGCCATTTGGGGAGTGAACCAGCAGAGGGAAGACCTCTCTCTTTATCCAAAACTCTGCCTGTAAAATAAATAAACACATTTTTAAAAAAAGAGCCTTGGTCTCCTTCTATAACCTTGTTGAGTGGGTCCCAGCCTTTTCCCAGGGGCAGCTTAGAGAAATCCCTGCCCTGCATTGGGGGGGTGTGTGTGTGTGTGTGTGGCTATTAGGTCCAATAATACTGCTGATGAAGTTCTGGGAGGAATTTCAGGAATTCCACACTCTGGAAGCCCTTCCCCCAGACGTGTCCCAGAAGGGGAGGGGAGGGGAGAGGAGAAAGAGGGCTATACCCGTATCCATAGAAACCCCAGTCTGAAAGCAGGTGGGTTCAGCTCTTGATGGAGATGCCCGCCTACTCTGTCAGGTGCATTCTTTTCATCAGACTTGGCCAGCACGCTTGCTGCTATTCTGTCCCATGGCTGAAGTTCTTGTGCTAAAACAAGGACCCCTGATCAACCATTCCTGGTGATGGTGAGGAAGGGCCTGGGGCGTCAGGCTCAGCCTGCTGGGCTCACAGGGCTGGGGGCGTCCATGTGTCTTTTTGAGCTGCAGTCAGCACTTGGTGACTGACTGCCGTCGCTAGTGGACGAGCCGGCCAGCCGGCCCTGGACAGCTAGGGACGCTCATGCAGGAGGCTGTGGTTGGTGTAGGGCTGCCTTCTGGGGGTCACGCATGGCAGGGCAGCAGGGTACCCTAGCAGCCAGCTGGTTCCGGCTGGTGGTGCCCACTGGGCAGCCTAGATGCCTCCTGGGATAGAGGGCTCTGTGTGTCCTCCTCTGTCCTGTGCTGGGCAACCCCTGCTGATGACCAGGGACCTGCTCTGCTGAGTCACAGCCAGGCCCAAGCCGGAGAGGGGCCTCGGACAGGACCCCAGCCCATTCCTTTCAGGAGGTACAGATGCTGAGGCCTGCTCTGGGGGTCTCCGGTGCCCTGGGGGCAATGAGGGGACAGACTGAGAGCGGTAGACCATGTCAAAGGGCAGCGGGGAGAGGGGCAAGCAGGCACGGGGCCCTGGCAGGGAGACTCGCGAGAGGCGGCCCCGGCGGTGGGGGGCGGCACCCGAAGAGTGCAGGCTCCGCCCCCAGGAGTCCACGTCGGGCGGGGCTTCCGCGTGCCCTACAAAAGCCACGCGCCACTGGCGCCACCGCCGCCGCCTCCTCCGGTGCTCCCTCGGTTGCGCAGCTGCTCGTCGTTCTCCGGCTGCGATGGCGTCGCTCACCGTGAAGGCCTACCTCCTGGGCAAAGAGGAGGCGGCGCGCGAGATCCGCCGCTTTAGCTTCTGCTTCAGCCCGGAGCCGGAGGCCGAGGCCGAAGCAGCGGCCGGCCCCGGGCCCTGCGAGCGGCTGTTGGCCCGGGTGGCCGCTCTGTTCCCGGCGCTGCGGCCCGGCGGCTTCCAGGCGCACTACCGCGGTGAGCGGGCCGGGGGGTGGCCGGGGTCCGGGGCTGCCCTTTCCTAGTCGGTGCCGGCTGCGTCGGAAGGGATGCTGTGCTGGTCGCGCTCTGGGTGAGCGGTGACCTGCGCGTACCCCACTTGCACCTCGGGTGCCAGCCCAGTGACCCAGGCCCTGTCCCTCAGGGGCCGAGGCGATCAGGCCCCGCGGGCTGGGGACTTTGGGTCGTTAGATGCTTCCTGTTCCCCGCCATAATGTTGCAGATCTCGCCAAGGACGCGCCGGGGCGTCCTCTCTGGCCCTGGGCTGAGAAGGTGGTCAGGCGGGCACTCGGGTTACACTGACATCTTGCTGCTGCCGGGGCTGGGCCCGCCGGCGCCAGGTTTGCGTTCAGCGAGCCCTGAAAGTGGGTGGTGGGCGTGGGCGGCTGGGGGACGCAGGGCCCTTGAGCCCGGGGTAGGCCGCAGGTCGCCCAGGGACAAGGCAGTGGGGAGACGGCCGATGTCGAAACGTTCTCCACAAACTCAGAGTGGGGACAAGCCCGGAGCCACCGCTCTTTCTGGCTGCGCTGCTCAGACCGGTAGCTGCTGCTGGGGGTGGGGTCCCGGGACAGCAGTGTGGGAGGGAGGTCCTCGGCCAAGGCCCGCCCCTGGGAGGGAGCAGGGCTGGGACCGCCCTCAGTAGCTTGCCCAGCATTTTTTTTTTTTTTAATTTCCTGGTGACAATTTTATTGAGCTGTAATTCACATACCATAAAATTTACTCATTTAAAGTATATAATTCAAGGGTTTAAAATTTTATTTCATTTTGAAAGGGCAGAGAGACACATACACACACACCCCAACCTACCATCTGCTGGTTCACTCCCCAATGGCTACAGCTGCCAGCCCCAGCCAGGCCAGGAGCCTGAACTCCATCAGTGTCTCCCAGGAGGGTAGCAGCAACCCAGGCACTTGAACCATCCTTTGCTGCCTCCTCCAGTGCACATTAGCAGGAAACGGGATCAGAAGTGGAGTGGCCTGGACTCCAACCAGGCACTTTCATATGGGCTGCCAGTGTTCCGGGCTGCCAGTTAGCCGCTGCAGAAATGCCTGCCCCGATGCAGTGGTCTTTAACACATTCACCAGTTGGAACTTCTGAGCAGACTTGGGGCTGGAGAGCGGGGCCAGGCGCTGGCAGTCAGCATGAGAACCCCTTCCTCTCCACTGGAACCCCATGCCTTTTACCTGTCTCCCTCAGCTCCTGCAACGCTGAGCTGCTTTCTCTCCTGGGCGTCCTCTTCTGGACAGTGGTGGAGAGGGGGTTGTACAGTTTAGCTTTGTGTCTGGCTTCTTTCCTTAGGGAAATGCGTTCAGGTTCATCAGAGGTGTAGGCTGCATCTGTATTCGTTTCTTTTGTGGATATGCCATATCGTGTTTGTGTCATTAGTTGATGGACTTTTGGGTTGTTTCGCAAAAGTGCCACTCTTGCTCTGAGGGTAGATGTTGCCCTCTGGTGCCCAAGTCCAGGCCCCGCCTGCAGCCTGTGCACGGTGCGGTCTGGTCTGGTCTGTGTGGCAATGCTTTAAAATCACGGAAGCCAACATAGAAGGACTCAGCCTTTTTTCTTCGTTGGAGAAAGCAGCAGGCCTCTGGGCTCATCTCCACTTAAACATTGCAGACAGCCCAGAGCCTTTGGCGGGCTGGGCCTCTGAGGGACAGGGCACTGTTATTGTCCGTGTAGTGTACGCGGAAACTTTGCCTTTTAGGTGTGACCGTGGCCCAGGTTCAGGCCCAGGCGGGCACACTTCCTGTCCAGTGAATGGGCAGGCTCCCTTCTTATCCCCGATCTGTCCAGCCCCACCCCTAAAGAAGTGGCCTTGGTGGGCATCAGGCCTAGTGGTTAGTTCACCCATTAAGATACCTGGGGCCCGTGTTGGATCCCAGCTCCCGACTCCAGCTTCCTGCCAGGACAGATGCTGGCAGGGGGTAGGTGAAAGTTCAAGTAATTGGGTCCTCACCTCCTACATGGGAGCCCTGGATTGAGTTCCTGGCTTCTGCCCAGCCCAGTCCCGGCCCTTGATAGGAGCTCTGCTTGTCTACCATGTCTCAAAAATAAATAAGAAGGTGGCAAGTTGAGTATTGAGGCCACCAGTGCTCCTTTGGCCCCCGCTGCGGTGCTTACGTGCTGCGTTGACTCTCTAGATGAGGACGGGGACCTGGTCGCCTTCTCCAGTGATGAGGAACTGACGATGGCCATGTGCTACGTGAAAGATGACATCTTCCGTATTTATATTAAAGGTAAGGGAATAGGGGAGCTGGGTGCTCCCCACTGGGTAAAACAGGCCCTGACTGTCCTCTGCAGGCAGTGCGGGGCGGAGGGCTCCGTGTTCCCCCGGAGCCACGGGCTTGGGCAGTTTCGGGGGTGTGGGTGAGGAGCACCACCAAAGGTGCGGACGCGGCGCCGCAGCGGGTTCCCGTGTTGCTCTGATGCTGTCTGCTGAGCCGGCTTGGGGGCTGGAGGGCGGGCCCAGCAGCTTGTAGTCCCAGCCCCACAGTGGTGCCGGAGGGGGAAGACTGCTGGGGCCTCACCCGAAGGCTCCCCACCTCCCTGCAGAGAAGAAGGAGTGCCGGCGGGACCACCGCCCGCCCTGTGCCCAGGAGGCGCCCCGCAACATGGTGCACCCCAACGTGATCTGCGATGGTTGCAATGGGCCCGTGGTGGGAACCCGCTACAAGTGCAGTGTCTGCCCGGACTACGACCTGTGCGGGGCCTGCGAGGCGAAGGGCCTGCACCAGGAGCACAGCAAGCTCGCCTTCCCCAGCCCCTTCGGCCACTTGGAGGTGAGCAGCCCCTCTCCGTGGGCCTGGGCTGGGGCTAGGGGGTGACAGGGGCTCCCGGCCTCTCACTGCCTGGTGCCTCTGCTTACTCCTCCCCCAGGGCTTCTCCCACAGCCGCTGGCTCCGGAAGCTGAGACATGGGCACTTCGGGTGGCCAGGCTGGGAGATGGGCCCCCCAGGGAACTGGAGCCCACGCCCTCCTCGAGCGGGGGAAGCCCGCCCCAGCTGCGCAGCAGAATCAGGTGAGGTTGTTGCCCCTGCTGGCTTCGGCAAGGCAGCAGTAGCCAGGCAGCCTGTGCGTGCTTTGCATCCCGAATGTCTGCGTGCCCACCTCGGTCTGCACACTTCCGAGACCTCTGCAGCATTCGGTCGGCATGAGAATCCTGCAGAGTGGACTGAGTTTCAACCCCCACGTCCAGTCCTTCCTGCCTTTCCAGGCAAAGGCAAAGAGGCCCTCCCAGGCACTAGTTGTTTTTTGGTAAAGATTTATTTATTTGAAAGAGTTACAGAGAGGGAGGGATACGACAGAGATCTTTCATCCGCTGGTTCACTCACCAGATGGCCACGACAGCCAGGGCTGGGTCAAGCCAAAACCAGGAGCTCCATCTGGGTCTCCGACGTGTGGGTAGCAGGGGCCAAAACACTTGGGCCAACTTCGGCTGCTTTCCCCAGGCCTTTCTAGGGGGCTGCATTGGAAGTGGAGCAGCCAGGACACACTCCTGTATGGTTTGCCAGTCGCAGGGACAGCTTTACCTGCATGCTGCATCGCCGGCCCCTGGTTCTCTTGTTTTAGCTATCAGGAACCTTATAGCCATAGTGCTCGTCTTTTTAAAATCATAGTCACAAAGTTAAACACTGACACATAGCTTTGCGCTCCAGCTTTTTGGATTCTGGGTTTGTTCTGATTTCATTAATTTTGTGACCATTGATTTACTTCATCTTTTGGAACAAAAGTGGGTTTGTGTGTTTGATT
This sequence comes from Oryctolagus cuniculus, assembly GCF_964237555.1. Taxonomy (NCBI): domain Eukaryota; kingdom Metazoa; phylum Chordata; class Mammalia; order Lagomorpha; family Leporidae; genus Oryctolagus; species Oryctolagus cuniculus. The sequence continues at coordinate 67,651,184 of NC_091437.1, read as the reverse complement.
TTGAGCAAATGGCCCTTGCAGGATAAAGTCACCTGTTACGTACCGCATGTAAGGAGACTGCGGGTTACTGAGCATGGGGGGGTGTCTCAGAAGGGGGCATGGTCCAGGAGAGCGAGTGCTGAGTGTGGGCCGCCGGGTCAGGGCTTGGGTTGGATGTCACTTGGGATGAGTTAGGACTGTGACAGCTATGAATCACCAAATTAAAGGTATCTATTTTTGTTTATAAAAATCAAAGCTTCTGGTCCATCAGAGGATCCCAACGTGAACTTCCTGAAGAATGTGGGGGAGAGTGTGGCAGCTGCCCTTAGCCCTCTGGGTAAGTGAGCGCCCCCATGTGGCCGTGAAGGCTCCCAGCACATTGCAGAGTCAGTGGACTTTGCACCTTTCCCCGGGACACTGCAGGGGCGGAGGTGGCTGACCTGCCCTGGAGACTGGCAAGGATTTACGGCCTCGAATCAACCTTTGCCAAGTGCTGGACCACAGGCAACTCACAGTTGAATTCCCTGACTAGTTCTGGAGTGTTGTATGCTGAGCGGAGTGGAAGCAGCCGCCGCTTGGTTTGGATAATCACGGCAGGTTCTGGTGGAAGGGCTGGCCTGCCTGTCCTGGTGAGAGCTGCAGTCTGCATTTTCCCCTCAGCTGAACCTTGGGATTTGAACTGGAGGGACCCGGATGGTAGTAAAGATGCCGTTTGCCTTTTCCCCTTTTTTGTCTGCAACCCCAAACCTTGCTGGGGAGAAGGCAGCAACAGTCAGGTGCTCTGGGTGATGCCCCAGTCCCATGCCTGTTTGCAGAGTAGGTCTGTTGGGGTGGGTGAACCATGGTGTCCGCCCAGATTGGCCAACCTGACCTCAGGTCCAGGCTCCGAGGCTAACCCCTGCGGCCGCTGCATCCGTCTCGCAGGCCTGAGGTGGGTTCTACCAGGTGAAGCAGGTGATGAGGGAACCTGACAGTGAAGGTGACGTCAGGTTTGGGATCACGATGGGGCTGCGATCATTCGCTACAGGAGAGCTTCTCTCTGTGATTAGTGGCAGGAGGTGACCACCACTTTGTGCCTGACAGTTGTGCTGGGACCCATGCCCCCCAGCGCTTTGGGGGATGGGGGGAGGCAGAATGGCCCCAGGCCATTTCTGCTCACTCTCCTGCCCAAGGCCACAGCTTTGAAGCAGCAGTGACTGTTCTTGGCCTTGCAGCTAAATTAAACAGCTCAGACCACTGTGGCTTTCGTCTAGAGTTAGAGGCTCCTGAGAGATGAGGAGAACGAGTTGGTATTCTTGATGTTTCCCAAGGAAAGTGAGACAGTGGAGCAGCCGGCAGATGGCAGGAGGGAGCTGAGCTCTGCCTAGGCCCCAGCTGCTGCTCACTTGAGCCAAGGAAATGGTTGGAGAGACTGAAGCTGAATTTTGACGGACGGCTGTCCATCCAGCTGGTGACCTGTCAGGGGCTGTGACAGCTGCTGTGGGACACTATGTGGACGGTGGTTCTCAAGCCTGGCTGAGCATCAAAATCCCCAGTGGGCTTGGGGCTATGTTATTTGGTACATGGAGATCTTATTAGAATTACTTTGAAGAGCAATCGTCAGTGAGACATCCTGAGAAATTACAAAAGCAGGTGCAGGTCCCCGCCCCACCTGATTCGGAGGCTTCCCAAGTGACTGTGGGACCCCAGCCCCATCCCAAGACCTGCCTGTGCTGGGTCCCCCACTCATCATCTTGATGTGCTCAGGGCCTTTGGGAGAAGGGTAGAGCCTTCACAGCTCTTTGAAGCACATGGGCTGCCTTTGCCATGAGGAGGAAGGAGCCTGCAACCCTACAAAAGGAGCAGTTGGTTCGGATCCGACTTCGGGGTTTCGGCTGGGGAGAGCCATCCGCAGAAGGGCTTCTCTGCCGAAGCGGGCGATCTTTTCCTTTGTTTACGAGGAACTGAGCAGGGTGACTCACTTGATAACTGCCTGGAGGGGACGTTCCGAGCAGCTTCCCAGAGGGCAGTGTTTGTGGACTGAGTCAGCAGCTTTGGGCAAGTAGGTAGGACACAATGCACTGAGGCCCTGCCGCCTCCCGGGCCTCGGGAACACACACGTAGGCTTTGGGGGAAGCAGGCCGGGTGCTCATACAGGCTTATAACCCCCAACCGCACGGTCTCATCAGCCAGTCTGAGAAACCCTGATTCCACAATCTCTGGTCCTTTTTTTTTTTTTTTTTTTTTTTTAGGTTTATTTCATTCACCCGTTTAAAAAAAGGAGAAAAGAGAAAATTTAAAAGGGAGGTCCTCCTGCTGTTCTTTAAGCTTTCTTTCTGCTTCAGCATTTTCACACTGAGACGCTGGAAGGCAAAGGGGCGAAGACAGCTGGGATCCTGTGGGCGGAGGGATGGGCCCTCCTCCCTGCGCTCTGCACACCCCGCAGCTCGTGGCAGCCCTGCGGGGTGCAGTCTGTTGCTGTTTTCCCAACAGCTCGGATGCTCATTAGCATTTTTAGCAATAAAGTACTTTTTAAAAAAGTATTTTGCTTTGAGAGGTGGAAACAGCTGTCATTCATCGGTGCACTCCCTGGACTCCTGCAATCCAGCTCTCCCGCGTGGGTGGCAGCAGCCCAATTCCTTGAGCCTTCACTTCTGCCTCCCAGGGTGTGCATTTGTGGGAAGCTGGACCCAGGAGCTGGGGATGGGTATGCAACCCAGGCACTCTGATATGGGATGAGGGCATTTTAACTGCTAAGCCAAGCGCCTGCCCCAGTAAAGTAATATAATTGGGTACATTATTGTTTTTGGGTTAAATGCTAGCGCACATTAGACTACAGTATGGGATGAATGTAACTTTCCCATGTCCTGGGACTCCTCTCTGCCTCCCTGCAGTCGTCCGCCTAACCCGAAGTATCGGCAAAGCACACTGCACTTGTGGTTAGGCCTGCTCTTGTCTCCTCCCTCCTGAAACTCTTCCAAGATAACTGTAAAGGGTGAACAGAAAAGTAGAGTAAGCAGGACAGAAAAGAGAAGCAAAGTACCAGGATAAGGTAGAAGGATGTCATGGAGTCTGGGAACCGGGTAGGGGGTGGTGGCTGGGAGACCCCCCAACCCCTACCTTGTGGCTGCACAGGGGTCACTGGAAGAAGTCAACACTGCTCAGGTCCCAGGACAGGTGGGAGTAACATGGGCCAGGAACAAGGGGGTGGGACCCCAGGGTCCCACTCAGATGACCACCCTTGTCAACCCTTGGAGGAGGCCTGATGTCTAACTCCGGGAGTGCCTGGCCCAGGGAGCTCCAGCTATGGGACACCAGGGCCGACTCAGGGCAGGGGGAGGCACCAGCCTGAAACCGCACACGATGAAAGCAAAGGACCCAGCAGTCGGTTTCCCAGCTGGACCCAGAGAAAGCCCTACTGTTGCTGCTGGCGGGGCTCCCCCGATGCCCGACCCGCCCAGCCCCACAGAGGGCTTCCTTGTAGCTTTTTCTCGGTGCATCTCTACACTCACCTAGCCAGGCTCCACCAGGCACTGAGGACAGGCTCTGGTGTGGGAAGGAAGCTTTTACAGGAGACTTAATATCCTCAGTGAGACAGAAAAAATGTTCCCATGACGAATGTGATACCACAGAATAGCAAAGAGAATACTATAAGAATTGAAAATTAAAGCGGAAAAAGGAAAACCTTAAAAGAAAGCTTAGAATCTGAGATTGTCCCGAAGACATAACTATCATGCCCACGGGCCCCCCCAACTACCCCCATTCCCGCAGCTCCAGATTGTCCTCTGTAGGTTGAAACTATTTGGGAAAATGTCTGCATTGGACATGAACAGACTTTTTCTAATTGTTCCCTAAGCAGCACGGCCTATTTCCGTAACATTGATGTTATATTAGGGATGACAGGTATTCTAGATGATTTACAGCATTCGGGAGGCGTGGGCGTTTCGTCTGGTGGCTGAGCTGGCCACAGCCCATGCTGTAGTGCCGGGGTTCAGTCCTGCCTCTCCGGATTTCAGCTTTGTGCTAAGGCAGCCCTGGGAAGCAGCAGTGACGACTGTCAGTTGCTGTCACTCTTCCGGGAGACCTGGACTGAGTTCCAGCCCCCCACTTCACCCTGGTGCAGCTGTGGCTGTTGAGGGCATTTAGGGAGTGAACTAGATGCTGGGCACTCTGTCAAGTAAGAAAGTAACTAAGAAGCTGTGTGTGAGTGCTGCACAAACAGCTGAACACGAGGGACCTGGGCACCTGTGGCTTTTAGTGTTAGGGAGGCCCTCAAAATGACCCCCTGTGGATACTAAGATGACTTGCCAAAGGCGGCAAGAATAGGGACAAGGAGGAATGATAGGAAAATGGTAGAAGCCCCAAATGGGATGAATAGGAATTCCAGGGAGAGAAGAGAAACTTGAGGAAGGACTTAACCCCTGGATGGCAGGGGCCTCCCACACGCCAGCACAGTGACTGAGCACCCCTCACCCCATGCTTATCAGCTGCTAAGTGTCCCAGCGGAGGGGAGGGCCTCCAGGCCACGGGGCAGCTAGAAGACTGCAGTGACCAGTGCCTTCGCAAGTCTCAGTCAAAATGGGGTTTCAACTGAGAATTCTGGACCCCGCTAAAATCAAGTGTGAGGGCAGAACAAGATTATTTTCTAGTATGAAAGCCTTCACGATTTAGACCAAACGAACAAACAAACTCAGAATGAAGAACAAAGGCGTTAAGGAGGAGAGGGAGTTACCAGTATGAAAGGAAAGGTGGTCCAGGGTCGGAGCCCTGTCCCTGCCCAGAGTGGCCAGGCCAGGGCAGAAGGCTGGCACACCATGAGGGGTCCTCTCCAAGGAACCCACCAGAGCTGAGGGGGTATCTGATGCAAACCCCCCCCCCCCCCCGATGCTGTAGAAAGCCAGAGACAAAGCTGGAGAACACGGGGGAAAACACTAACAGAGGATCCGGTTACTAAGATCTGTCAGGGGAACTAACATAAACACGGGTTGTAGTTTTCATCAAAAACGGAGTTTCTCAAAGCCTAGGGGAAGGGGAGGTAAACTGATCCAGAGTGAGAAATGAACTGGTAAACTCAAGCCGGCAGGCAAAGCCACGGGAGCAGAGAGGGCTGCACGGGCCCTGGGGAGTCGGGCAGCAGGGCGTTTCGAGTCAGCCCTGGGGACCAGCTGGGCTGCGTGCCTGGGGTCTCCTGCACACTAGCATGGGTGATCTTGCCAGGCGCCCGGTTGGACGTTTACGCTGTGGGCACTGAGCACGTTGTCAGCCGTAGTCCCCAACATGCTGAGGACTTCATAGCTCTCCCCCTCGCTGTGGTCTCTAGGCATTGAAGTTGATATTGACGTGGAACATGGAGGTAAAAGAAGCCGCCTGACACCTGCCTCTCCAGAAAGTTCCAGCACAGAAGAGAAGTGTAGCTCTCAGCCGAGCAGCTGCTCCTCTGAACCCAGCAAGGGGGATGGGAACAGCGAGGGCACAGCACAGTCTCTGGCAGAGCAGATGAAAAAGATAGCCCTGGAGACCGGGGCACAGCCCGAGGTGAGCTGTCACCCCGCCAGCCCACCTGCGGCCCACGCCCCCAGCACGCACAGCCTGAGGGACCCCACTGCTGTCACAGTCTTGTCTGTGGCACTTCCGGCACTCTGCCCTTCAGTGGGAACTTCACTACACTGGGTCCTTGTGACCAAGTAGCTCTCGGCCCCACAAGCCTGGCCGCCTTTCCGGGAGGGCCTGTTGCTCGTGTCCCGAGTTCTCATGGTGAGTTGTGTTCAGGAGCAGATGGAGTCGGATAACTGCTCAGGAGGAGATGATGACTGGACCCACTTGTCTTCCAAAGAAGTGGATCCATCGACAGGTGAACTCCAGTCTCTGCAGATGCCAGGGTCTGAGGGGCCCAGCTCTCTGGACCCTTCCCAGGAAGGACCCACTGGGCTGAAGGAAGCTGCCTTGTACCCCCACCTTCCACCAGGCAAGTTCTCTCTAGAGGGTGTGTATCCTGTCTCTGTTCACAGCATCTGTGAGCTCTGTCACTTGACTGGCAACACAAGCCAGTGGTGGGGATATTCTGCTGTGGGCTTGTCCATCGACATGAGGAGTTGGGTTTGTTCTTTTACATCCATGTTGAGCTTGGCTAACTTAGCAGTTCGTTGAGTCTCAAGAATCAAGGTGGGTTGATGGGAATGAAGGGGCAGCCCTGGATTTGGCACTGCACATATCCCAGTAATACTGGACTGAGAGACCGTCTGCACTTTCCTCAGAGTGCCTACCTTACAGCCAGGCAGGAAGCCAGCCTGCGAAGTGGGCGGTGTGGAAGGTAGCAGGGTGGCTGGGGACTGTGGCAGCCCAGAGAGTACTTCTTGGATAGAAGAGGCAGCTGATACCCAGGGTGGGTTATTGTCACATGGCAACAATGCTTAAAATAACATTTCAATGACTATTTTTCTCTGAAACATTTATCTGTTTATTTGAAAGGCAGAGTTTGATAGATCCTTCATCCGCTAGTTCACTCCCTAAATGGCCACAATGGCTGGGGCTGAGCCAGACTGAAGCCTGGATTCTGGAACTCCATCTGGGTCTCCCACATCTGATGCAGGGGCCCCAGCACACAGGCTGCCTTCTGCTGCTTTCCCAGGGAGCCGGATCAGAAGTGGAGCAGCTGGGACTCAAGCCAGCTACTGTGTGACTGTTTGATCTCTGGGCCACATCTGGCCCACGGGCTTGCCTATATCTTCTCTGCCTTAAAGCAGGAGGTTGTAAACAGTGGTCAACAATTTACACATTTAAACGTGGCTGGGAAGTCAAAAAGCATGGGGCAGGACCAGCGTTGTGGCACACTGGGTAAAGCCACTGCTTGCAATGCCAGCATCCCATATGGGTGCTGGCTCCTGTCCTGGTTGCTCTACCTTCCATCCAACTCCTTGCTGATGGCCCAGGGAAAAGCATCTGAGGATGGCCCACGTGTTTGGATCCCTGCCACCCACATGGGAGACCCAGATGAAGCTCCTGGCTCCTGGTTTCAGCTTGGCCAGCCCTGGTCATTGTGGCTGTCTGGCAAGTGGGCCAGCAGATGGAGATCTCTGTCTCTCCCTTTCTGTAACTCTTTCAAAATAAATATTTTTTTAAACAAAGCATATGACAGTTAGATGAAGCTGACATTTCACTGCCCATATTTATTGGAACACAACCATGCTCACTCTTCCCTGCTGCCTGGCAGCGTTTAGGAGCAGTAATGAAGACTGTGGCCTGCCTAAGCCGGCCTGGGATGTCTACTCTGAATCTTTGCAGGGAAGCCTACTGGCTCCTGCCTCGGAGGGCCTGTGCAGGTGAAGCAGGTCAACACAGGGTTAGCCCTGGACAGGCTCTGGGGACACGCTGGCTGAAGGCCACCCTGCTGGGTTTGGGATCATTCCCTGGCCTGGTGACGCTCCTTCACTGACTCTGCTCCTGTTTCTGGCAGAGGCTGACCCCCGGCTGATCGAGTCCCTGTCTCAGATGCTGTCCATGGGCTTCTCGGATGAAGGTGGCTGGCTCACCAGGCTTCTGCAGACCAAGAACTACGACATCGGGGCTGCCCTGGACACCATCCAGTATTCGAAGCACCCACCACCGTTGTGACAACATCTTCCCAGCCTATCTTCTGTCACCTAGTTGCATTGAGCTAGTGTAGAACAGCAGGGCCTCCCTAAGGGCCAGTTTCTCTGCATTCTTCTCCAGAATCTAAGGGGGTGGGCACGCATGAGGCCATTCAGGTCAGTAGCACAAGTGACACGAGGCGAGTTCCGTGTGTGTGCTGATGTCTGTCAAACACGCACCTGCTCTTGAGTGTCCTGGCTTTGCAGCTACTGGTGGCCCAGCAGGGGCAGGCACTGGCTCCCTGCCAGCCTCACACAAGCAGTCAAGAATACAGCCTGCCTCGTGGCCTTCTGCTTTCTGATAGTGCACTGACATCTAGATGATTTGCTGCCAGAAACCTGATAGACTGAGGGGGGCTGCCCTGCAGCCAGTCCAGAGGGTCTCGCACTTCGAGGGAGACCAGCTTGTAAGAGGAAGTGTGGGTGCGGGTTCCATCGAGGGCTGCCTCCTGCCTCACTGCTATGATGACTCTAATGTGTAGCCATCTTGTTACCACATTTCTAAGCAATCTGTAATTAAATGCTATGAGCACTTTAGTCAGCAGTGTCCTTGTCCTACTCTGGTTTTCACAGGTTACTCATGTTGAAATGAGCACCGTAGGGAGCTGCCCATTTCTTGGTCCAGCAGAGGCGCTCTTGTACCAGGATTGTCTGTTATCAGTAACATCCGGGCCTCTGCTCACAGATCATCGCTGAAATCCTCCCCTGTTGTAAAGAGGTCACATAGCTGGAGGGCTGGAGGGGTCTGTGACACTGGCACCGATGACCCACCCTCTGCCTGAGTCCCCATACCCCACCACTGCTCAGGGGAATTCCCAGAGGGCCTCTCGGACCCAGGCCTGGGAGTGTGTGTGACTTGAGGAAACTGGACAGTGGCTGCTTCCCAGCTTTCCTTTGGGGTTTGGGTCCCTTGCTCAGCCTGTGCTGGACCTGCTGTCCTGAGTCCTCTCTCTGCTGGTTCTTGTGGCTCTGTGTCCACCTGTGAGCTGTCCACAGGAGATGGGAGATATCTTGTCCATTTAGAAGATGTAGCCTTAACCTGCCAGGCTGGACTTGGCAGTTCCTCCCGAGGAACACGGAGCTCCCTGGTGCTGCAGGCCACTGAGTTCTGGAAGCAATGACTGCCGTCTTCCTTCACCTTCTTGGTCAGGCCGGTGGAGCCCTGAAACAAATCAAGAGAAGCCAGCTGTGTCCTCCGGGTGCCCAGTGGGACCAGCTGCTGGGCCTTGTTTCTGAGCTGCTGCTTATCCCTTGTGCATTTGCGCTCAGCTGCTTGGAAGTCCTCAGACTGGCAGGCTTAGGTGTGCACAGTGAATAACGCCCTCTGCCTCATCCCAAACCCTCAGCTAAATTCCAGGACAGGCTCCAGGAAAGACATTCCCATGTCCCCAGTGGCCTGTGTCCAGGGAGCTTAGGTCAGGTCAGGGGTGCCTGACAGGAAGGACAAGTAGGCAGGGCCTGGAGACCGCCCGGAAGTGGATGGAGGCCGACTCCACCTGCCTGCTCCTTCCCCAGCTGGAGAGGACACCTCAGAACGCTGCTGTGCTCCCCATGGGACAGGCCAACGGTGCTGGGGTCCAGCGTCTCCCGTTTAGCAACCAAAGATGTCCTGAAAAATTAGGTTTCACTACTTAACTATAGGATTTATTTGAAAGCCACCCCAGAGTGGGTCCTTGCAACATTGCCACCCAGGCATCAACAACGGGGAAGAGGCCTGCGTCCATCCCTGATACCTGACACTGGCTTTGCCACTGAACTTGCTTCCTTTCTCTGAGCACCACAGACTTGACATGAGCATTAGACACAATGACACAGTTCATGTTTAACCCAGGGACTGCAAGACAATGGCTCTGCCATATTCTATCATTTGGAGATTTAGAGCCACATACTTAGGGTCACAAACCTAGTCCTGGCAACACCAAAATTTGAACTTGCCTCCTGGCTTTGAGCCTGTGGTCTGCGTGATCTGTGCTAAGGCTGGGCGAGGGCAGCCTCATGCTCACGCTCCCAGGACAGCATAAAGCAAAACCTGGGTCTGCAGCACTGAATGCAGCGGGGTCTGCTAGGTTCAAGCATGAGGAACAGGAACACACCCTGAGTGACCAGGGTGCCTTTAATGTGAGAGTATGTACCTGGGGAGTGAAGGCGCAGCGGGGGTGTGAGGCAAAGCCGGGCCGACCTCAGGTGACGCCCAGGTATCACGATGCCTTTTGGGCTGTCAGTTAATTCCATGGGGAAGAAGAGCAGGGAGCGAGATGGGGCAGAGCCCAGAGAAAGGAGCTGAAGACCAGAGCCTCAGGAAGGAAGCTGTGCTTTGTGGGAGTAAAAACCTCATACTTCGACATTCCTGCGTATGCTTGTGATCCCTGGGACCAGAAGGGAAGTGCTGGTCCCCAACACCAACCTTACGGGGTTCCCAGGTGCCCTCGGCGTCGCCCAGGCCTGGGGTATCACAGCTGTGTGCCGTCTGGGCTGTGCTTGGGCTCCATTTCCTGGCAGAAGGAAAGTGCTGTCAGCAGTCCAGCCCTGTCACCACAGTCCCCCATGGCCGCCTGAGTGGCAACCTGGCTGCACACAGCAAAGCAGGGAGCCTCACCTCTACAGCCTCTAGGCAGCTGCTCAGCCCTGAGCCCTCCTTCAACAGGCTGTGGCACTTCTCTGCCCTATGGCTTGTCCAGAATCTACCTCCCCAAAGCACCTCCTCTGTAAGGACCACAGCGGATCCTCAGCCTCAGGCCGTCTCTCCTGAAAGCTGAGCTGCACAGGGGAGTCTGGAGCAGAGGCGGCCACCTCCTGTGGAGTCTGTGGTCTTTGCTTCTCTAGGTTAAAGTTCCCAGGCTCGCCAGCTACCCTGGCCACTTCCCTTAAACCCAGTTCTGTGAGGTGAGTTGTCTGAGCTGTTCAGAATTCGGTGAGCACCCCTATAAGGGGTGCCATGCCGGCCCCTGTGCAGTGCACCCCCGCCCCCACCTCCCAGGCTTCTCCCACTTGGCTGCCGCCAGCAGTGTCTCATCAGTCTCCATTCTGGGACTCAGTGAGAGCACTGGCTACACCTGGACCAGTGACGCGCTGGGTACCTTTTTCTGGGCAGCTCTTGACTGAAGGGAGGGTCTGGATCCTCCATTTTGGATGAAGGCTGTCTGTGGAAACACACTCCTCCTGGTTCCAGTGCTGGGGAGTCCTTGTCCAGAAACTTCAGCCAGCGGCTCTCAGAGGGCTGTGACTGTCCCTAAGTGTTGGGAAGAGGCTGTTCTCAGAGTCGGAAAGCAAGCACATCTACTGAACCTCTGACACCCCAGGGGCTCCGGACCCACGTGTCCCTTCTCACCAGCAGGTAGTGCACACTGGGCCAGACCTTGGAGCAGCAGGGCCCAACCTGTCAAAACCTCCAATGTCCACATTCCCTGGCCCAGTGACCCCATATGGACAGCAAAGACACAGGATGTTCATCACGGTGTCACAGATGACGGTGAATGGCATTTACACTGGTGAAGTGCAGAGACAATCTCATTCCCTCATATGAAGGGATCATTACCTGCAGCCCACCTTTCACTGCCTTTTTAAAGACTGATTTACTTATTTGAAAGGCGGAGAAAGAGAAAGAGAGGGAGGGAGGGGGAGAGGGAGGAAGGGAAGGGGAGAGAGAAAGAGAGAGAGAATGAATCTTCCATCCACTGGTTCACTCCCCAGATGGCCATACTGGCCGAAGCCAGGAGCTTCATCCCGGTCTCCCATACGAATACAGGGTCCCTAGGACTTGGGCCATCTTCTACTGCTTTCCAATGCCATAGCAGAGAGCTGGACTGGAAGTGGAGCAGCCGGAACTTGAACTGGCGCCCATATGGGATGCCGGCACTGCAGGCGGCAGCTTTACCCACTTCACCACAGTGCTGGCCCCCACTGTTTTTAAAAAATGAAAATTGGGGCCAGCGCTGTGGCATAGCGGTTTAAGCTGCCATCTGCAGCGGTCACATCCCATATGGGCACTGATTCAAGCCCCCACTGTTCACTTCTGATCCAGCTCCCTGTTAATGTGCCTGGGAAAGCAGCGGAAGATGACCCAAGTTCTTGGGCCCCTGTACCCATGTGGGAGACTCAGATGAAGCTCCCAGCTCCTGGTTCCGGCCTGGCCCAGGCCCAGACTTTGTAGCCATTTGGGGAATAAACCAGTGGATGGAAGATCTCTGTTTCTCCCTCTCTGTAACTCTGCCTTCCAAATAAAATAAATCTTTAATAAAGCCTAGAAGACCAAGTGGGAAGAGGGTGGCCAGAGTGGTCCTGGGAGCAGAGGTGGAGGCTGTCCTGCAGGGACCAGTTGTCCCCGTGGCCTGGCATCCTGGATGGACCAATGATGTCAGCTCCTTCTCACTAAAGCTCACACGCACACTGCCGGCATGCTGCCCAAGCACCTTTCTGCGCCTGCCTGCCTCTTTTCCACAATTCCATGTGACTCTGCTCTCAAGTGGAGCAAGGGGACAGGGGACCCCGGGTAGCTTACACCGGCCTCTTCCCATCAGAGGTGCCTGGAGGGCTAGGGGAACACAGCAGGAGCTGCACGTGGAGTTCAGGAGGAGCTCTCCCCAAGCACAGAGAAAGCCCCTTTCTGCACAGTACCGATCTGTGGACCTATCTATCTCACCCTTACAAAAGGGACAGGTTATGTTTTTCTGTTCCCTCTTGCTTTGCTTGTCACCAGTGAGTGGCATCAGTAAGGGTTTGCTGAATGTACAGCTAACAAATAAAAATTGCAGGAGCCACTGTTTTGCAGCAAGCTCCTGCACTGTGCCTCAAGAGACCAGACTAAAAATAAAAATGGAGTCACCCATGAAAAGGCTGCCCCCATGTCCCCAGAGCAGGTGTCACCTGGCCTTGTGAGAAATCAGGAGAGAATGGCCTCATTTCCCAAACAGGCCACCTCTTTAACCCTTACCACACAGGGTGACGTGATGCTAACACATCAGTTTCCTGCTGTTCTGTCTCCCTGCCCTGTCTCCACCCTACAAGGAAAGCAACTTCAAAACGACCTATCTACCCTGTTGTTTGTTTGTTTCTGCTTTCTTCAGACTTTCTCTATGAAACCAACCCTTCTGCTATAGTCTATGGAACGAAGTTTTGCCTGATTCTAGAACTGCAAAACTCAAACCAAATCAAATGATGTGATTTTGTTCTTTGACAATATATAAATAGAACTACTTGTCTTAAGCTGGGACAGAAGCTGTTGGCTTACCTGAGGGTTCACATTCTCAGCCTGCTGGTGACCTCCAATTTCTTCTTCACTGGCACTTCTAAAACCTCCCAGAGACCTTAGAGGAAGAGCATACATATGCCTTTTGTAAAATGACCAGAAAGAGGAAGGACAACGAAGATGAAAATAGCAGAATGTAAGGACTTGACACTCAGAGACTGTTCTGGGGACCTCAGGGACTGATCTCTGCAGTCTGGTGTGAGTTGGTTGTCCTGCAGCAGCTCAGAGGGCCTGGGAAGAGGAGCTGTTTGTTTCCTCTGATTGAGCACCGTCAAGCCCTCCACCAACAGGGACCAAGACATGGGGCAGAGAGGGTGTGCCCTCCACTTGCAGACTGGAATTGGCATCTTAGCTTTGACAGCGACTAGCTGCGTGGTTCATCAGACTTTGGGTCCATCACTGTATTTGACTTTCCTCATCCACAGTTGTAGATAATATTGTGTCTATGATGCAAAGATAAATGAAACAAGCTACATGCATATCCCCTGCTCAAGACTCCTGAAACCCAGGGTTCTTCCCATCAACATGGGGATGTCCTCATGGGACAAGGTCACACAAGTCTTGTAGTCACAGAAAGAATTCCGCTGAGCTTGCCAAGTCAGAGTGGCCCCAGCCAGCTTCCCGGGGCCAACAGCGAGGGCTCTTCACATCAGAAAGATGAGCAAGGGGTGGGGCCACTGTGAGGACTACAGGCCCCAGTCCTCACACATCAAGGCCACGTTCATGCATGTGGGTTGTTACATCACATCATCACATGAAACTCATTCTAGTGAGCACCTCTACCCCAGTTACTTTGTCCTAAGTCATTGGTCCACACAGGGCTATTATGAGGATGAAACAAGGTGATGCAGGCAGAAACGCCTTTCCTGACCTACAGTGGAGACTCAATTCTGGTGAGCGGCGTCCAACCAGTGAGTGGCCAGCACTCTGCACAGCTGCCTGATTTAAGAACTCACTCCAGCAGCTAAAGGACGTCTCCGCACTCTGGACAGAGCCCGCCTTCTCGTCCAGTGCTTCCACTGGGAAGCAGATAATGAGCCCTCTTTTTTCCAGCTGCTTTTCATTCCTTCCCTCTGTCTTCTGGCTCCTGCAACTTCATTATGCTGTGCCAACAGACGGATTTGTATTTAACTTTTAAAATGAACGTGTTGGGGTTTAATTCATATATATTGAAATGTACCCATTAAGTGTATAGTTTTGATAGGCTATATCTTTTTTTTTTTTTTTTTTTTGACAGGCAGAGTGGACAGTGAGAGAGAGAGACAGAGAGAGAAAGGTCTTCCTTTTGCCGTTGGTTCACCCTCCAATGGCCGCCGCTGCAGCCGGCGCACCGCGCTGATCCGATGGCAGGAGCCAGGATCCAGGTGCTTTTCCTGGTCTCCCATGGGGTGCAGGGCCCAAGCACCTGGGCCATCCTCCACTGCACTCCCTGGCCACAGCAGAGAGCTGGCCTGGAAGAGGGGCAACCGGGACAGAATCCGGCGCCCCGACCGGGACTAGAACCCGGTGTGCCGGCGCCGCAAGGTAGAGGATTAGCCTATTGAGCCACGGCGCCGGCCGATAGGCTATATCTTTATAACTGCTACCTCAACCAAGATACAGAAAAATCCTGATCACCCTCAAAAGTTCCCTCATTTACTTCTGCAGTGAGCTGTCCGCTGTGCAGCGTGTGCCGTTGACTCTGGAGTAACATGGCTCTGTTCAGCAGCCTCCTACAGTGCTGTTCTGAGATCTGCCACTGGAGGTGCTGTTGCTGCATGGTACCCCTTGGATGAATGTACAGCTGTTCATCCATCCACCTGCTGATGTGTCTAAATGTCTAGTCCTTTTCCAGTAATTTTTCCAACTGATCACTGCATTTTTATAGAAACATAATTTCACATGTTGGCCTTGTGTCCTTGTACTGCAGTCAATCTTTAAGTCAGGTTGTAGAAGTCCTCCAACATTATTCTTCTTTATCAAAATTGTTTTGGTCATTCTTGGTCATTTGCTTGTCTATATAAATTTTAGGATCAGTTGGCCAATTTCCTTAAAAAAAAAAAAAAAGCTTGCTGGGACTCTGAGTGGGACTAGATTAACTCTCTAGTTCAATTTAGGACAAAGTGACAGCTCAACAATCCAAAATGTTATACCTTAATTTTCCAAGCCATGAAAATGTTATACCTTTTCATTAATTTAAATCTTCAACTTCCCTGAACAATGTTTTGTTCTTTTTGCCAAATAGATCTTGCATCCTTACTGTTATATTCATCCCCAGGTATTTTATTTTTGATAATATTCTGAAAAATTTTTAAATTATTTCCCAATTGTTCACTGCGTTTACATAAATATAATTTCTCATATTGATCTTGTATCATTGTGATCATGTTAAGCCAACATATTAGTTCTAGTTGTTTTCTACATTCATAAGAGTTCCTACATGCCCCATTATGCTGCTTGCAAATAACATAGGGGCTTTATATGGTTTGTAATTTATTGTTTCCTGAATCTAAGAATGTTAAGCCTTTAATCCTGGAAAACTCTCCACACTATTAACTCTTCCAGTAGAGCTTTTACCACTTCTTTATTCCTTCTTGCTGGAATTCTTCTGTGTTCTGCATGTGCCTTCACTTCTACCTTTTAATCATCCTGTGATGTGTTGTGAATAATTTCTTCAAATTCATCTTTCATTTCAATGAATTCTCTCCTCAGCTGCATTTAATGTTTAACCTGTCTCTTGCATGTTTAATTTCAATGATTCTACCTTTATTTTTTTTTTAAGATTGATTTATTTATTTGAAAGTCAGAATTACAGAGTGGGAGAGACAGAGAACGAGAGTGCTTCTATCTAATGGTTTACTCCCTAGATGGCTGCAACAGCCAGGGCTGGGATAGGCCAAAGCCAGGAACCAGGAGCTTCATCTGGGTCTCCCACGTGGGTGGCAGGGGCCAAAACACTTGGGTTATCTTCCACAGCTTTTCCTAGGCCATTAGCAGCGATCAGAAATGGAGCAGATAGGACATAAACCAGTGCCCCTATGGGTGTCTCAGGAGGCAATTTTACTTGCTACACCACAATACCAGCCCTCTACCTTTAAGAACTGGAGGCCAGTATGTGGTGCAGAGTTAAGCTCTACTTATGACGCTGACATCCCCTATCAGTACTGTTTCAAGCCCTAGCTGCTCTGCTTCTGATCTAGTTCCCTGCTAATATGCCTGGAAAGGCAGCAGAGGATGGTCCAAGTACTTAGACCCCTGCCACCCATGTGGGAGACCCAGACGGAGTTCCAGGCTCTTGGCTCTGTTCTGGCCTAATGCTGGTCATTGTGTCCAGTGGACAAGCGGAAGATTTCTCTGTCTCTCTAGTTACTCTATCAAACAAATAACTCTTTCTAAAAAAATCTTCCATGAACTGTTTTTGGTTCTTTTTCAAATGTGTTTAGTTATTTTTAATGTCCCTCTATCAGCTGTTAACTCCCTCTTTTGTCAAGTGTATTACACATGCAATGTTACGCATGCTGCAGTCCTTGCTCTCTGGCTTTTCTGAGCCACCTGTTACTGGGTCTGCTCTGACATGTTCTCTTGAGTGTATAATGATTTGTAACTCTGAGTCTATGCTCCTTGGAATTCTACCTGTGGGACTTCTTCGAAGCCAGGGTGAAAGATGTGTTGCTGCAGAGGAGCTGTACATACCTCAATTTCCCAGAGCATCTGAAATGTAAATGCTCAGCTAGAGGCTTTTCACACAGCGGGAGGTGTGTAAGGGCTGAAACACCAGGAAGGCTTCCAGAATCATGGAGAGCGAGTCCTCTTTCCTCAGCGGAGCCCTGCTGCACAGCGGGAACGTATTTGTACCTGAGAGTCCAGTCGCTGCATGGAGGGCTCCTGCTGACCGGGCCTACACTTTGTCTTTGGTCTCCTGCAGTCCTCTGGCTGTCTAAAAGAGGCCTTCAATCACAGCAGCTCAGGGGCTCCCTTCTGGATCCTGGCTCTTACTCTCCTGCCAGCTCATCAGTGCAGTTAAAATACTGCAGTCCCCTGGTCTAGTTATTTTTATTTTATTTATTTATTTTTTTTGACAGGCAGAGTGGACAGTGAGAGAGAGAGAGAGAAAGGCCTTCCTTTGCCATTGGTTCACCCTCCAATGGCTGCCGTGGCCAGTGCGCTGCATCCAGTGCACCACACTTATCCAAAGCCAGGAGCCAGGTGCTTCTCCTGGTCTCCCATGCGGGTGCAGGGCCCAAGGACTTGGGCCATCCTCCACTGCACTCCTGGGCCATAGCAGAGAGCTGGCCTGGAAGAGGGGCAACCGGGACAGAATCCAGTGCCCCGACCGGGACTAGAACTCGGTGTGCCAGTGCTGCAAGGCAGAGGATTAGCCTATTGAGCTGCGGCGCCGGTGGTCTAGTTATTTTTACTGAGAGAATTGCTCAAGGTATTTAAGCCACTGTATAAGAGTATGACGAAAAATTCACAGGAGAATAATGTCATTAAAGATAATGCATATTTCCCCCAAACTTTGTGAAGTACCCTCTTATTGCAAGACATGGAAACCTATGGGTTTTCTCCACTGTGTGAGTTTACAGACAAAGCACACACCCACTATCCAGTTATCAGGAAGAGCAAGATAATTGCGCTCCTCTCAAAACTCTACCTGAGTGACATCTCTGAAACCTGTCCCTGCAGCAGGTTTAATTTCTGGACATGGCGTCTGCAGTCAGCCCCGGAGCCCTCACCGTAAGCCTGCGAAGCAAAAGAAACAACACTGTTGAGTTTAAAAAGCGCTGGCCGGGCGTGCAGAACAGATGCATGTGAGATGAGTCTCAGCAAGGACAACACCGTGTTCTCCAAGGCCCAAAGAAGCCTGAAGCAGGCTGTGCGGATCGTTAGGACCAACAGCTATGTCTAGGGTGGCCGACAAATGAACTAGCTCCAGACTGATAATTTAGTTCTGACTGCCCCACTAGTACTGAGCTCTACCCCAAGCTCTGCACAAAATGGCTAATGAACATGAATTAAAAAGGTCCCCACCTGCTTCCTGTACATGTGCTCTCTCTCGCTCCCCCCTACCTGTCAGGTTTCCCCCACCTGACAATAAACCTTTCCCTTAAAACAAAACAAAACAAAAAAGTCCCCAGGGAAATTATACAAATCACCATAAAGGATACCCCATTAAAGGATACTCCCTGTCATTGATAACCAGAAGAACACAACATCAAATGAGATGCCTTTGTTCCTCTTGGCAGCCACTTGTTCATTTAGTATTTACTGAACAGCTACTATGTGCCAGGCCCTGGTCTAGCTATGGAAAATGCACTGCAATACTGTAGTGGACAAAACTCAGTGTCTTCAAGGAGTGGATGTTCTGGCAAGAGAATGGCAATTAAAAACAAAACAAAACAAACAAAAAAACCGAGGCTGGTGCTGTGGCATATGGGAGCCACTTGGGTCCCGGCTGCTCCACTTCTGATCCAGCTCTCTGCTGTGGCCTGGGAAAGCAGTAGAAGATGGCCCAAGTCCTTGGGCCCCTGCACCCACTTTGGATACCCAGAAGAAGCTCCTGGCTCCTGGCTTCAGGTCAGCTCAGCTCTGGCCGTTTTAGCCATTTGGAGAGCAAAGCATCAGATGGAAGACCTCTCTCTCTTTCTGCCTCTGTCTCTCTGTAACTCTGCCTTTCAAATAAATAAATACGTATTTTTTTAAAAAGGAGAGAGTACTTCAAAATGTTTGTGAAAAATGGAAAATAAAAGGTAAGTTTATTTTGGTACAAAAGAATTTTTAAATTCCATGTACAGTGTTTTCCAAAATATGCATCTCCATGAACGTTTTGAAGATCCCACCTAGGTAAAATGTCTGGCTTATCAGACAGCAGTAGGTGCTCCTGGGTAAGGCAAAGAATGGGGGCAGGCAGAGTTAGGAACATGGATGCCATTCGACACAGGGCCTCCAGGGTGTGCAAGGAATGGGCCAGTGAGAAGGCAAAATTTGAGCACAAATAGGAGATATGGGCGAGTGAGTCACACGCACAGCTGGGGAAGACCGTCCCAGCAGAAACAATGAGACGGAAAGGAAGGCAGAGACCCTCAGCCTGGCATGTGGGAGACTAGTGAGACTGGAACTGAGCGGTCTGAGGGGAAGCTGGCAGGGTCTTCCACATGAATGTCACCTTTGTGGGCATGGGACCTGCTCTGCTGCTGCCAATCTGAAATTCTTTTTAAATTAAGTTTCCATTTATTTGAGAGACTGGTCCACTCCCCAAATGCCTGCAACAGCTGGGAGACAAGAACTCATTCCAAGCCTACCGTGTGTGTGGCAGGAACCAATTACTTGAGCCATCACTGTTGCTTCCCAGGGTCTGCATTAGAAGGAGGCTGGAGTCAGGAGCCAGAGCTGGGAATCAAAGCCAGGCACTATCACAACATGCCACCTTAACTACTATGCTAACCGCCCAGCTGCTGAAATATGTGAGACAGTGATTTGATCTTGAGTGTGTGCTCTATAAATGAAGTCCAGTAGACAACAGAGCGTGTGTGTGGCCACCTGCAGGCGAATTCTCCATGTCCCATGGACACGTAACTCCTGTGGACTCACTGTATGGGAGTTCATCGAGACTCAGAGCTGGGGTAGGGGAAGGGTACTGACAGCTGGAGAGGCCAGACTCTTCCCCTGGAACCAGAGCTTCTTGCAAAGGCAGAATGGTGGCAGTGAGGCTCTAGGGATCATAAACCCTCAATGCACTGCCATATCCTTTTTTGCTTGTGTTACTTCTCTGCCTTAGTCAATCTGCTAGGCTGAAAAGGGTGCGGCAGAAGGCAAGGGAAAGATGGGGCCACCCATAGCGCCTTTTCCTTTCCTTCCTTCCTTCCCAGTAAGCCAGAAGCAGAGTGCAGGTAGAAGGTGTACACACCAAGAAATGCAGTAAAAGCGGCAGAATTAAACTGTGAGCACTCCCACGGCTCTGGTTAGTGAATCACACCAGCACACAAGAGCTGCAGCTCACACTATGCCATTCCGATGGCTCCACCAGTGTACTGAGTGACTTACAACTATTTAAAATTGGTTTTATAAATTGGTTTTAAAATTGATTTATAACTATTTAAAATAGAGGAACAGTAAAATCATGCTAATAAATTAGAATGTCAGCTTTCTTTAAATAGGAAGATATTAAATAAAAACTACGAAAAATCTAGAGAGGCCACAGGGCTAGACATGTGGCACAGCAGTTCAGACCCCACTTTCGATGTCCGCATCCCATACCACAGTGTCTGGGTCCAGGCCTGAGCTCTGCTCCCAGGGTCAGCTTCCTGCTAGTGAACAGCAGGTGACGCTCAAGTAATCGGGTCCTTGTCAACCGTGTGGGAAACCCAGACTGAGATCCTGGTCCTGGTTTCAACTTGGCCCAGCCCCAGCTGTTGCAGGCATTTAGAGAATAAATCAGCTGATAGGCGATCTCTGTTTCTCTCTCTGCCTTCCATAAAAAGAGAGATTGAAAAAGAAAAAGGCCTTGTATTTTAGTCTCTTTAACAGCACTTTTTCCTGCTTTCTGAACAAGGGGCTCCACATTTTAGGCTCCCCAAAAACTTAACACAGCTGGTCCTATATATAGGATTATGGATTTTGTTCCAACCTGGAAGGCTCTGAGTAGAGGATCCCTCTGGCTGTGGTGTTGAGAGAGGGTGCAGGACAGAGGCAGGGCAGTTAGGAAGCTACTACACTCACCGAGGTGAGGACCAGGGCTACAGGAAGAAGCCAACAAAAACTGCCGTTGGACTAGACTATGGGGATTGAAATTTTTTTAAAGATTTGAAATTCAGAGTTACACACAGAGAGAAGGAGAGGCAGATAGAGAGAGAAAGAGGTCTTCCACCCGCTGATTCACTCCCCAATCAGCAGCAATGGCTGGAGTTGCACCAATCCAAAGCCAGGAGCTTCTTCTGGGTCTCCCACACGGATGCAAGGGCCCAAGATGCAAGGGCCTGCTTTCCCAGGCCATAGCAAGAGAGCTGGATCAGAAGTGGAGCAGCCAGGACTTGAACCAGCGCTCATATGGGATGCTGGTACTACAGGCAGCAGCTTTACCCACTACGCCACAGCCCTGAATATTTTGTATGAAGAGTATAAATATAGAGCTAAGAGTGTCTTTGATGTTTTTAATCCAAACCCTCCAGAAAGAAGGACTCAGCACTGAAGGGACGCGATGGCTGTGGGCACCATCAGACATCATGTGACACGTGAGACGCCAATTACGTATCCTGCAGCGACTGGGTCGGGGTGTCCTGCATGCAGCTGAGTTGTCAGATGATCTTACCTTGGGTCACTTTGAGAGGTTAAGAGGTTACATTCAGAGCACTCCAGTGACTAGACAGGGAGGAAGGGAACAGCAACTGGCAGGGCAGGAAGCAGAGCAGCAGAGCATGTTGCAAGGGGCTGCCAGGACGTGAAGTCACGTGAGGACTGAGAACTACCCGCTGGCCTTTAGCAACATGGAGATCATCGCTGACGTCGACAGAACAACTGCGGCGGCTGGTGGGGAGAGCAATCCTGCTTGCAGCAACTTCAGACAAGGAATGGCAGAGTTGAAAGAGCTGCATGACCACCAGGGGATGCTCTGCCACATACTCACAGCCTCCCCTCTCTGGCACAGAATGAAGACTTCACTCCCCAGGGTGCCCTGGGGCCAGGAATGGCCAGGAGCCCAGGCTCTTTCCCATGTCAGCCACTTGCAGGTCCCACCCTACCTGGGTAGCTCCCCCATGCTCCCGCCACTTCTAGTTGCTGGCGGCAGCTGCAGAAGACAGAAGCCGGGATCCCAGTGACCACACGTCAACGTCCTCCCAGGACAGTTCAGGTGTGTGACTGCTGCTGTGACCACTGCACAGGCCTGGAGGCCCTGAGATGAAGTCTTCCTCGTGAAGAGCTGAGAAATGCAGTGACACCTCGGACAAGCTGCAGCCACTGTGGGGTGTCTGCCTAGCTGAGGAGCCAGCCCCCACCCCTGGCACCCTCCCCAGTTGGTTGGACCAGAGATGGACATCTGAGTGAACCAGGGCCCAGGGGATGGCTTCTCCCAGGAATCTGTAATTGGGAGTCAGCTACTCCAGCTGGCTCAGAATGAGTCTGCGTTCTCTGGAGGATGTTACTGTGAACCATCTGGGAACAAACAGGAAGGGAGGTAGTGGGGAAAGGGAAGGAGGAGGCAAACACAGGGAGAAAAAGGGGGAGGAGAAGGAGGAGAAGATGATGCCTGGCTGTTGGCAGCTTTTCTTTCAAGGGTTCAGGGATGAAGTTGTGCCCTTGGGCCTTCCCTAAGGCACCCCATTATGGACAGCACATTTGAAAAACATCTTTGCTAAAGCTATTTTGAAATGTTTGTGTCTATTATTTGCAATGAATAGAACCCTGATCAAAAGATATCCTCTAAAGCAACAATTTCATTTCTAGGATTTCTGTCCTAGGGACATAAATGCCCATCAATCTGAAACTAGTGACTTGCCTAACAAGTATTTATGGGGCACTGGCGATGTGCCGGGCACTGTGCTAAGTGCTAGGGGCACACAGTGAATAATGTAGGCAAAGCCTCTTGCAACCCACAGTCTGCAAAGGACAGTACTCACCAGAAGACATTGACACTTAACCCCTGATCAGCATAATGACATTGGGCACAGAGGCCCTGAGGAGAGAAGCTGGACTGTTTCAGGTCAGAAAGAAGCAGAACAAGGACGAGAGATGAGGTGGGAGAGGCAGCACTGGGCTGGAGCTGGCAAACTGAGTGGGAATTGTGATTCCATGGAGCAAAAGACAAGACGCAGTTGAGGTCAACACGTGCAGACTTGAAAACTGTGCGCAAGGTCGGGGAAAAGCAACTGAAGGAGAGCAGGCAGCCCAGGCTCCCTGACCACCGTGGCCCCCTGAGCCCACTCTCCCCTCCATCCTGCTCGCTCTGACTCCCTTGTTATCTTCTTGCAGGCCCCTGTACTTTCCTTCCACCGTGCTCGGCCTAGCTTTAGGTTACATGCGTGCGTGTGCCTGTGTGCTCGTGTGTTACCCTCTCTTCCCCTTCTATATGAACGCAAGAACATTAAGCGTCTTGGTGCCCACTGTTTCTAGGTGCCTGGCACACAGAAGGCACCCAACACATTCTTGCTGAATAAAGAAAACAAAGGCAACACTGTCTCACCAGGCACTGCTCTGTCCATTTCACAGAGCACTCAGTCTGCTGAACTTCATGTGACAGAAAGCAATCCCAGGCGTGGAATGCTGGGACGCCACCAGCCTCTGCTCCTCATGACTTACCCGCAAAAAGGACTGCTTCTCTCCGCATGATTTGCATGTCCATTTGAGACTCTTCTTCAGCTGCAAGGCAATTTCAGAAACACAACTCATATAATGAGTTTATTATTTAATTTCTAAAAGATTAACTTTAGGAGACCCGGATGAAGCTCCTGGCTCCTGGCTTTGGCCTGACCCAGCCATGGCCGTTGCAGCCATTTGAGGAGTGAATTAGTAGATGGAAGACCTATCTCTCCCTCTCTCTTTTCCTTAAATAAATAAATAAATAAATAAAATGAAATGTTTATTTATTTGAAAGGCAGAGTCAGAGAGAAACAGAGAGAGAGAGAGCTTTTCAACCTGCTGGTTCACTCCCCAGATGGCTGGGATTGGGCCAGGCCAAAGTCAGGATGTCAGAGCTCCATTCGGGTACTTGGGCCATTATCCAGTGCCTTCCCAGGAACATTAGCAGGGATCCGAAGAAGAGCAGCCAGGACTCAAGCTGGCCCTGTTACGGGATGCTGGCACCCCAAGTGGCAGCTGAGCCTACTGTGCCACAATGCTGGCCCCACAGATTAATTATTTAAAACAAGGTGGAAGTGGATCAGCAAAAATTCTGCAAGATCAATGGGAAGTAGAATCCAGAAGCAAACCAACATACATGAGGGTACTTCAAAAAAGTTCATGGACAAATTGAATTAAAAGATAAAGTCTATTTTGGGACAAAATTTGAATTCCATGCCTACTCTTTCATAATATGCATTTTCTATGAACTCTTTGAAGACCCCTTGTAGATACGATTTCAAAATTATTTTTTCACCAAAATAAACTTATTTTTAACTTCATTTGTCTAAAAATTTTCTTTGTTTGAAAGGCAAAGTGACAGAGAGAGGGACAGACAGATTTTCCATCTGCTTGGTTTACCTCTCAAATTACCACAACAGCTGGGCTGGGCTAGGCCAGAGCCAGGAGCCAACAATTCCATGCGGATGGCAGGGACTCAAGTACTTGGGCCATCATCTGCTGTTTCTCAGGTGCATTTGCAGAGAGCTAGATTGGAAGCAGAGAGGCTAGGACTCAAGCTGACACTCTAATATGGAAGGCAAGTATCCCAAACAGTGGCTTAACCCACTGTGTCATAACACCTGTCCCTGAATTTTCTCAAGTGGCATCATATATATGGAAATTTAGCATACTAGAAAGGTGGCAATTAAAACAACGAGGGCAGAGGTGTGGTGTGGCAGGTTAAGCTGCCACTTGGAATGCTGACATCCCACATGGGTTGAGGCTGGCCAGTGGGGCTGGGAGTCTGTGGGCTCCTTCAGACGTAGGTAGAATGTTCTTCACAAGCAAGTTGTCAGCTATGACTGGAAAGCCTGTCTCCAGACCAACTGGCACCTCCCCCACTGACAGCTTCTTGTGCTGCAGGTGTGACCTTGCAGCTTTAAATCACCACCTTTAGGGTGGGTGCAGTCTTTCACCCAGAGCTGGTAGGGGAAGGGCTAAGCCCCTGGGGAGAGTTGGACTGGCTCCAGGAGACCCTGGCTATCTTGTGTTACTCTGCGGTTTTAAACCATCCCTTCAGGTTAGTTTCAGTCTTTCAGCCAGAGCTAGCAGATGAGGGGGCTGAGCCCCTAAGGAGATACACAGTCTCCAGGAGACCCCCATTATCTCCATGAGCCCCAAGCCAATCAACATACATATGTGAAACCCCCTGTACAGTGGGCACCCCCAATAGGATGACCCAATGAACAGACAGTAACACCCTAAAAAGCTGGGACTCTTCCTCAAAGCCAGTGTCCCACTTGGGTACTCTGCCTGGTCTCCTCTCAGACCAGACTCTTTCTCTGTTGCTTGTCAATCGAATAAAAGTTTCTGCTTCTTTGCAAATTGTTTCCTGGCTTTTTATTTCTATACTAAGCTGAGGAAAAGAACCCACAAGACTTGCTCTGGCCATTGCCTTCCCCTCTGTGACTGTAACATGGGCGCCAGTTTGTGTTCCGGCCGCTCCACTTCTGATCCAGCTCCCTGCTAATGGCCTGGGAAAAAGCAGCAAAAGATGGTCCAAGTGTCTGGGTCCCTGCCACCCCCCTGGGAGACACTGGCTTTCGCCTGGCCCAGTGCTGGCTGTTACAACATCTGGGGAGCAAACCAGTGGATAGAGCATATCTATTTTCTCTCCCTCTCTCTATGTAACTGACTTGCAAAATAAATCTTAAAAAAAAAAAAAAAAAAAAATGAGGCCGGCGCTGCGGCTCACTAGGCTAATCCTCCGCCTGCAGCGCCAGCACCCAGGGTTCTAGTCCCGGTTGGGGTGCCGGTTCTGTCCCGTTGCTCCTCTCCCAGTCCAGCTCTCTGCTGTGGCCCAGGAGGGCAGTGGAGGATGGCCCAAGTGCTTGGGCCCCTGCACCTGCATGGGAAACCAGGAGGAAGCACCTGGATCCTGGCTTTGGAATGGCACAGCACACTGGCTGTGACGGCCATTTGGGGGGTGAAGCAATGGAAGGAAGACCTTTCTCTCTGTTTCTCTCTTTCACTGTCTAACTCTGCCTGTCAAAAAAAAAAAAAAAAAAAAAAAAAAAAAAAAAAAAAAGAGAGAGAGAGAACAGAGTATTCAATAAGTGGTGCTGGGAAAACTGGTTATTCATATAAAACTAAATCAATTTAGACCTCTACCACTTGTGGTTCTCAAAAAAAAAAAAAAATCCTGTAACATTTACCTTTGATTCTTGATAAGCCTGACCAGATGGGTTCTCACTGAATATAAAATATCTGAAACCCAGCATGAAAAGCTAGAGTCACTACTGGTATTCCCATGACAGCCAGTAACATGATGAGGATCCCAGTATTATTTACCACTGTTTCTAGGGGCTGGCGCTGTGCCATAGCCAGTAAAACTGCTGCTTGCAGTGCTGGCATCCTATATGGACACCAGTTCTAGTCCCGGCTGTTCCTCTTCTGATCCAGCTCTCTGCTAAGGCCTGGGAAAGCAGTAGAAGATGGCTCAACTCCTTGGGCCCCTGCACCTGCATGGGAGACCCAGAAGTTCCCGGCTCCTGGTCTCAGGGCCCAGTGCCGGCCATTTTGGCCAGTTGTGGAGTGAAGCAGTGGATGGAAGATTCTCTCTCTACCTCTACCTCTCTGTAACTCAGATAAACAAATAAATTGTTTTTTAAAAAAGAGAACATACTAAGGCATGAAAATTATTATTTACAGATAAACATTAATCATTATTTATAGTTATCACTAGATGATATTTTTAATCTGAAAATCAAAGAATGAAATGAGAAATTACTGAAAACAGTTAAGAAAACTAGTAGTGGACAGGAACAAAGTTAATATAATCTACAAAAATTAATACAGCTTGTATGTAAGAAAATAACTAGTTAAATAAGACCTGGAGGAAGCTCCTGGTTTCCACCAGGCCAAGGCCCTGCTGCTGCGGCTCTCTGAGGAGTGAAGCAGCAGACAGATCTCTGTCTCCCCTCCCTCCCCATCCCTCTGCCTAGCAGAGGCCGGGAGCCAGGGGCTTCTTTCACATCTCTCCCTCTCTGCCTTTCAATAAATAAAGTCTACAGAAAACCCGCAAAGGCACACCATCACTGGTGAGCAGTTCACTGGGGACAGTACGGTGTCACAAGATCTTCAGAGCGGCGCAGTCTGCCTCCGCCACTGAGCAGCTGCTGAGACCGCGCCGCCTCGCCCTTCTCTCGGGATGGGAGCGATCCTGGATGCAGGGGTGGTGCCCACCGCACAGCCGCTCTGCAGTCAGCTGCGTTCCTTTCCTCTGCTCGCAAATCACCTTCCACAGAGCTGAAAATGCCCACGAGTGCCTCGCTACATCACAGACGTGTAACAAATTAAAAACGCAAGTGACTTCCACGAAGTCTCAACTCCTAAAACACACCTGGAAAAGGGCAATTAAAAACTTTGAGCCCCTAAAACAGCCCTTACCTAAAACAGCTTGCGTTGAACTCTTACAGATGCCTACTCAACAGCCCACTTTTTTTTTTTTTTAAGAGGAGAGTTTATTTCTAGAAGCCGGCATCTTGGGGAAAGAGAGATCAGCACATAACCAGGAAGCGAAGTCCAGCAGAGGGGCCACCCAGCAGGCCGCCGAGAAGGGGCTGAGCGACAGCCCCCGGCTCGCGGACGGAGGTCGATGCAGAGCCCCGGGAGGCCGCGAGGGGCGCCCAGGCGGCGGCCAGGAGCGCGCCAAGATTGAAGAGCGGTCGCGTCTCTGCGGTTTAAACCCAGAGCCCACGAGGGTGCCGCCCTCGGCCTGGGTTCCCCGGCCACCTGCTAGCATTCACCAGAGCCCGCCCCTTGTAGACGCCAGCACCTCGTGGTTTCTACAACCACCAAGCAAACACCTGAAGCACAAAGCCCTGGACGACGTTAGCGGGAAGCGACACCTGTAAAATCTGGCCCTGGGCAGACACGGCCCCTTCCTCGGGCCCCAGCTACCGCCACACCCCATCCACCGTCCCCGCGCGGGGGGAGGGGGAGGCCGGCGCCCACCCCACCTGGTGCACTTGGAAAAGGCGGCAGCTGCAGCACCTCAGGACTCGAAACCGCTGAGGAGCCGCCATTCGGAACCCGGCCTCCGAGAACCGCGCTCCGCCGCTTGCTCCTGCGCCCTCTTCCGGCCCCGGCCCCGCCTCGCACGCGCGTGCGCCCCGTGTGCGCGTGCGCCAGGAGCCCAGGCCCGCCCCGCCCCGCCCCGCCCGGCCCCGGCCCCGGCCCCGGCCCCGGCCCCAGCGTGCGAGAGTCTTCGCTGTCGCTCCGGGGCGCGGTCCGCCCTCGGCTGGGGTCGGGTCCTGCGGCTGCTGTGGTGTCCGGTGTTTTGGTGGGTATGGGTTAGCTGGCCACCAACTTGCTGGCTCTCCCCGGGCTGTTTCCCCTCTTTCCAAGCTGGCGGTTCTCCCTGCTCTAGCCTCTGCCCACACCTTTCCTCTACCGGAGGAGAGATACCGAGATCATAAGTGGAAGCTTAACTCTTTGAGCCACAGGAGTGATCCCCCCCTTCTTAAAAATTAAAGGTAGGGGCCCGGCATCGTGGCGTACCTGGTGAAGCTGCCTCCTGGGACACTGGCATCCCATGTCGGCCCTGGTTCATGTCCGTATGCTCGCTCTTTCTTTTCTTCTCTCTTTTAACATTTATTAATTTGAGAGGTAGAGTTACAGACAGAGAGGGAGAGACAGAGAGAAAGATCTTCCATCCACTGGTTCACTCCCCAAATGGCAGCAACCGCTGGAGCTGGGCCAATTGAAGCCAGGAGCTTCCTTCAGGTCTCCCACGTGCTGGTGCGGGGGCCCAAGCTGCTTTCCCAGGAGCAGAGAGCTGGGTCAGAAATGTAGCAGCCGGGTGCTGTGGCGCAGCATGTTAAAGCACTGGCCTGAAGTGCCGGCATCCCATATGGGCATCGGTTCTAGTCCCGGCTGCTCCTCTTCTGATCCAGCTCTCTGCTGTGGCCTGGGAAAGCAGTAAAAGATGGCCCAAGTCCTTGGGCCCTTGCATCTGTGTGGGAGACCCGGAGGAAGCTCCTGGCTCCTGGCTTCGGATAGGTGCAGCTCCGTCCATTAAGGCCATCCGTTTGGAGTGAACCAACGGATGGAAGACCTCTCTCTCTCTCTGCCTCTCCTTTCTCTGTGTAACTCTGACTCTCAAATAAATAGATAAATAAATCTTAAAAAAGAAAAGAAGTGGAGCAGCCGGGAATCAAACTGATGTCCATATGGGATGCTGGCGCTGTAGGCAGCAGCTTTACCTGCTATGTCCACAGAGCTGGCCCTTGTACATCCTTTTAAAATGGGATAGGTTAGAGCCTCTTATATTATACAACTTAATTTCTTTAGTATATTCACAAGGTTATACTTCTACATGGCATTTAAAACATTTACCCAAATCCTAACGTACTTAAATCTGATTACTAACAATTTAAGACTTGAAATCACTAAATGTGTGGGTTTCTTATGTATATCTTTTTTTTTTAAATAAAGATTTATTTATTTACTTGAAAGAGTTACAGAGAGAGAGAAGGAGAGGCAGAGAGAGAGAGAACTTCCATCCACTGGTTCACTCCCCAATTGGCCTCAATGACCAGAGCTGCACTGATCCGAAGCTGGGAGCCAGGAGTTTCCTCCAGGCCTCCCATGCAAATGTAGGGACCCAAGTACTTGGGCCATTTTCTACTGCTTTCCCGGCCTACAGCAGAGCTGGATCGGAAGTGCAGAAGCCAGGTCTCGAACCGGCGCCCATTTGGGATGCCAGTACTGCAGGCGGGCTATGCCACAGCACTGCTATGCCACAGCACTGTGTATCTTTTTATGTATACAGCCTTATGTATATCTTTTTAAAAACTTATTTGAAAGGCAGAGAGAGAGAGAGAGAGAGAGAGAGAGAGAGAAAATCTTCTATCTGCTGTTCACTCCTCAAATGCCTACAACATTGCCATGGCTAAAATCAAGAGCCAGGAACTCCATCTGGGTCTCCCACCTGAGTGGCAGGAACTCTGCTGCCTCCCAGGATACACATTAGCAGGAAACTAGACTGGAAGTGGAGGTGGGACCCCACCTAGGCACTCCAGAATGGGGTAAAGGTATTCCAAGCAGCAGCCATCCCTTTTATGTATATCTTTGTTTAATTGCATTATGGCCAAGAATGTTTTCTCTGGTATGAATCTTTTGAATTATTTTATGGCAGCTGTGTGAATACTAGGAAGGAAATTATATGGCTTAGTTTATGACTTTTTTTAAAAAAGTAGTTATTGAGTTTCCTTGATGTTATTTTATTGTGTTTGAGAATGTGTCAGGGCCAGCGTTGTGGCTCAGTGGGTTAAGCTATTGCCTGCAGCGCCAGCATCCTATATAGGTGCCTGTTCAAGTCCCATCTGCTCCATTTCTGATCCAGTTCCCTGCTAATGTGCCTGGGAACCTGTACCAAGCTAATGTGCTTGGGCCCCTGTACCTGCGTGGGAGACCCGGAAGAAGCCCCTGGCTCCTGGCGTCAGATCAGCACAGCTCCAGCTGTTGCGGGCAATTGGGGAGTGAGTCAGCAGATAGAAGACCTCTCTCTGTCCTTCCTGTCTCTGTGTAACTCTTTCAAATAAATAAATAAATCTTAAAAAAAAAAAACCTAGCCATAAAATCTATGCAAGTTAGTGGTTGCCTGAATTTGGTGGGGAAGCAGGGATTGGAGGCAAATGGGCCTGCGGAATCTTTCTGAGGTGATAAGAATGTTCTAGAATTGCACTGAGGAGTCAATTTTACAACTCTGTAAATTATAACTTGAAACACATGCATTTTATGGAATGTAAATTATACTTCAATAAAGCTATTAAAAAATAACAAAATGCAGCCCCCGGCAGGAGCATTTGGGAGCAAATGCTGGACCTTGAGGGGTGGCCTCAACTTCTGCAACCCAACCCCATTCTAGCTGAGGGCTGCAGCCCTGGCCCTGGGTCATGCCTCCTGCACCCCCACGTGTGTCCTCTGCACGGCTCAGGTCTACCTGGGCAAGTCAGTGTAAGCCCTGCCTGGCCTGGCCCAGCATCTTCCGTGTCCCAGCCAACCTACAGGGCCTTGTACTCCCCTGCCCCACCCTGATGGGTCAGGTTTCCCAACCTTGCTGACCATGGCCTGGGTGGATGTCAGGAGGCTCCAGTGGTGGGGAGGGGTCCCATTAAAGCACCGCACACAGTGTGAGTTTCATTTCCTTCACGGGTTTATTAAGGCATTGAGCACAGTGTGATTTTAGCCATGTGAAATGAAGATGAGGAATAGGTCAGGACCCGAGGGAGGTGCTTTCGGGTTCCTGACAAGGATGAGCTGGAGAAGCACACCTGGGTGCTGTGCAGCTCCCACACTAGTGCCGCTTTCCGCCCGTGTCTCTGGCAGGAGGTCCAGGCTCAGGGGCTCTCAGAAAGCACCTTCCAGTTCCATCACTTGGTGCCAAGTGGCAGGTCAGAGCCCTGGCCTACCCAGCTGCAGGAGAGCATCCCGTGGCTGGAGGGACCCGCTCTGGCCCTGCCGCAGAGGCAGGAGGCAAGTGGGGGCAGATGTGAGTGCCTCTAATGCTAGGCAGGGGCCGTTGGCTTGAGGCAGCTCCCGTGGGCAGAGAGGAAGATAGGAGTGGCCGTGTCTCCCGGGCCCCAGGAGCGGCTGCTGCCAGGAGACCCAGGCCCAGGGACTCTTTCTAAGGCAACTGTGTCGGCATCAGCCTTCTTTCCACTTACAACCCGCTGCTTCTGGGGTAGACGGGAGGGGCTTGTCTTTAATGAGAAATCAGGAAAAGAGGAAGGGAGGGAGGAGACAGAGGCCTCAGCCAGAGCTGCAGGGCTCAGCCCAGGGCCCCAGACTGCTCGTGGTCACTGGAGGTGCTGAACTGTCTCTCGACCTTCTTTTGGTCCTTGATCTTGAGCCCAATGTCCACCCTCTTTTCAAAAAAGTTGACCAGCACAGACTCTGTCAGGATGGAGGCCAGGATCTGCTCGAAGGAGATGCACCAGTCCGTGTCCACAGTGCCCCCGAGGCGTGCCGCAGCCGTGGGGCTGCGGGCCTCCCCGCCCACCAGCACCGTGTCATCCGCGAGGTCCTCACACTGCAGGGAGCCCGTGCTGACCACCGAGTAGGAGGACATGGACATGTCGTCTTTGGTTTCGTCGTCGGACAGAAGCTGGGAGGGCGAGCCCTGCCCCTCACCACTCCCCCCCTCCACCACCATCTGGCTCTCCTGTGGCGCCTTCCCCAGGTAGGTGTCTCCGCCGGCTTTGGCCTGGGGGTCCCCTGCGGCTGGTGGCTGGGGCTCCTGTGCTGGGTCCTGATGGGGTTCTGCCGCTGGGGGCGCGCCCTCCTTGGTGGCACCGTCCTGGTCCCCGCTGGGGGTACTGTCCCCGGGCTTCCTGCCGTTGCGGCTCGAGAACTTCTTCCCCACCTCGCCGATGCGGAGGAGGAGGCTGGCCACTGTGGCGATGGCGTGGTACAGGTCCTGCTCCAGGGGGTCCTCGCTGAACATGTTGTACAGCGTCTTACACAGCTCAATGAACTGCTCCTGTTAGGGAGGAGGGCAGAACAAGGAGATGGTCAAAGACAGGTTGGGAGACTCTGGCGCTCACTGCACGGATGCTGCGGGCCCTGGAGCTGGTGCTGGGACGCTGTCCTATGACTCGACCTGTGCCTTACTCCCATTTCACAGATTAGGACATGGAGGCCGAGGGGAGAGTGACCTGAGCAATGCAACACATTGCTTACGAAGCTGTCCCTCAGCAGCGGAAAGCGTGGCTCTGGGATGGGCCCTCAGTGCTCCGATGTGCAGTCCTGGTGGCGGAGACGTGTGACTTTCTAACCCTGGTCCCAGCCAGGGCTTCTTCGGGGGTTTTGGGCTCACCCTTGACTTCCTGTGTTCTCAGGCAGAAGCAGCTTCAACTCTGTCCTTTAATGCAGCTCTTTAGAGGGTGACGATGAGGTGTGTGCTTCCTGCTCAGCTGAGGGGGTTGGGGTGGGGAGGGTCCTGAGTCGCTGAGCCACACATCCAGGCATCCTGGCCCAAGAGTGGGTAAAGCCTCATTCTGTGGGGCACCCCATTCCTCAGGCCTGTGGTTGCTCAGCCTGAGCCCAGGGGCTGTCCCTCCCCGGCAGCAAGAGCCTTGGGAAATGGAGAGCAGGCTGTGGGAGGGGACAAGAGAGCCCATGGGTGCAGAGTGCCTGGGCAGTAATGCCACCTGGGCAGGGGTGGCACAGGAAGCTAACCTTGCCCAGGGCGTGTCAGTTGGCCTGAACATGCTGTCACCGTGGAAACAGCACCTTGTCCCGGGTTCTGGAGCAACAAGTTCCTGTCTTTCTGGAATCATCACCGACTACCATCCATGACTAACGGGCTCTAGAGGAAGGGACAAGAATGTCCCCCACCCCGTTTGGGAACTCTAGGCCGTGGGTGCTGTGACACTGGGCCCAGTCTCTATCAGGGTTCTCCAGAGGTGTCTGCTAGAGGCTCCGACCGGGCCTACCTGGTTCATCTTGGGCAGATCCTTGATGGTCTCCTTCTGAACCTCTCTCTCCTTGGCCCACATGCGAAGGTAGTGCCGATAGTCTGGAGGGCTGGTCCCCTTCTCCTCTGTGAGTCAGGAAGAAAAGACATGAATCTCTGTTGGACGAGAGAGGGCTGGGCTGGTATTGGGGGTGGTGGGCTGGACGACTCTGCCCTGCAGTAACTTGGGCCGTTACAAAGCACCTTTGCACTTGTTGATGGGTAAAACGCCCACTGGTTCCCCTTAAATTAGCTGAAGGGACTGGCTCTAAGTGGATGAGGATGGCCCCAAGCCTGTGTTCCGGGATGGTCACAAGAACCCCACGGAGGCCGTGAGAGGCCAGTGTGAGAAGCGGAGGGCTATCAGGCACTCACAGGGGGCAGGCCTGGTGCTGAGGGACAGCAGACTTCTGTGGCAGTGGTGTGTGTGTGCGTGTGTGTGTGTGTGCGAGGTCATTCCCCTGAAGACGTCAGTGCCTTGTCAGGACACACCTGTCAGCCCCCCTCCCCGGGCTGGAATCTCCCGCTGTGACTGGGGATGGATAGAGCAAGCAAGGGCTCCCAGACTTCAACCCTGAGATCCGGCCAGCATGGGGGCAGGACAGCCCGTACCTCCTTGTTTTTCTCGGCCCTCCTCGTTTCCAATTCCTTCTCGTTCTTCCTGCGTTAGTGTCTCTGCCACCCGGGAAAGAAACATAACATGGAGAGCCTCTTCCTGCTGCTGTGACCGCAGCCCACCGGTCCCGGCTGGTCTAGTCTGATTCTGGTTCCCCACACGGCAGTGCCTGCTCTGCCTGACCCTGGGCCCTGACCCTCGGCACCGCAGCAGAGGAGGGCCTGGACGTTTCTCTACTTGGTCACATTAAAGCAAAAGGCAGCTGAATCCCCACTTCTTTTCCAGAGGAATACACAGCTCACCACACTGTTTCTGCTATACAAGTCCGAGACCTGATGAATTCTATGGTTTCTTTTAGAAAAGGTCACACTTGGGGATTCCCACCTGCGACTGCCACATTAGTCGGTGAGAAACGAGACACAAACCCCGTGCTCAGCACTGCTTCAACTGCCACATCTGCGGCAGCTGGCATGCTGTGTGGCCTGTGTGCGAACGTGAACTTGGGAAGGAGCAAGCTGACCTGCTCTCCCAGGACTGTTCCCAGGGGCAGTAGGGCTGGTGGAGCCTCAGGTGAGGATAGCAGTAGCTCCGCCCTGAACTGCTGTGGTGGCCATGGGTGACAATGAAGGGCCTCTCTCTGCTCAGGCATCTCATCATGGACTGGAACCCTTGCTGCCTGGGTGATACAGGATCTGAGGACGGGGTCTTGTACCACAAGGCCCCTCCCAGAAGCACATGGGACAAGCTTAAAGCGTCCTCAGTTTGCCCAGGTTCTATGTGTGACAGGAAGTGCACCTGCTTCTCTGGTCTGTTCATTTAAGACAGAAGCCCTCAGGGTTCCTACTGAGACTCAAGTAAGCCTTCTACACCGTCAGCAGGACTGCAGGCACCTTGATATGCACTACTTTTTCATTTCCCCTGCTGGGCCAGTTCCTTGGTGTGCATTACTGCCACGTGAAATCACAGGGCAGAGTTGTTGCCAGCTGTGTAAGTGTATGTCTCGCCCAGCTGCTCACCAGTTCCCAGGGTCCAGAACGCCCTCATCACCGTGTGTCTGGTGCATTATATGTGGCCTGAGGGTGAGCTCTAACTCGCACTCAACATTTGTATTTTTCTCTTCATGAGACAGTTCTGTGGCGTGTGCAGATGTTTTCCAAGGAGAGCATCTATTGTTCCCTCTGGCCGCCTCTGGGCCGTGGGTGCAGTGACAGCTTTTGCCTTTCTTTCCTCTGAACGTGTGGACCCACGGGCACGTGGTGCTGGGTGCCCCACTTACTACCCATCCCATAGGTGACACCCCCTTCTCCTCCACCAGGACGGTCCTGGAGGGTCTCCGGGACAGAGAGCTTCGAGGCCCAGAGACCAAGGGAGCCGTCCTTGCTGCAGGGACTGACCTTGAGCCTCCCAGGGCAGGAAAAGATCCAGATCTGAGGTCAGAGGAGATGCTGGAAGGGACAGCAGAGGAACGGAGGGCAGAGGAAGGAGGAGCCAAGATCCAGGCAGACAGACACAAGAGAAACAAGAGTGAGAACGCCTGTGGGACACCTGGCCCCTGGAAGCCAGGGCGGGGTCTGGCCTGAGGACCCTCCCAGGAGCCCCAACCCCACCCCCAGGGCCACGACTGGGAGCCTTGGGAGTCTCAGAAACACTCACCTTCTGAGGAGCTGTCCTCTGTGAAGTAATGGGTGGCTTCCAGGGCTGACTCGGCTTCCTCTGGGCTCAGGGCTGCGCTCGGAGATGTGGACAAAGTGAGGGCTGGGAAAACTGTGAGCTTCTGGGTTCCTGGACAGACCTCACTCTCCCCACTGGGCACGCCTGACCAGTCCTGGCACCCACCGACATGTGTGGCAGTTTTACTGGTGATGACTAGTTCTGGTTATTTGTTACTTCCTGATCCTTACATGAGTTTGAAAACACAGGGTCTCTGTCAGGTGAAGGTGCAGTCAATGCCGTGGGAGGGCGGGGTCAGAGGGTGTCCAGGGAGTGGTGCACCACCCTCTCACCCCGGATCTTGCTCCCGCAGGCACAGGCCCAGAGACCAGCCTGTGCCAGCAACCTGCTCTTCCCACTCTGTCCTATCTTGGAGACTGGTCCACAGCAGCAGCCACTTGCATTTGCTAAGCAGTACCCAGGGCTGCAGGTCCACATGAACCTGTGTAGGGGGCTCATTCTTCCCAGTACATGGAGGAGTACAATGAGGGGCATAACAGTGCATGTGGCTCATGGCCCTGCTCTCTTGACAAGCCCCAGAGCTCCAGCTCCCTGGAATATCTCCCCCCATGCTGCCTGGAGGCCCAGCACTACCGGAGAGCCTGTGCCCACCCTCATACAAGGGGGTGGGGGGAGGGGGCGCTCACCTGGGGGGAGGTGCAGCTTGTAGAGCACCTTGAGCTTTTCAGTCAGGTCCCCGTGGTACATCCCACCTGTGGGGGAAGGCCAGGAGGAGGGCATGCTGTGAGGGGCTCCACGGCATGGTGCAGGCCCACTTCAAAACCCCTCCCTAGTGGGCTGTGGAGAGGCCCTGGGAGTGAGCCCGAGGCCTGCTACTCTCCTGGAGCACTGCCCAGTAAGCTCAGCCTTCCCTGGGGCCAGCTGCCCCAGCACCCAGCCACCCCAGCCAGCTGAGGGAAGGAGGGGCGGGGCAGGGCTGGGCTCCCAGCAGGCCCCAACTGGTCTCTAATGGGTCAGTTCCTCTTCCCTCATCCAGGGCCAGATGCAAGGGCTGCCTCCGCTTGCTGTGGTGGAGGCAGATTGGCCAGGGATGGCACAGGAAAGCCAAGGGCAGGGTCAGCTCCTTGGTAGGCCCCGGAGGCACTCACTCATCCCAGTCACGAACTCCTTGAAGTTTATCAGCGAGTCCCTATTTTTGTCCAGGAGCCGGAACATGCGGCCCGCCAACACAGGTGTGTGGGTGCCACAGGCCCAGGGTGTCAGGCAAGCAAAGAGCTCCCGAAACTGGCTTGCATCGATCCGGTACTGCTCCAGGTAGGGCAGGCTGGGGTCCCGGCGGGCGGTCGCCGCATGGTTGCTCCCCCAGTACTGACTTGCCAGGTGCTTGGCCTGTGGGGACAGTGTGGTGAGATGGGCCGGTCCTCGGCCCCCAGGTTTCTAGGAGCTCTAGGCTGGCCAGGTGTCCACCATCCTCCTCCGTCCCAGTTTGTAGAGCCCTGGCCCAGGCGGTTCCCCATCTCACGGGCCCTCTTGTGCTGGTACCACTAGCTGCTTGATAATCAGTGGGTGATGAGACACAGAGCCCTTGGACAACCTGTGAGGGGCACACCCAACTCAACCACTGGGCCCTTAGGCCACAGCATGGTGGCCACCTGGGAAATTGAACCTGAGGCAGTGAGGGCAGTCTGAAATGGCAGCAGAAAAGACAGGTGGTGTGGGCTGCTCTCTAGCTCCTCTCTCCTTTCTGCTAACAGCACCTAACATTTTTGTGGGGAACCTCTTCTGTCCCACCCTCAAACCACGGAGTACAAGGGGTGGTACTGCCTGTAACCAGGGGTGGGCAGGGTAAGTGCATGACTCACATGCAGCCACAGTACCTAACTTGAGCCAGTGTGGTCACTGGAAAGACAAATTCTCTTTCCTCCGGGGTTACTGAGAGAGCCTGTCCCTGGAGCTGCCAACAGCCCCGCACCTCTGCAGGAAGAGCAGTCCAGAGGACATCAGAGGTGGGAAAGACAGGAAAGTGCATCTGAGCACCTGGGTCCAGCCACGCCTAAAGCGGTATCCCTAAACTTTTCAGTTACTTGAGCCAGTGAATTCCCTCTTCTGCATAAGCTGACTTGAGTGGATTCTCTGCCACTTAAAGGAGTGTTCTCTCTGAACTCCAACAAGGATTACATTCCACCACGTGAATTTCATGGCAAGTGCGTCTGAGGATCTATTTCTCTTCTGGCCGGAAGCTCTGATGCACTTGGAGGACAAAGATGCAGTCCTGGTCCCTGCCCCTGTTCAAGGCTGTCACCTTAAACACCATGTAAAGGTCTTCCAGCTCTTCTATTGAGAAACCAATGTCCCCAGGTATAGCTCGGACCTAGAAGGAAAGAGACACAGGATGTACCAGGAGGCTGTGAAGTTCCTGCTATGGCAGGAGCTGCTGCCTCGGTGTCCCGGGTCGGCCAAGCACACTCAGGAGAGAGCCTGGCCCCTGCTTGCCTCTCACCACCTGCCCTGCCAGTCAGTCCACACTCCCTGAGGTCTGTGCCCTGGTGGGGTGGGGGACACAGAAAGAGGGAAGCTGTTCAGCTCCTGGTATCCGGATCCCTGCTGAGACCCTGCTGCCCGCTCTAGGGAAGGGGTCCCAGAATTGCCAGGCACTTCTCTTTCTTCAGTTAGCTGGAGTTGGTCGGATTCTGTTACTTGTGACCAAAGGGGCTTCAGAGTGTCTCACAGGTCTGAAGAGGAGGGCTGCAGGTATGGGGGCAAAGTCGAAGCCCTGGCCTTGGCAGTAAAGAGACTGTGAGCAGATCCTGTAGTGGGGGCAACCTGACCCCTCCAGGGCTCAGGAGGACAAAGGCTGCGGCAGAGGCGGTCAGAGGGTAGCTGAGTGTTGCATGGGGCAAGGGCAGGGAACGTGTGACAAAGCCCAGGACGGGACATCTTGGGAAAGCTTGGCCTTTGGGGTATGGGGCCTCAGAGAAGCTTCCCACAGACCCATCTGTGAGCAGAAAAGATGACTGAGACTTCTGCCCACTCCCCCTAATTTGTCCAGAGACTCCTGGGTTCTGGTTCCACACAACATCCTACCCATGGCACTGGTGCAAAGGCAGCGCAGGGTGCCTGTGGCACTCTGTGTCCCACCCCACAGTGAGAGCCACCTGGTCCCGTGCTGCAGCCCTGCACCCTATGCCAGCGTACCACGCTCCTCTTGGCGGTATCCTCCAAGGACTGGATCACTTTCAGCCTCTGTTTAAACCGCATCTGTTCGATGTCACTGGCTCGCAGACTGCTGAATTTCTGCAGGCAGGGGTGACCAGGTGAGAGGAGGCACAGCCAGAGCACAGGGCTGTTACCACCCATACCTGCTCATGCCCCCGTGTGGCCTTGCTGGGTGCTGACCTCATAGGACACCTTGAGGAGGTCAAAGATGTCCGTCTGTGCAGGAGGGTCATCCCCACTGGTGAGCAAGGCGTGGAGGTGCGGAACCGGGGGTGAGGTGCTCTGCTTATTGACCACATTGTCCAGGCATCTGTGTGGGTTGGAGAATAGCTATGAAGACCACCCACGGCCATAGAAAGGTCTTGGGAACGGGAGACCCTCTAGGAGGCCAGAGTGCACCCTGCCAAGTTAGGGAGCTCCCCTCAGGGTTGCAGAGAAGAGACCTCGCCCCCGACAGAAGGCCCTGAGTGCCAACTCAGAAGACACCAAGCTGTCTTCTGGCGCCATGGCAAGCAAAGACCACGCGCTTGGAGGGATGGCAATGTTTGCCCTTGTCAGGAAGAATTAGACCAAAGGGCTGAGTCTCAGCAGGGTCAGCAGAGGGCCTGCTGTGGTGGTGTCTGCAGTAGCCCAAGGGACCTGGCTCCTCTAGGACTAAAACCTGGGAACCTAGTCCAGCCAGGGCTCCTCACCCCTGAAGAGGCCCACATTGTCTCACAGGAAAGAACAAGAGGCAGGGTGTCCTGACCCCAGGGTAAACACACAGCTACCCAGCCCAGCTACTTGGGAGGCCATGACCCTGCCTGCTGGGCAGGTTCACTAGAGACACCTAGGCTGTCCCTGGTGACGGGGGGTAATCCAGGGCAGGGAAATGCAGGACTGTGCAGAGCTCAGAATGAGCCAGGAGGGTGCCTGGGCATGGCTCTGACAGGCTTGGTGGCCAAGCTGGCAGGTACTGACTGCTCCTTTGTATGGAAGACAAACACTGGCATGGGGAGTTCTGTCCCAGGGGAGGGACAGGGTGAGTCCTGTGGGATATTGGTAGGAGAGGGACTAAAGCAGAGAAACCCACGATGAGGAGGCATGGGTGCAGGGAAGGGGCAATGTGGGCCCGTGACAAGACAGTAGTAGTGCATCCACGAGGGAAATCCACAGACTTGTCGGGAGGAGGAGGAAGCTAGGCTAGGCTGGTCCTGGGCCTCAGTTGTGAGAGGCCAGGCATCAGCTCACCCCGCTGTGTGGCAAGCTCTGAGCAGCGGGGCTTGGGCATAGGGAAGTAACAGTACTGAGCTGGGAAAGGTGTGGCCAGAGCTGCCTCCGTCTGCTGGGCTGGAGGCCTCGCTGGGCAGCTCCTTCCTGACCACCAGCAGGTTTCACCATCGCCGGGGTCCCTTCTCCGGGGCACCCCGAGAAGGTTTCCTTAAGCACACATCTGAGGCACCAGCTCTCTCCCCGGGGTTAAAGAGGTCCAGTTCTCATATCAGAGTGCCTGGGTTCGACACCTGGCTCCAACTGCAGATTCCAGCTTCCTGCTACTGCATGCCCTGGGAAACAGTGGTGAGGGCTCAGGTATCTGGGTCCCTGGCACCCAGATGGGAGACCTGGATTGAGTTCCTGGTTCCTGGCTTCACCTGGCCCAGGCTCAGTCATTGTGGGCACTGGGGAGTAAACCAGCAGATAGGAGCTCTGCCTGCTTGAATGTCTATCTCTTGAATTAATTTAAAAAAAAGAAAGGAAGGAAGGAAGCTCTTTCCTGCCCCCTGATTGTCCCTGGGCCCTTGGTGGGTGTGGCCACCTGATGTTGACTGAGCAGCAGCCAGGGCTGGCAACAGGCAGGGTAGAGGGGCCTGGCCCGGTCACCTGCCCAAGATGGTCATGGCCTCGCCCTCGTCATTGCAGCCCAGCAGCTGCTCCATGTTGGCGTCCAGGACAGCCAAGGCCACCTGCAGGATCACCTTGATGCCCTCGTAGAAGAAGCAGTCAACAATGACCACAGCACTCTCGAAGGGCATGACGCTGAGGAAGAGGGTCAGGAACCAGGAGAGCGAGATGCTGGAGATCACCCCCAGGTCCTGCATCTTCTCTGACAGCTGGGGCAGGAAGTCTCTCGTCAGCTCCTCGAAGATGCCTTGGTCCACCAGGGCTCCTGTGGGGAGGGTGGCGGAGAGGCTGAATGGGGAGCCAGTCCAATGGCCTCAGGTGACCCTTGGTAGGGAATGCCAGGGTCTGAGGCCCTCCGCAGCCCTGCCAACTCACTACAGTGAGGGCTGGAAGGTCGGGGAGAAAGCAGCCCTGTAATTGTTCTTTCTACGGCGACCAAACCACGGCATGGAAAGGACTGTTCATTCCTCTGTACTTCCCTTTTCAGGAAGGCTCATTTCCCCTTGAAAGCGTCAGGAGCAAACTGTGAATAGACACAGCTCTACTGGACTCGGGCTGGTAACTCCGAAACCCCGACAGGAGTGGCAGGATGGCAGAGCACAACAGACTTAAACATATGCACAGGTAAATGCACTGGTAAGGCTGGGTCTGTTTGGTCACAGACTTGTTGGAGGTGAGTTTGTAATAGTTACAGCTCAGCAACAAGTACATGGGGGTGCACTATACTCTCTGCTTTTTCTGCTTGAAATTTTCTGTAGCAAAGAAGTTTACGTAAAGTTTGATGGATGGGAACTCAGGCCTGGGGTAGACTCTGACAAATCACTGAGGGTGGCAGACTCTGTGGCTGACAGCGACTCCGAAAGCCGCACACAGGCAACAGTGTGGGCCGTGCAGGCAGAGGCCTGGGTGCTCTCCCTTCCTAGCCGTGTGACTACTTCACAGCTCCTCTGTAACGTGGGCCGGATGCAGACTGCAGGATGGCTGAGGGGCCTCAGAGCTCAGGGTGGGAAGGACACAGCACGGAAGCCTGGTCTGGGGCAAGGCTGCCTCTCTAGGGGAGCCGCTGGGCAAGTGGAGACTCAGACAAGGCAGGCAGTCCCTCGGGCCACTTACCCACCACCCTGGTGTTGTAGTAGTCAGGCAGCATGCGCTCGCAGAGGGCGACCAGGAGCCAGAAGGCCTCCTCCTCGCTGCCGTAGAGCAGGAGCACCGAGGTCACGATGTTCATCGCCTGCCGGGCATAGGGACGGTGGATGGGAAGCTTGCGCTGCTGGCCAACACATAAAATGTCCCCTCCCAACACCGGCCTCCTCTAATGGCATGCCTGCCCCACTCTGGGCAATCTTCCAGCAGGCAATTTGCAGGAAATCAACTTGACAGAAACACACTGGCCAGGTGAGAAGGCCCTGGGAGGACAGGGAGGGCAGGCATCAGCAAGGACTCTTTTGGGTGGTGGTGTCTGCTGAGCTGCAGGGTCCAGCTGCAGGACCTCCAGGTGGGGAGGAGCTGTGTGGCCAGGCCATAGCCGTGCACTGCAGTAGCTGATGCTAAGACTCAGGAAGAAGCGGCTATCTGGCAAATTTGTTTTTAAAAATTATCTTTTTTTTTAAACTAATTTTTAAAAGATTTGTTTGAAAGGGAGAGAGAGAGAGAAAGAGAGAGAGAAATCCATCTTCCCTGGGGGTAGGCTAGGCCAAAACCAGGGCCAGAAAGCCTGGCCACATGGCTAGGCCTCCCACATAGGTGGCAGGGGCCCAAGTACTTCAGTCATCTTCTGCTGCGTTCCCAGGTGCATCAGCAGGAAGCTGGAATACCTGGGACTCGAATCTGTACTGATTTGGGATGCACAGCTTTGCCACAAGGCCAGCCCTAACAATGACCTCAAGCACACTGCACCGGTCTCTGTGAGTTGGTAATACAGCACACAGAAATTGTGAGCAGTTGGCTTCCTTGAAATCCCAGTGCAATTTAAGGTAAACAGAAACCATTTGATCTGGCCAGGACAATGGCCACTAGATTTCAAAACCAAATTGCCAGAAATGCATCTAAAATCCCCAGTGATAGCCACTGCCAACAGCCCAACAGAATACAACAAATGCTGGCAAGAAGAACCCTTGGGAATGCTTGGTGGGCATGCAGAAGGTGCAGCTGCTGTGACGTGTGGAGGCTCCCACGGCGTCCAGCACAGGGCCACCGTGTGGAGGCTCTTGCGGTGTCCAGCACAGGGCCACCGTGAGACTCAGCAGTACCACCTCTGAGGACACACCCTCGAGAACTGAAAGCAGGGACGTGGGCAGCTGTCACAGCAGCCAGAAGGCAGAGCAACCCCGGTGTCCGCCAGTGGGATGCATGGGCAAAGAAAACATGGAATATAAATCAGAATATGACCAAGACTTAAAAGGAAATAAATTGGGGCCAGCATTGTGGCATAGCAGGTTAAACTGTCACCTATGACTCCAGCATCCCATATGGGTGCCAGTTTGTGTCCTGGATGCTCCACTTCCGATCCAGGTCTCAGCTAATGGTCTGAGAAAGCAGCAAATGATGGCCCAAATGCTTGGGCCTCTGCCTCCCACATGGGAGAGTAGGAAGAAGCTCCTGTCTCCTAGCTTCAGCCTGACCCAGTCCTGGCTGTTACGGCCATTTGAGAGTGAACCAGTAGCGGAATGAAGATCTCTATTTCCCTTTCCCTCCCTCTAACTCTGCCTTTCAAATAAATGAGTAACTCTGTAATTTAAAAAAAAAAAAAAAAGGGAACTAGATTGGGGCTCCCACTGTGGCACAGAGGGTTAAGCTTCTGCCTGTAACACTGGCATCCTATGTGATCACTGGTTTGAGTACTGGCTGCTCCACTGCCAATCCAGCTCTTTGCTAATGCACCTGGGAAAGCAGAAGATGGTCCAAGTACTTGGGCCCCTGCCATCCATGTTGGAGACCGGAATACAGTCTGGCTCCTGGCTTTGGCTGACCCCACTGGGGCCATTTAGGGAATGAATCAGCAGATGGAAGAGCTCTCTACCTTTTAAATAAATAAATACATCTTATAAAGAAAAAACAGAAAAGGAAAGACGTTCTGAAACATGCACCAGCATGGATGAAACTTGGACACTGGTCAGTGTGATAAACCAGTTACAAAAGGACAGACTGCATGAGGTCTGAGGTGTCCAGGACAGCAAAATGCATGGAGACAGAACAGAGACAGTGGTGGCCAGGGGCTGCGGCGTAGAGAGTGTTTAATGGGTACACAACTTCAGTTTGGCAAGGTGAGAACATCCTGTGGATGGATGGTGATGATGGATGCACAACAATGTGAATGTACCTAATGCCACTAAACTGAACGCTTAAAAATGATTGAAATGGGGCCTACGTTGTGGCACTGGGGTTAAGCGTCTGCTTGTGACATGAACATCCTATATCGGAGTGCTGGGTCAAGTCCTGGCTACTTTGCTGCTCCTCCTCCTTCTTCTTCTTCGTTTTTTTTAAAAGATGTACTTTTTTTTTTTTTTTTTTTTGGTGCCGGTGCCACAGGTAGAGGATTAACCTACTGTACCACGGCACCAGCAAAGATTT
This sequence comes from Oryctolagus cuniculus, assembly GCF_964237555.1. Taxonomy (NCBI): domain Eukaryota; kingdom Metazoa; phylum Chordata; class Mammalia; order Lagomorpha; family Leporidae; genus Oryctolagus; species Oryctolagus cuniculus. The sequence goes on along the minus strand of NC_091437.1, from coordinate 67,607,124 downwards.
ACTTATTTATTTGGAAGGCAGAATTGCAGAGAGGCAGAGGGAGAGAGGGAGAGAGGTCTTCCATCAGCTGGTTCACTCCCCAGATGGCTGCAATGGCTGGAGCTGTACCCATATGAAGCCCAGAGCCAGGCATCAAGAAATTCTTCTGGATCTCCCACGTTGGTGCAGGGGCCCAAGGACTTGCGCCATCATCTACTGCTTTCCCAAGCCACAGGAGAGAGCTGGATTGGGAGTGGAGCAGCCAGGATTCGGACTGGTGTCCATATGGGATGCTGGCACTGCAGGCGGCAGCTTTACCCACTACACCACAGTGCCGGCCCCTACTCTGCTTCTGATGCAGCTTCCTGCTAATGCAACTGGGAGGGCAGCTGAAGATGGCCCAAATACTTGGGCCTCTGACATCCATGTAAGAGACTCAGAGGGGAGTTCCTGGCTGCTGGCTTCAGCATGGCCCAGCCCTGGCTATTGCGGGCATCTTGGGAGTCAACCAGTAGATGGAAGATATCTCTAGCTCTCTCTGTCCTTCTCTTTGTCTTTCAAATAGGTTAATAACTTTTTTAACAAAAATGATTAAAATGGTAAGTTGTATGTCTTATATATTTTATCACACATACAAAAAAAATAAGTTGGGCCAGTGCTGTAGCGCAGTGGGTTAACACCCTGGCCTGAAGCACTGGCATCCCAAATGGGTGCTGGTTCGAGTCCCAGCTGCTCCTCTTCCGATCCAGCTCTCTGCTATGGCCTGGGAAAGCAGTGGAAGATGGCCCAAGTCCTTGGGCCTCTGCACCTGCATGGCAGACCCAGAAACTCCTGGCTCCTGGCTTCGGATCAGCGCAGCTCTGGCCATTGTGGCCAATTGGGGAGTGAACCAGTGGATGGAAGACCTATCTCTCCCTCTCTGTCTCTTCTCTCTCTGTGTAACTCTGACTTTAAAATAAATAAATAAATCTTAAAAAAAAAAAAAAAGATGTGTGAGCCACCTCCAGGGTAGCGCAGCACTTTTTTTTTTTTTTTTTTTAAGTCAAACGCAGGACCAAGAATAGAAGCACAAAGACTAGAAGCACAAAGACGACAACACATGACATGGGGATGAGATGGGTGATTGCTACTGTTTCTAAGTTACATCTGCCCTGTGGCCTTCCTGGGCTCCTTCCTGGGGTCACAGGGCACTGTCACAGGTGCGTGAGGCCACCACACAGGTCCAGGGCCCAGCACCTGTTCCTGCAAGCCTCTGGTCGGCGGAGAGACGCTTCTTCTGAGCCCCACTAAGCCCCTTTACCTGGCAGTAGCCGATGGTGGGGTTTCGGAAGGCGTAGGCAGTCAGCACCCGCCGGAGCGCAGCGATGCCAAGTTCGTTTTGGAAGGCGGGGTGCTCGGGCATGGAGCGGTGGAGGTCTCGCTCGATCTCCTCCGTGGCCAGGCTGTACTTCCCCATGGACTTCTCCACCAGCTCAGCGTAGTAGCCGGGGTGAGTCACCATCTCATTCCAGGCCCCTGGGGAGAAACAGGGGGCAGCTGTCTCTCCTGCCCCTACTGGCACTCTGGTGGCAATAACAGGGCAGGCTGGGTGCATCAATGCCCCAGTGAGGAGGGGTGGGACTCTGGGGTCTGTTACAAGGTGTGAGGCCATTTCCTAGGTAACCGCTGCAGGGGAGGAAGCCACTTTGCCCGGGGAAGTTCAGATGGCCGACATGCCGGAGCCTGTCCAACCTTGGGAGGGCAACCCTAGTGCTGGGTGGGCTCATGTGAGGAGAGCTCTGGGGACTGTGCCTGGCTGAGCCGAGTCTATGAGCCACGGGACCATGCTCACCAGAGAAGAGGAGCCACAGCTCTCCTCGCAGGCTCTCGGGGATGCCCTTCAGGACCAGCTCCCGCGTCTTGGCCGTGCGGTACATGCACATGCCACGCCCATACTCAAAGAAGTGGATGTCCCAGGACTCCTCTTTCATCTTCTCCTTTGCCTGAGGGGAAAGTGAGGTGTGGCATTTGGGGTTCGAACTGTGTCCCAGAATACCAAGGCCAGGTCAGGAGCCCTCCGCCCTCTGAGCCCTGAGGGAAGCCTGCTATGTAGATCACAGAGAAGGGGCTAGGCCAGCAAGCTGGAGTTCCCGAGTGACTCCAGGGAAAGCCCAAGCAGAGCTCGACAGGCTCAAAAGCCTGCAGCTCTTATGAACGCTGCCTGCTATGCATCTCAGGCAGAGGGGCCACTCCCCACCCCTACACTGTCCCCGAGAGCACTGCCCATTGGTCAGCCCCGAGGGACTGAGCCAGCCAGGAAGGCACAAGCCCAGAGCCCGATTCCGGCTTTCCTCTTGAGAGCTTAGCTGTGGACTGAAGCCAAACGGCAGCGCTTGGGGCTCACCCCCTTGACTCCGAAGTCCTCCACGGGCGAGTTTCTCCGGAACAGCTTGAGCAGACCCTGGGAAGCAGTTGGCACCTCTTGTGCACAGAAGCCCCGGTGGCCACTGAGCGGAGATGATGGGCTAGTGGGCTGTTCTGATGTCTCCGGAGAAGCTGGGAGAAACTAGGAAATAAAGCAGGGGAGGAAGAGCTCCTAGCACCCGGGCTGCTGAAGGGGCTGCGGCCCCACCCTGAACTGGCGTTGGACAGAGCTACCTCCTGGAGCATGGGCTGCGGGGCTTAGGGCTGGGCTGGTTGAATGGGAGGCTGTGGCCAGAGCCAGGCCCTCACCCTTCCTCTGGCCAGCTGGACACCTCCATGGTCCTTGAGGTGGTCTCTTACAAGGGAAATGGGCTCTAGGGATCCTGTGGATGGGCCCCTCTTGCAGTGAGGTGCAGGCAAAGGAGAGAAGAAACAGCCAGGAAACGGCTCATGGGCCCTTGGACTCTTCCTACAGAAACAAAACAAAACCTGACTTAAGAGATTTTTTTCTGTTTGTAACAACTAAGCAGGTTTCAGCCAATCACAGGCAGCCAATGGTTAGACCATGCCCACAGAAGGCAGAAGCCTGGCTGTGGTCAATCAGGCGACTCTGCTTGCCTATTTCCTCTGCCCGTTCTGAGTGCTGCCCAATTCATGACCTGTTCTTTGCCCAGATGAACTCTACTAAATTTGTCTAAAGCTTTTAACAATCTCCTACTGGGTGTGGCTGTCAGGGCAGGCACTGGGATTCCTCACACTGTGTTCTGCTTATTGCTTCCCGGGGTGCTTTCCATGTCCTGACCTCTGGGGTGCACAGATCAGCTTAGCTCCGCAGCGGACAGCCGCTGTTGGTATCTGCCCTGACTCCTCACCCCTTCACTGTCCTTGGGCTGCCTGCTGTATCAGTGCAGACCCAAGTGCTACAAGGGGTAGCTGATGGCTCAGACCTGGCCCCATCTGGTATCATGTCCCCTGGCCACAGTGACTGGCTAAGGAGTGGACACTGAGCTGGCTCAGCCCTCATCTTGCCAGCAGATAGAGGCTAAGCTTGCACACCACCAAGGTGGGGAGGTCTCACTTCAGAACTCAGGTCCATCTTTCACAGAAACACTAGAACCTGTGATATGCCAAGTGGTGGAGGTGGCACCAGACAACCCTGCTCCTCTGACCACTGCCTGTGGGGCTGACTGCTGGCTGCAGGCACTTGACTCCCAAGGGATCTTGCCACCCATGGTGATGGCTGCTCTAGCCCATGTGGTTGGAGGTCTAGAGCTGGTGCCCATGTCTGCCTGTTCTCCCAGCAGCAGGAACAACCTCACTCTGCCAGGCCAGTGAGGTACCCTTTGGCCTGTCCCTGCCTGGGCGGGGCTTCCCTCTTCTTGCACCCTCCTGCCACCTTTGGTCCTGGGGCCACAGTCCCATTCTCTGTGGTCCTTAAAGGCGAGTTGTGGGGCAGGCATTCGGTGGCGTGGTAAAGGCATCACTTGGGATGCCCACATCCCACACTGGAGTGTCTGCGTTCAGGTCCCTGTGTATGCAGGAAGGCAGCATGTCATGGCTCAAGTACTCGGGTTCTTGCCACCCACCTGGGAGACTCAGATTGAGTTCTGCATTCCTGATTTTGACTCGGCACAGCCCTGGCTGTTGACAGCATCTGAGGAGTGAAACAGTGAACTGGAGACCTTTGTCGGTCTCTTTCAAATAAATAAAAATTAAAAAGGAGCCTTGATTTCATTGTGGTGATGTACTTATGTGTCAAAAACTGACCCAACTGTACCCTTTAAAGTATGAAAATTTTACCTGAACAAAACTATTTTTTAATGTTGTATTTTTAAATTTAATTTCTTATTTTTTACTATTATTTTTTAATTTGACAGGTAGAGTTATAGACAGTGAGAGAGAGAGACAGAGACAAAGGTCTTCCTTCTGTTGGTTCACCCCCCAAATGGACGCTACAGCTGGAGCTACGCCGATCTGAAGCCAGGAGCCAGGTGCTTCCTCCTGGTCTCCCATGCGGGTGCAGGGCCCAAGCACTTGGGCCATCCTCCACTGCCCTCCCAGGCCACAGCAGAGAGCTGGGACTGAAAGAGGAGCAACCAGGACTAGAACCAGCGCCCATATGGGATGCCAGTGCTGCAGGTGGAGGATTAACCAAGTGAGCCATGGTGCCAGCCCCTGAAACTTTTTTTTTTTAAAGATTTATTTATTTGAAAGGCAGAGGGAGACAGGAAGAAGGAAGGAGAGAAGAGATTTTCTACTTGCTGGTTCACTCCTCAATGCCTGCAACAGCTGAGGCTGGGCCAGCCTGATGTTAGGAGCACAGCCCAGTAGTCCCTCAGGTCTCCCACATGGGTACAGGGGCCTAAGGACTTGGACCATCTTCCACTGCCTTCCCAGGCACATGAGCAGGAAGATGGATTGGAAAAAGAGCAGCTGGGACACAGACCAGCACTGGAATATGGGATGCTGGCTTCACAAAGCTGTGGCATTACCCACTGTGCCACAACGCCAGCTTGTAATTTTTTTAAAGGGGGCAAGGCAGACAGAGAAAACTACGAAGTCCCCACTACAGTCCACCCTTCTGCCCCTGGCTCATGGTTTAGAGATGGATTTGGGGCACACTTTAATACATTTTTATAACCAGCTGCTTACATCAGTAGGTGTGACCCCAGTACAGCTTGACAGCACTAGACTGTCGAGCCTGCTTTCCACTTGGGTTTCCCCGAGAGGGACCAGGCCACAGATGGGCGCACACAGGCCATGGAGGATCTCAGCAAAACTGAAACCTCAGGCCAGGCTCCAGGACATGCCCCGTGTGACAGACACGAGCTCCCAGCCCAAGGCTGTGCAGAGCCCTGGTAGAGTCACACCTCCCCTTCAGGCTCACGGCTGTTCAGTGCTGCCTGGATCCTACTCTGCTAGTCTATTCCTCTCCCCACCTCTAGTAACTGTCTCATCTATCGGTCTGGTACAAACTTCCAAACCACTGGCTTCCTATTTAACGAACAGGCAGAAGCAGAAGCGATCTGAAACCACAGGCGCACTCCCTGCTAGGCATGGGCCCTCTCTCCAGCAGGGCCCTGGCTCTCTCCCCCATCTCTCCCTTCCAGGACAGGACCATCTCCCATCCAAGTACTGTGTAGGCCTGGACCCTGCTTAGCTGCCGAGATCAGACGAGATCGGGCATGTTCAGGGTGGTGTGGCCGCAGACTACAGGGCCTTCTCTAGCGTTACCCCCACACCTCACCTCAACACACAACTTTGTTGGTACTGTCCAGGAAACCCCCGTCTTCAACTGGGTGCTCACACGTTGTGGTCACACTGTAAAAAATTATCAAGGTACACACCACAATCTGTGTTCTTTAGTGTACAGTCATCCCATGGAATCCACAGGGGCTGGTCCCAGGGCTCCCAAAGACACCAGAAGCCATGGATGCTCAAGCACCTTGCACAAAACGGTGCAGTATTCATATATAACGCACATGCCCCCTCCTGAATGCATTAAAGCGTCCCTAGATTCCTTGACACATGCTATGCAAAACATAGTTCCACTGCATTGTTTAGGGAATGACGGCAAGAACAAGGTCTGTGCAATTTCAGCACAGACATATCTTTCCTCTGAGTATTTTGATCCATGCATAAGGAACTCATGGATATGGAGGGCCTGCTGTTCCCTCTTTCAGCAAAAAGTGAGGCTCCCTCAAGTGACCCCCATTATTCTCTGCCCACCTTATGCTAAGTTTCTGGAAAGAGTTGGGTAACTCATTATATCCTTTTCCTTCTCAAATTTTTTCCCTGTCTACACCAGAGGGTATATGTGTATGTTCTCATAGTTACATTAAGTCCTTCTTTGTGAGACAATGATGAGTCCCGACTCCACACCAACATCTGATGTAAGTGGTGCACTGTGACTTTGACCTGTCCCACTTTCTGCACTTTCCTACCCCATGCTGTCCCTGTCCCATGTCTCTATCATCAGAGCCTGCAAAGTGTACCTGTCTCCACCTTTATCCCCATTATCTACCTTATTTCTACAGTGCTTATGCTAAAGCCTCTCCAGTCACTTCTGGGGTCTTTCAGTAGTCTCGGGAGGTGGCAGAGCCCCCAAGCTCCTGGACACAGTCTTCACTGCCTGTGTGTTCATCTGAAGGCCGGTATGGCTGGATATAAAATCCTAGGGTCAGTTTCTCTTACTGTGTATCTTCACAGTGTCACTCCATCTGTACCAAATGTTACTGCCAGAAAGTCTGATGCCTGTCTGATTTTCCTGACTTCACAGGTGACTTGGCCTTTTTGATTGGTAGCCCAAAATAATTTTTAAAAGTATTTAAGATTCAATTATTATTAGATTATATCTCAGTATAGATTATTCTGTGATTTTCCCAGACATATAATGTGTTCTCCTATTACATAGCTTCAAGAATTTTATTTCATAAAGTTTTCTGTAACCATAGTTTCTATTACTTATTATTCCATGGCTTTTGTTTTCTGGGAGAGCTTCTATCACACATAAGTTTGATCCTCTTTGCCTGACTTCATCACTTCTCTGGGCTATTATTTTCTCTTCCTGTTTATTCTAATTTTACTGCATTAGTCAGCTTCTCATTACTCTAATGAAATACCTGAGGCAGCCCAATTTCATAGAGGCTTGTTTTGGCTCGAGGTTCTAGAGGTTCGGAGCCCACTTGGTATGAGGCAGGTACTGGTGAGGGCCTCAGGCTGCATCGCACCCAGGAGGGAGCACGCATGTCTGTCTGTGCCTGTGTGGTCTCTCTCCCTTTCCTTACAAAGCTACCAGGATCCAAGTGTGGTGGCTCCACCCTAGTGACCAAACCGAACCTAATGGCTCCCATGGTCATGTCATGTCTATGACTTTGGGTTTTAAATTCCTGCATGAGTCTGGGAGGACAAGTCATATTCAAACAAAGGCACCCATTTTTCTCCTACCCCTTCCTATTTTACGTAACGTGCTTTCTAGGGTATCTGCTCGTGCTTGTGTTTTTGCTTGTACAGTTTTTGCTTCTCAAATACTTCTGTATATGTTTTTCTAATTCTCTCCTGAGTCCTGTCAACTCTTTTCATATTTTTCTGAACACTTTTTTTATTTATAGTATTCTTTAGTATTTTCTAAAGTTTTAATAATTCCTTTTGGATCATTTTGAAATATAAGGTTACAGTTTTCATTTGCTCGAGGAAATTGATTTCATTGTCCGTGGAAGGTTGGTTGGTTTGTTTGTGTAATATCTTTGTATAGGATGTGAAAAATCTTTTTCTATTGCTCATGTTTACAGGGTAGGAATTTTTCTGTGCTTTTAGGAGATGTGCTATGTGGGGGGGGGGGGCAGATGTGGGTCGGGGGCTTTCTGAACCTCATAGTTGGAAGGCTCCTTCTCCTGCTGCGGTCTGTGTGGCCTGCTCTCTCTAGGACTTTCTGAGACTGGCTTTTTCTTTATGCCCAGTGTTCTTGAGCTCAATCTCAGCTCTTTTTTTCTTTTTTTTTTTTGAGGGGCCTCTTTCCTTCTGGAGGAAAGTTTCTGTTGGGTGTTTCTGAGGCCTTCAAGGGTCTGGTCTGCACTACCATTCTTTGATCATCCCTCAGCCATTAGCAAATCTCCATGTTATTGCTTTTTTTTTTCTTTAAATATTTATTTATTTGAAAGTCAGAGTTACACAGAGAGAGAGGCAAAGAGAGAGAGAGAGAGAGGTCTTCCATCTGCTGGTTCACTCCCCAATTGGCTGCAATGGCCGGAGCTGTGCCGATCTGAAGCCAGGAGCCAGGAGCTTCTTTCCAGGTCTCCCATGTGGGTGTAAAGGCCCAAGGATTGGGCTATCTTCTACTGCTTTCCCAGGCCATAGCAGAGAGCTGGATTGGAAGTGGGGCAGCCGGGTCTTGAACCAGCGCCCATATGGGATGCCAGTGCTTCAGGCCAGGGCATTAACCCACTGCACCACAGCGCTGGCCCCTGGGTTTGGTTTTATAACTCATGTGTAAATTTGCTCCCAGTTCCATTGGTTGTTTCTCAAATTCACTTGCTGAGGTTTCCATTTACTGAATAGAAACCCAAAAGAAGTTAGAGCAAGTACTCAGATACACACACGTTTACCCCAGTGTTACAATAACCAAAAGGTGGAAGTAACGCAAGTGTCCATTGATGTGTAACAAAATGTGGTGCATACAGGGGTTAGCATCGTGGTGCGGTAGGTTAAACTGCCACTTGGGACACTCACATCCCATATCAGAGTGCCGGTTTAAATCCCAGCTACTCTGCTTCTGATCCAGCTACCTGCTAATGCACCTGGGAAGCAGCAGATGGTTGGTCAAGTACTTGAGTTCTTGCCACCCATGTGGGAGAATTGCCTGGAGTTCTTGGCTCCTAGTTTCAGTCTGGCCCAGCCCCAGCTGTTGCAGACATTTGGGGAGAGAACAGCAGATGGAAGGTCTGTCACTCTGCCTTTCAAATAAATAAATAATTAAAAATGTGGCATTTACAGGCAAAGGATGATTATTACTCATCCTTAAAAAGGAAGCACTTTCATCTGCTGCGACAAAGATGAACTCTGAGGATCATGTGAGTGAAAAGAGGCAATCACAAACACAGACACTGTGTGGTTCCTCTTCCATGAGGCACTCAGAAGAGTCAAACTCACAGAGGCAGAAAAGATGGTGGTTACCAGGGGCAGGGTGAGGTGGAATGGGAAGTTATGTTTTATGGGCAGACAGCTTCAGTTTTGCAAAATCTGAAAGTTCTGTGGATGTGTGGTAGTGATGGCTGAACACCAATGTGAATCTACCTGAAGTCACTGAGCTGGCTCCCATCTCCCTCACAGCAAAGCCAAGGTGTTCACAAGGGTCTAAGGGCTGACCGTGACAGATCTTCCTGCCACCTCTCCTAACTTATCTCCTGCACTAGGGCCTTTGCCAAGCTCAAGCTGCCTCAAGGCTTCTGCACCTGCTGTTCCCTCTGCCTCAAACCTCCTTCCCCAGATATTCTCTGGCTCACTCCCTTGCTTCTCTCCAATTCCCTTTCACATGTACCTGATCACAGGCTACCCATGAGCAAGAGACAGAGTGAGGCTCCTCCTTTCCTCTGGCCTGGGCACCTCATCCTGCTTCAGTTTGACTCATAACCCGACACATACATGTAAACATCTCTTACCAACTCTCACTAGCCTCTAAGCTCTCAAGAAGCATAGGTTCTGTCCATTTGTGCACTGCTCTGTTCTTTCTTTTTCTTCTTCTTCTTTTTTTTTTTTTTTGGACAGGCAGAGTGGATAGTGAGAGAGAAAGACAGAGTGAAATGTCTTCCATTTCCGTTGGTTTACCCCCCAATGGCTGCTGCAGCTGGCGCACTGCGGCCGGTGCACTGCGCTGATCCGAAGCCAGGAGCCAGGTGCTTCTCCTGGTCTCCCATGCAGGTGTAGGGCCCAAGGACTTGGGCCATCCTCCACTGCCTTCCCGGGCCATAGCAGAGAGCTGGACAGGAAGAGAAGCAACCGGGACAGAATCCGGTGCCCTGACCGGGACTAGAACCCGGGGTGCCGGTGCCACAGGTGGAGGATTAACCTATTGAGCCATGGCACTGGCCTCTGTTCCTTCTGTCTGGAATGGCAACTGGTATCTAACAGGAACTCAACATAAACAGGCTGGGTGAGCATGTGGCGCATGCTCGAACAAGGCTATGGTGTGTGCTGACTCGGGTCTGTCAGGCCTTGTCATCCAGTGTTGAGCCTCATGAAGGAAGGCATCCTGCTCACATACCCCTTCATTCAATTTTTTTAGAGATTTATTTACTTGAAAGGCAGGAAGACATTCCGTGCACTCGTTCACTCCCCCAGATGGCTGCAACAGCTAGGTATGGGCCAGGCTAAAGTCAGAAGCCAGGAACTCCATCCAGGATTCCCAAGTAGGTGGCAGAGGCCCAAGCACTTGGGCCCTCTTCCACTGCTTTCCCAGGTGCATTAGCAGGGAGCTGGCCAGGAAGCAGAGTAGGTGGGACTCAAACTAGCATTCCAACATGGGATGCTGATAGGGCGAGTCGTGGCTGAACCCACTGCTGGCCTCCACCTAATCCATCCTTACCCTTTCTTACAGCCCCAGATCAATCCTAACTTCTTTCAGGAAACTTTCTTTAATGTCTCCAATCCATCCTACCTACTCAATTCCATAACTACTCAACAAGGTATTGGGCATCTACTACAGGGAAGGAAGGGCACTGTGGTGCCAGGGTTGCTAACTTTCACAGAGAAGTCAGATCTGTGGATTTATATGTGGACTCTTCTAGTGGTTAAGTGTTTTTGCAAGTTCAGGTTAAGCAACAACAACAGAAACACACTCATCTTGGTACCAGGAAGCAAGGAAGCCACCAAAGATGAATAGGGATGTGTCTGAAGGTCAAAGTATCAACCTGAATAAGGTCCTCCTGATCCCAGATGGAGCAATGACTAGGAAGAATGGACACTGACACCGCGAGTTGCTAATCCACAGCATATTTACATGGTTCACCATGACATTAGCAGATAAACATTGGCGGCTGGCTTTGTGGCACAGCAGGTCAACCCACTACTTGTGACACTAGCATCCCATATCAAAGAACTGGTTTGAGTCCCAGCTGCTCTGCTTCTGATCCTGCTCCCTGTTAATGTGCCTGGGAAAGCAGCAGAAAATGGCCCAAGTACTTGGGCCCCTGCCACCTATGTGAGAGACCAGAGTTGAGTCACTGGCTTTGGCCTGAACAGCCCCAGCTGTTGCATGCATTTAGGGACTGAACCGGCAAATGGAAGATCTCCCTCACTGTGTCTCCATTTCTCTGTCACTCTGTCTTTCAAATAAATAAATATTTTTTAAAGAAAAAACATAAAAAACCAGTTGGCCACATTAGAGGAGACTAGAAAACCAACTCTTCTCATTATGTTGACAACTGGTGAGTAGAAGGCAAGAGTAAAGCATTTATTCTGCCTTTCCCAGCAGCCGTGCCTTGTGTACCCGAATAATTCAGGAAGGGACATTTCTCTTTATTTGGGTGTAGAGTCAGGGTGTCACCATTTTGTAAACCCCAACAAATGGCAAGATCTAGGCAATGCTTGTCCCTGATTGACAGCGGCCTTATAGACGTGACCAGGTGCTAGAGGTACACCACTTCTCAATTCTGCCTGCAGGTAGGCACCTCACAAAAACCAACAGAGCCTGAATCTGATCGAGGTTCTGGATGTCACCACTCAACTCACGTTGAGTGGGGACGAGGGGATGAGGTGCCTGTAGATGCCTACAGGGGGAAGCAGTCAGCAGAAACCAGACCTTGGGAGATGCTGCAGCACAAACGGCCCAATTCCTTCAAAGGAAAACCGCAAGTGGAAAAAGGGAGGCACACAGAAACCTATGGATCAAAAGGGATGGAAGAGACCTGCCCTCCACTTGTAACATCGCATGGTTTTTGTGCCTCAACACCAATAATCCAACTGCAAAAAGCACAACCGCATTTGGGAAAAAGTATTTGATGACTCAGAGGGATGGCTGTTGGTTACGCATGTTGGTATACTAATGGAACCACAGCTCAGTCTTTAAAAAGGTGCCTTTCCCTGTAAGAACCTCATTCTGAACGACTGGAGAGGGAAAGGCTGTGTGAACAAACCTGCATTAGTTTGACCAGGATTTGGTTCTTGAACTCAAACAGGACATTAACTCATAAGTTACTGGTGCCAACTAGGTGGAAACAAACTGCTGTGGAGATTAGAGGTGCGGCCTAGCAAGGCCTTGGGTCACTGAGGGCGTGAGGTGGAAGGCAGCTCTCCTGGGAGCTTGGTTCTAACAGCCGGAGTCCAGCCCAGCTTCTGTCTCTATTTTCTGGCTTTCCCTGCACTCCTGCTCCACCACTGCCACACCAGCTGCCAAACCAATGGGGCCACTGGATCTTAGAAACAAACCTCCAAAACCATGAGCTAATTAAACCTTTTCCCATTGCAAGGTCAGTTTTGTTGGAATTTTGTTGTAATAACAAAAAGCTGACTAACTGGAGGTGGCCCAGCCTCTGGTAGTGGCCCTTGCTCTAGGTGGAGCAATTTAGGAAGGGCGGAGATGAGGGTGGCTGACGGACAGAGAATTCTCAAGGGAACAGGCCTTGAGGCATGCTGGGTCAGAGTGGGGACTGGGGTGTGTTGGGGGTGCAGACAGGACAGGGACAATGACAAGCAGTGGGTGTGTGGGCTGGGCTGGGCTAGGCTAGGCCAGCTCCTGCACACAGGAGCTCTCCAGCTCTGTCCTCCCAGCATAAGGCCTGCACCACAGAGGCCAGGTTCCAGCAGGGAGGCTAATGGCTGCCCTGGCTCTTTCCTGGTCTCGTCCCCACCCTACCACTCCCAAGAGGCCACTCTCACCTCAGGAGCTGGATCCACAACGCTGGCCTTTCTCCCCACAGTGCTGCTGCCTGGCTGTTTGGATGGCGTTTTCTGGAGGAAGTCAGAGATCCTCTGAACCAAGAAATCACGATCTTTCAGGTTGGCAAATAGGAAAGTCATTTTACTCTTGGTGCTGATGGACAGTGGGCTAGGCAGGACACTGGAGCTGTCAGCTTTTTCAACAATGGTCACCTGAGAAGGCAGAAGTATTCTCTTGGGTATTTGCATCTTGTGCTGTATAGCTGAATGTGCTTGACTGGATCCATATGCCGACCCTGCTACCACGTGCAGCGTGGGGCACAGTACCTGCATGTCTAAGTCCCACCTTCTCACCTGTCGACAGGGCCTTTGGGAGGACAGTGATATAAACTGTCCTAGTCTGGCCTAGGACTCTGCTCAGCCTAGCTGTGGTCCCACTGACTTAAGACCCATGACCACTGGCTCCAAAGCAAAACTGGAGGTTTGTCCCTGCGATACCTGCGAAGGTATGGGTGGTGGAGCAGCTTCAGTCTCCTGAGAGTGGAGGACACGGGATGAGTTTCTGGTGGGTGGCCCAGCAGAGCCCCAAGGCCCAGGGAGAGGACATGCAGGCTAAGCACGGTCACTGGGGCGAGTATGGACAGAGCCTGAGCTGAGGCCACTAGCTGCTTTGTCTAGAAGGCAGCTGAGCTGAGAGCTGGTCCAGCCAAGCAGGAGCTGGGAGGAGCTAGTGCATGGGAATGGGGGTGGGTAGTGGGCACAGTGATTGCTCTGAGTGGGTGATGAGGCTGGTTGGGAAAGGGGGTGAGAAAAGGCTGGATAAGCAGCACAAAGTGGGGGACTGTGTGTGTACATGTGAGGGTTGTGTGTTGTGTCTATGTGAGTGTGTGTGGGGTTATATGTGTGAATGTGTGGTGTATGTGTGTGCACGTGTGAGGGTTGTGTTTATGTGAGTGTGGAGGGGATATATGTGTGAATGTGTAGTGTGTGTGTGCATGTGTGAGGGTTGTTTTTATGTGAGTGTGGAGGGGATATATGTGTGAATGTGCGGTGTGCATCAGTGTGTGTGCACGCGTGTGTGTGTGAGCAGAGGCCGCTCACCTCCCTCAGGGGTATTATCAGGTGGCATGCGTCCTCTTCCTTGCTGGCAAAGCAGATGTAGTTGTTGGAGATGAACATCTGGCCAGGGATGTGCAGCTTGTTGAATGGCGTCCACAGTGTGCAGCCTGTGTGGCCGTCCAGCCGCTCATCCCTGGGCAGCCGGAACGTGGCCCGGTAGCACTCGTTCTTAGCTCGGGCATCCAGGTCTCTGAGGAAACAAGGCAGGAGCAAAGGGGACAGGAGTCACACCTGCAAAGGGGTCTCAGGGCCTTGTTTCCCACATTGCACATTAAATCCCTGGGGTTCTCCCAATAAGCCGGTTTTGCCCAAGGACCCTACAGTTAATCTAGAATGCAAATTGAAAGGCAGAGAGGAGTGCGTATACAACATGCCCTGGAGGCTGCTTGGAAAGGATGCTGCAGGATAACCCAGGCAGCCTGTGAGGTGTCAGTGGCACTGAGGGGTGGGCAGGGCCCACATGTCCTGCAGCCTGCCCTGCTCAGACCAAGCATGTCCTGGCCCCAAGGCTGCCTCCTCGCATGGAAAAACCTGGCCCCACCTGAAACCTGGACAAGCTCTTCCAACAGAAAGGCATGGAGCTAAACCTAAACCGTGTGGGGGCACTGCTTAACAGAAAAGCTCCCTTGCATGTCTGAGGGCTGAGCGGTAGTGGCCGAGCACCCAGGCCCTCACCCCTTTGGGGCCCCTGTCCACAGCCTCCATCTGTTCTGGGCTACAGGTCCCCTGACTATGCCTGATAACTGACAGCCCAGTCCCTTCCATCTGTAGTGACATCCTTACACAACATTCTGGTCCAGAGGCCTGCATGTCTGCTGGTGCATTCCAGGAAATGTTCCCACAGGAATAAGGTCTGTGAACACACAGGTGAGTCTGGCTGTGGGACTCGGGCCCAGGGAACTGATGAGATACAGCTAGCCACGCAGGTTTCTCCTGAGGCTACAACCCAGGAGCTTCTTTCTCAAACACGGCTGGCCCCTAGTGCCCATCTCCAACACAGTGGTTGTGACTTTGACTTGCACATGCCTGACTTGCCCAAAGACCTGGGATGGAGGCTGTGTACCCCGGGCCCAGATTCCCTGCAGTCTTCCAGGTGCAGCCTCACAGAGGTCTCAGATACAACCTGAGGTGCCCTGACCGAGGGATGCCCATCACGACTCCATGGCTTACTAGTAAGGCAAGTAGTGACCTCTCTGTGCCTCGGTGTCTTCGTCTGAGACCTAGGGATAGTAAGAGGACCCTCCCATCACAGGGCTGACAGCAAGACAGTATGAAGAACCTTCCCTGTGCCAGTGGTCCTTCCAGGACATCGTTACACCTCCTGGAACCCTCTGCCCCATGTCCTACTGCAATGAGGCACTGACCTGGCTTCTTGTTAAGGTGGAAACCTTGTCAGGTCTCCACACCTAGCCACTGGCTTGGTGCTGTGCAGGGTCAGTGGATCCGGCGCCGAGTAGGCCCACCCTCTCCCACAGTAGGGCCCTTCTGAGCCCCAGAAGGCAACGCACCGCTTCAGAGCAGAGATGTTCCTGTGCGGCCGGATGGGCCTGGGCAGGGCCTTGTCCTCCAGGAAGCCCTCGCTGTCCAGTAGCTGTCGCATGGCCAGGTTGGCCAGCTGCTCCATGAGCTTGAAGGTCTCAGTGATGTTGAGGAACATGGAGAAGAAGAGCTCCTGGTCCCTGGTGTCCACACGGATGCTCTCAGGGAAGAGGAGGGTGGCATTCTTCTCGAGCCGTGTGACATCCACCCACTGCACCACCAGGCTCACTGGACACCCGCCGGGACAGACAAACCACCAATTATGTTTGGGAGAGGCAGGGTTGACTCCCACCCACACCAGAAACCTGCCCTGGAAGGAACCACTCCTTGAGAGACCAGACCACTGGGGTCCTGCTGCCCCCCAGACCAACCACACTCAGTGAACATTTGCCCCGTGCATGGCTAAAGAGTGATGTGAGTGACTGGGTGGAGGCGAACTAGCAGAGACTGGGCCAGAGCAGCTCAGTGGAGTGGGAGTCTCTGATGCATGAGCAACATGTTGTGGCCAGCACAAAGCAGGACCTGGCTGTCCTGATCTGACAGGTAAGTAGTAAGAGCAGGAGGAGGGAAAGGCGAGATAGCGCTCAGAGGGAGGCAGGCTGGCTAGGCCAGGAAAGCAGACAGCGAAAGCCCTGGGAGCTCTGTCTGGGGGTGATGGTGGCAGCAGAAGGGCTGACTGCATCCTGAGGCCAGGTGCCCTACAGGGAGGACCTGTCGCAGGTGATGGCAATGGTACACACCCAAGATACTGCACAACTCAGGGCGATGCAAGCTCTTGGATACACTGACCTTAGGGAAAAGAGAGGCTTCACAGAAAGTTACTCTGTGAAGATTCCAACCAGTGGGTATAGACATGGTGAGAGCCCACCAGTGGCAGGTATAGGCTGGCTGAAGTCTAGACGTTCCTGCTGTGAGCTGCTAAGGTGACACCTGGGTTTTGGGGGAGACCCCCTTGGTGGCTCTGTGGGGACAGAATACTGGGGGCCAAGAAGAGGGAGACCCACCAGGAACTCCCTGGGGTGAGGTCAGGGCAGTGAGGGCCTGGGGGAGCCAGGGCCGATAAGGTTGGGTGGCTGGGCCAGCACTCACCTTCCTTCCCCAGCAGGAAGGAGTAGAAGCATAGGTGGTTGACAGTCAGGTAGAGCCAGCCCTGCCGGGGCACGCGACCCTTCCAGTAGCTGCAGGAGTAGTAGTTCACCAGCTTCTCCCCCTCGGGCATCCCAAACTGCTTCCGCATCTTGAGCTCTGCCTCCTTGAATTTCCCAGGGTCCTCATCCCCCTGGGGCTGCAGGTTCTTGTTCTCTTCAGCAATGATACCCTGGGGGAGGAGGAGAGGCAAGGCTGGACAGGTCAAAGGGAGCAGGGACCTTGGGCCTTGGGGAAGTGAGGGCCAAGAGCACAGGCAGGACCTCCCCTGTGGGGAGGCAGCTGTATCAGTCACGGCTCCTGCCAGTCTGGACAAGTGCCCACAATTCCCTGGCTCTAGTCACCACTGGCTCTGTGAGATAAGCATTTTACACATTTTTATGGAAAACTGTTGACACATACTCCCACAAAGAAGGCTAAAGATGCAAATACAGGTTGAATATCCCTAACCTGAAATACTGCAAAATTCTAGGCAGACATGATGCCCCAAGTGGCAAGTTCCATACCTGACCTCCTGCGATGGGTCACATTCAAAGCACAGGCACACTAAAAATATGGCAGGGAATTATCCTCATGCTCTATGTTAAGGTATCTGAGGCCAGCCAGTGGGGCTGGGGATCTGTGGACCCCTTCAGACATTGTTAGAATGTCCTTTGCAAGCAGGCTGCCAGCTGTGGCTGGAAAGCCTGTCTCCAGGCCAACTGGCATCTCCCGCCTAATAGCTTCTTGTGCTGCAGGTGTGACTTTATGGCCTTAAATCACACCTTCAGAGTGGGTGCAATCTTTCACTCAGAACTGTCAGGGGATGGGGCTGAGCCCCTAAGGAGACAGTCTCCAGGAGACCCCTGCTATCTCCATGAGCCCCAAGCCAATCAACATACATATGTGAAACCCCTGTCCAGTGGGCACCCCCACAGAATGACCCAAATGAAAAAAACAATAATACCTTAGAAACCTGGGACTCTTTCTCAAAGCCAGTGTCCCACTTGGGTACTCTGCCTGGTCTCCTCTCAGACTAGACTCTTTCTCTGTCACTTGTCAATTGAATAAAAGTTTCTGCCTCTTTGCAAATTGTTTCCTGGCTTTTTATTTCTATATTAAGCTGAGGAAAAGAACCCAAAAGACTTCCTCTGGCAACCACCCTCCTCTCTGTGACTGGTAACAGTATCTATGACACATAAATTAACTCTGTTTAAAGTTGGGTCCCATCCACAAGACATCTCACAATCTAAAAAATCCCCCAATTGAGAACACTTCTGGTCCCAGGCATTTTGATGAGGGATGCCCACCCATAGAAGAGAAGGGAGTCTCCCTCGGGTCCTCTGTAGCCACCTCCGTGACACACGCCCACTGGTGGAGCAATATGCAAAGATGTGCCTTTCTCTCTCTCCCCTTTCTTTGCCTATATGCTCTGTCCTGGAGGATTTTGGCATTTGACTTCTGTGTACCATGGGGTTCCTGCTTCTTGCCCTTGCCCCCAGACCAGCAGGCAGGGCCCACCCAGACCAGAGCTTCGTATGTTCACTCAGCTCAGAGTGAACATCACCCTAGACCCCAGAACCAGCCCCAAACCTCTCAGGATAAAACAGATCCCTAAAGCACTCATCTCAAACTGTACATGCTGATATTCCAGACCCATAATTACTGGATCACTAATGTAATTCAAGGGTCCAGGGCTGGTGGCGGGGCCTGCTGTGTCTGCTGGGCTTCTTGGTGGTAGGGAGGTGCCATGGGCCCAAGGCAAAGTCTGCTCTGATCCCTTCTATTTCTCAGTGCAATGGTGTGGCTACATCACCTGGAACTCCCGTGTAAGACACCGAATCCCTCATGTCATCTGTTGATGGGATTTGTAGGTGGGGCTTTGGGGAGGTAATCAGATGAGGTCACATGATGTTGGTGGCTTTCCAAGAGGAGGAGAGACCCAAGCTGGCACACCTGTGGTCTTGCTGATATGGAACAAGGTGCTAGCTGAGCTGGAGGTCACAAACCACAAGGCCCTACCCATGCAATTCTCTTTCCCAGGATGCCTCATTTTCATCTGGGATCTGGGAAAGGGCAAAATACGTATATTAAGTCCCATGAAGAATTTTATGGCAGTGTCGTAAACTTCCCAAGGGACCACATCACCTCATAAAAGTAGGTACTGGGAAGTGCTTGCTCTCTCTTCCATCTGACAAGAGAAGGTACCCTCTGGCCCACTCTACGCTCATGTGTGCATATGTCTTTGCTTTCTTATCTTCGGAACAAACTTTATCATTTTGTATACTGCATATGTGCACAGGGAAGGAAATTTGTGCTTAAAATGCTGTTTAAGTAAAAGACAAGGGCCAGGAGTAATAAAATCAGACCCCACTTCTCCCGTATCACTGTCATTGGGAAATTCATATCCCCTCAGGACTCTGCAGAGTGTCCGCAACCAGAATGCCCTCACTGGATGCAGCCCCTTGACCCTGGATCTCTAGAACGATCAGTGGAGAAACTTCTTGGCTTTATAAAGTACTCAGCCTCAGGCACTTTGTTATAGTGAAAAACATGGACTAATATGGCCATACCAAAACTTCCACCAGATTTCCTCTCTGCTGCCTTATTGATCAGCTTATTGGGAAGATGACTATATGAGCATATCCAGGGAAAGAAACCAGAATACATCACCTGAAAATGTGCCCCTCTGACGTAAGAATTATTCAGGGATGAGGGCAACCTCAGCAGCAGTAAATCCAGGGAAAGTGCCCCCCCCCCCCATTCTGCCTAAATGCAGGATATAAATTCCCCTTTACTGGAGGCTTTAGGCTCCTTTCAGCTCAAAGACAGCATCAAAGGCCTCTGGGAGCAGACCTGACTGCTCGGTTCCCCCATATGTTCACCTTGCCCCTGGAAGCCTGAAATCGGTGTCCTCTTGTTCAAAGTGACCCAGTGCTGTATTTTCATAAGAACTGAGCCTCTTCTAAGTGCGGTCACGATGCCAGGGCCTGGTGCCCAGCTGCTGAGGGGGCTAAGTGGAAAAAAACCCAAATGGGTCAAGGATGAGCTCGCTTAATTGAGACGGGTGGACTGGGTTCTTGTCTTTGTGTGGGAGGGAGTTCAGGAAGGAGGTCTGGTGAGGTGTGGCAACTGTCGGAGCAGATGGGCACCTCTCCAGACAGGATCCGAGAGAGAGAGAGAGAGAGAGAGAGAGAGCAAGCGAGCGAGCCTAGTTTACATTTAGGCTTTAATTTCTAAGGAAATGGGGTCCAGCTCTCCCCACCGTTTCTCCTTACTCTCTTCCCTCTTCTCCTGGACAAAGGATTTGCTGAGTGTGAATTAGGTAAAATTCCTCCCAAGGTTTTATTACCCAGGGTTATCAGACTAGTGCTGAGCAGAAGCAATTGCTCTAGGGTGCCTTCCTCGGTGGGGAAGGCTGGGGTATGGGCAGGACTTTGTAGTCCTGGGCTGCTTCCGAGGCTGTTACATTCCTCTGTGAAGGAATTTTGTTTCCCTTAGGCCCCTGGCGCACATTGGCTAATTTCTAATATCCCACCCAGCAGTCTCAACTACATAACCACAGAAGGCTTATACACACTCCCCCTCATGCCAGTCTTGAAAACAAAGGGATTTTGCTAGGACCACAGTGTAACCACCCCATCCCCATCCTAGTTGCCTAGAATACCCCAACCCCACCTCCCCATGGCTCCTTCCCCATTGCCCCCCTCTCCTTGCTTTAGGTGTGGCATCTTGTTTAGGTTGTGCTTCCCGAGTTGCTCAACCAATGAGGAACTGGGGGAAGGGAACTGTGTATGACAGGAATAAAAGAAGCAGAATTTCTGAGTGCAACCCCTGCTTCCACCTGCTGGTCACTGCTCTCAAGACCGGCTATCAACAAATGCCTTGCTTTCTGCTTCCTTCATGCTTCTGAGTCCATCTTTTGGTGGGTAGGTAGTCTCAGGTGGGCTTATTTCCCACACTTTGTCCTGCCATTTAAGTTTACTGCTACTTTGCTAAGGTGCTACATCAAGCCAAGCTCTAACCAAACCCTTGAGCTACTCCTCCCTGTGTGTGTGAGATATACCTGTCAATAAAAGTTTGCCTGAGGGCTGGTGCTGTGGTATAATGGGTTATGCTGCCACCATGATGCCAGCATCCCATATGGGTGCTGGTTTGTGTCCTGGCTGCTCCACTTCTGACTCAGCTCCCTGCTAATGACCCTGGGAAAACAGCAGAAGATGGACCAACTATTTGGGCCCTTGCCACCCATGTGGGAGACCTGGATGAACTTCCTGGCCCAACCCTGGCCATTGTGGCCATATGACATGTGACACAGTGGATGGAAGCGCTCTCTCTCTCTCTCTGTAGCTTTGGCTTTCAAATAAATAAATAAATCTAAATAAAATAAAAATTTAAAAATCTGCTTGTTTTCCCCTTGCTAATTACTTTTTGTTACATAGCCCTAACCACAAACCTAACAAGGTAGAAGGAAAAAAGGTTTTCCATCCTTCCCACCTACACCAGTAGCTGTGATCTAAACTTCTCTCTCTCTGTCTCTCTCTTTTTTTTAAAAAAATTTATGTATTTACTTGAAAGGCACTCCCCAAATGGCCGCAATGGCCAGAGCTGAGCAGATCTGAACTCAGGAGCCAGGAGCTTCTTCCGGGTCTCCCACGTGGGTGCAGGGGCCCAAGAATCTGGGCCATCTTCTACTGCTTTCCCAGGCCATAGCAGAGAGCTAGATCGGAAGTGGAGCAGCTGAGTCTCGAACCAGTGCCCATATTGGGTGCTAGCACAGCAGGCAGCGCTTTAACTGCTATGCCACAGCGCCAGCCCCTTAACCTCTCTCTTAAGCTACTTCTCTATATAACTCTGTTTTTTGAATAAATCTCTTTTTAAAGATTTATTAATTTGTTTGAAAGGCAGAGTTACAGAGAGGCAGAGGCAGAGAGAGAGGTCTTTCATCTGCTGGTTCACTCCCCAGATGGCTGCAACGGTTGGAGCTGCGCCAATCCGAAGCCAGAGCCAGGAGCTTCTTCTGGGTCTCCCACACTAGTGCAGGTGCCCAAAGACCTGGGCCATCTTCTACTGCTTTCCCAGGCCATAACAGAGAGCTGGAACAGAAGTGGGGCAGCTGGGACTTGAACCAGCACCCATATGAGATGCCAGCACTGTGGGTGTTGGCTTAACCTACTATGCCACAGCACCAGCCCATCTGTCACTCTTTCAAATAAATAAGCAAATCTTAAAAAGAAAATCTGTATCTTTGGATTCCATTTTCCATGAGCTTTTTGAAACCCCCAGCATAGGAGGCATATAACACACGCCACCATTCTACTATTGCCCAACTTGCTCCCTGCAGGGAGCCAAGGCTCCACATTCCCTGCCTCTACACTTTGCCTGTTTTCCTGGGGCTAGAAGGCAGCACAGGGCCTGTCTTGAACCCCAAAAGCACAGAGAAGAGCTGAGGAGCTTGGTACCATCTGCCCAGGCCAGTGAAGTTCTGGGGGTAATGTACTCACGGGCTTGCTCACAGCAACTGGACTGTCAGAGCCCTCCTAGCAGAGCAATTTAAGACAGCAGTTTAACAGAAAGAAAAAGACATACACATCCCCTAAGACAAATGCTCACTATAGTGGCAATTGTCTCCCAAAGAGGAAACAACCTAGATACCACTATGAGGTTAGTTTTCATGCACTACTACAATGTTCCTAATCATTATTTTGATGGCTACAGAACATTCCATAAAGTATAACCACCTATGACTTAACAAGTCCCCTGGAATATAAAGCATTTAGCACAGTAACCATACAGCATTAAACAGACGCCAGTGAGTATTGGCACTGTCACTGCATGATTCCTCTGTCTCCTGTGGCTGGGAGGCAGTTTTTGTGGGCCTGCACACACAGAGTTGTGGGGGCAGTTTGATACATGTGTCATAAACCAGGTCACCGCAGGGGAAACTCCAAGGAGTAGGACTGGTGGGTAAATCTCATGTACCCTTCTAAAACATGTTCGTTTTATAATAAAAACATACCTCAATAGTCTATCATTTTTAGTCTCCTCCTCCATAAGCCAAGGAACTGGCAGAGCTGTATACACAGGGTCTTCAAAAAGTTCATGGAAAACAAACGTGGAAAACTATGCATGGTTCTAAATTTTTTTTGGCACCAAAATCAACTTTAACTCCATTTTCCATGACATTTCATGCATATCTGTCCCTTGAGGCACTTGGCAAGGAACTCCACGCTGAGCTTCGGGTGCCAGGGACCAACCAGGGTAAGTGGGGCTTTCAGGAGCAATGAACTCAACCTTCCCTTACAACCCTTCAGGCTGCATGTTTGAAAAATGGGGGTGACACTTACACCATGCTGTGTAAAAGTGGAAGACAATACACAGCCAGCCCCTGGCATCAGTGGAAGACTGGTTCAAGGCCCCCGCTGTGGATACCAAAATCTACTGATGCTCCAACCTCTTGTATAAAATGGTGCAATATTTTCAAAGACCCTGCACACATCCTTCTGTGTGCTTTAAATCCATCTCTAGATTACAATATATAACACAATGTAAATCTACATAATAGTTGTCACACTGCATTATTTAGGGAATAATGACAAGAAAGAAAACTGTGTATGTGTTTGGTATAGATGCAATCTTTCTCCTGTATATTTTCAATCCATGGTTGGTTCAACCTGTGGATGTGAAACCCATGGACACGGAGGGCCGACTGTGTGTGAATGCTGCCAGCCAGAGAAGTGGAATGAGAGCTGCTAGTAGAATGTAAAACTTACGTGTATCTTGCCCTTGACAAAGGTGGTGATATCCTCCTCATTGTCAAAGATGGACAGCGTCTGGAGCAAGTTATTTTCCAGCCATTCCCAGTGTTTTGTGATTTCTTTGCGGGAAGAACCTAGAAGGGATTTGAAGTAAAGAAAAGAAAAATTGTCAAATTGCCATGCCAGAAACATAAATTCAACCAGAGATTAAAATGCAAGTGCTAGGGCAAGCACTCAGTGTAGCAGTTAAGATGCTGCTTCATGGCTGGCATTGCGGCTCAATAGGCTAATCTTCCGCCTGCGGCGCCGGCACACCGGGTTCTAGTCCCGGTCAGGGCGCCGGATTCTGTCCCGGTTGCCCCTCTTCCAGGCCAGCTCTCTGCTGTGGCCAGGGAGTGCAGTGGAGGATGGCCCAAGTGCTTGGGCCCTGCACCCCATGGGAGACCAGGAGAAGCACCTGCTCCTGGCTTCGGATGTGTGATGTGCTGGCTGCAGAGCACCGGCCGCGGTGGCCATTGGAGGCTGAACCAACGGCAAAGGAAGACCTTTCTCTCTGTCTCTCTCACTGTCTACTCTGCCTGTCAAAAAAAAAAAAAAAAAAAAAAAAAAAAAAAAAAAAAAAAAAAAATAGGTCACTGCCACCTACTGGGAGACCAAGATGGAATTCCAGCCTCCTGGCTTCCATCTGGCATAGCCCCCACTATGTTGGACATTTGTGAACTGGTGGATGCAAGAGCTCTCTCTATCTATCTGTTTCTGTCTCTCTGCCTCTCAAATATTGAAGCTGTTTGTTCTTTTATTTCTAAAGCTTTCTGGTATGTAACTATAGTAATGAATGATTCTGGTAAAAAAAAAAAAAAAAGAATAGAATTCAGGCAGAGTCACAGATTGTCCCATGGGGCAGAAGGACCCCACGCCTCCCTGAGGCCAGGTGCCAGAGTCACAGCCAGGGTCCTCTGTGTCTCCCCAGGACCATCACCGCATGTGTGACTTGGCTATCAAGTAAGGGTTGCTCTTTAAGCTGAAAGAATTTGACATGGTTCCACATGCATGTGACTAATCAGACAGATAGTGTGACTCCAGCTTTCTCATGAGAAGTTCAGGTGTCCCCAGGTGCTGGCTACAGCTTCCGACAGCACACCAGGCCTCGATGGGCCGGCGAGCAGCCACCATCCTTCTCTTCAGCTTTACCAGCTGGCCCTGTCCCTTGGCCTACAGGTGACCTCTGACCCTCTGCAGGGAGGGGCCCTGGAGGGCACAGCAGGCCCAGGGGAAATGGAATGACAAGAGCAGGCAGCACGACGCCACTCTCCAAGAACTGTTAACTCCTATTGAGGAATAGGGGAAAGGGACGTTGGGGGAAAAGCCAGAGGGTGAGAGTTCTCTTCCTGGCCTGCCTCCCCTCACAACCAGCACCCTGCTGTGTGCCTGGAATGGCAGTCATACTCAAGAACTGCTTTCTGACTAAAGAACACAAGGATGAGAGGAGTGAACAGCTTGCATCCTTCTCAGCTGTCCCGGGGTGGGACAGCCTATGGAACCCCTGGGAGGCCAAGTCAATCATGGGCCCGCAGCATGGCCCATGCACTTGGTGTGTGGTGAGCCTTAGCCAGGAAGAGAGTGCAGTATGACTGTGAATCAGACTTTTTGTCTGGGGTGCCTGATGCTGGCCACCCCCCCCTTCCCTTCCTGACAACCCTCTTCTACCCACTCAAGACTCCGCAGAACCCTTGCTGGCAAGGCCTGGCAGGTCCCTGCCACTCTTTCAGTCCACAGCCCTGCTTCTTCTGTCACAGGCAAGTTGGTCTCTGTTAGGGTTCATTTGTTTATAGCTATTTAATCTGCTCACCAGCCTAACAAGGAAAGATCCTACCCATGGGCCTGGGAAGATGCCCACGTGAAAATGATCACCCCGGAATTTACATAACACAAAGTGAATCACAGCAGGCTGCCGCATTTACCCCAAAATCCCTGACTTTGTCCACACGCCACCTTGCTATCTCACCAGTTTTCTTCACATTTCTGTTACGGTTTCCTTTGCTTGGAGTACAAAGGCCAAGGTCTGACTGATAGGGAAGGGATCTTCGTGTGTGTCTCTCTGCCTTTTTGTCAAGAACCCGCCCTTCAGTATGGAAGTTTAACTTACACCTGTTGAATCTCTACTGAATCATTTTCTTCCACCCACACATTCCTGGCACCTAAAACAGAAGAGTGCTTCTCCATGCTGCCTGTGTGGATATCTTCACTTTAATTCTGAGTGTTTACATATGTGCATTTAAAATGATTAAGGGGCTGGTGCTGTGGCTCAGTAGGTTAATCCTCCGCCTTCAGTGCTGGCATCCCATATGGGCGCCAGTTCTAGCCCCAGCTGCTCCTCTTCCAATCCTACTTTCTGCTATGGCCTTGGAAAACAATAGAAGATGGCCCAAATCCTTGGGCCCCTGCACCCGCATGGGAGACCTGGAAGAAGCTCCTGGCACCTGACTTCAGATCGGCGCAGCTCCAGCCGTTAAGGCCATTTGGGGAGTGAACCAGTGGATGAAAGACCTTTCTCTCTGTTTCTCCCTCTCACTGTAACTCTCTCTCTCAAATAAATAACTAAAGTCTGAAAAAAAAAATTAGTTAAAAGTAACTCACCCTTCCTTTAATGCAAAGGATGAACAAAGTATACCATCTCTTAGATTATTAAGTGCTACATCTGTTTTCAGAATTTGCCATGGATTATCTTATTTCATTCTCAGAACATGTGGGAGACAGAGAAGATTATTTTTATTTTACAGGGTGAAGCTAGGGCACAAAGAGGTTAAGAAAGTTGCCCAAGGTCACATGGTTGGAAAGCGGCCAAATCAGAGCCTCCCCCTAGGCTGCCTGGCTGCAGAGCCTACCCTCTGGGGCTACTGGTCTAATGGGTGACACTTCAGATCGGAAGGGCAGGGACAGGAGTCTGGCGAAGCTAGGAAGGGTTTCCTGGGCAGTGACATCAGGAGGGTCCTCAGCAGAGTAGGAGGGAAGGTTAGACAGAGGTGGAGACCCAGAGCAGTGGCCAGGAGGGTGTGACTTGGAGCTTCAGTACTTGTTAAGTGTGTAGTCTGGCTGAGGGCCAGGCATTCAGCTGGGAGGAAGAGTCCAAAAATAGAGGCAGGCAGACTCTGTAAGGCCTTGAACGCCAGGCTCAGGGGTAAGGATGCCCTAGTCAGGTGCTATTTGGTTTTGGTGAGCTGTTTCTGGGGCTCAGCCAGGCTGGTGGGGGTAGAAGGCACGGGCAGAGGCCAGGGCAGGGCTGTGGGACTTGGGGGGGTTGTGGCAAGAGGCTAAGGACTGGGCTATAGAGTGTGGCAGGGCCTTTCCCCAGCACCAGCTCTGCCATCACCAAAGGGACTCCTGCTCTACACCAAACAGATTCTCACTCTGCATGCACTACAAGCCCCTCTCCCCAGGGTCCATTTCAAAGTAATTCGCGTCTGTGTTGCCTGGTCACATATCAGCCTCCCTCGACCCAGCTCAGAGGGAAGCCCTTCTCTCCTGTGGCAAGTCCCTGCTTCAGCTCTGGACCCAGAGATGTGGGATCCTATGGGCTTCCCGGCTTGGCTTTGGGTAGCTCACCTTTCTAACCCTTAAGTCCTGCAGTTTCAATTCTGTGCATATCTCCATGACATATTTTGAAGTTACCGTAAGTGGTTATCTTTATTGCTCAATGTAAGTCTCTACAGGTATCCTGGCACATAGGGGGCTAAGTTCAGACAATCACAGAGGGAGAAAGGAGAGTGCTGTTCAGGGTGTGTAGGGAGGAAGGCAGCAGTACCCACTAAGTGGAGGCCGTCCCCCAGTCGCTGCCTGCTCTGTGCTTTATTCCCTTGTCTCCCCTCCCGAACTGGGGATCCTGCTGTGTGCGCTGAGAACTTTGGAGCCTCATCACTCTGGAAGACAGGAACTCCATGGGTTCAGGACCGCAGGGCTTCTGGCCTGGAGAGGCCTCTGCCGTGGCCAGAGCACATGATCTGTCTTAGCTGCAGTTGTGTGACTTCCGGCAGGTTACTCAGCCCCTCCAGGCCACCGTTTCCTGCTCTTCAAGACAAAGCAAAGCAAAGCAAAGCCCCAGGGTGTCCTGGAGTTGCAGGAGGCTCAGAGAAGTGCCCGGAACACAGCGAGTGCTGTCTGAGCACCATTTTATCAGAGCAACTTCCGACTGGCCTGTGCCCCCGAAAGGGAACTTCTCCCTGACTCTCGGGAAGGGTGGGTGCCCTTCCTCCCAGGAGGGCAGCCACAGCAGATGCTT